>NW_012115910.1:6164344-6225033 GCF_000951035.1 Colobus angolensis palliatus
GAGAAATAGGAACACTTTTACACTGTTGGTGGGAATGTAAACTATTTCAACCATTGTGGAAGACAGTGTGGTGATTCCTCAAGGATCTAGAACTAGAAATACCAGTTGACCCAACCATCCCATTACTGGGTATATACCCAAAGAATTACAAATCATGCTTCTATAAAGACGCATGCACACATATGTTTATTGCGGCACTATTCACAATACCAAAGACTTGGAACCAACCCAAATGTCCATCAATGACAGACTGGATTAAGAAAATGTTGCACATATACACCATGGAATACTATGTAGTCATAAAAAAGGATGAGTTCACGTCCTTTGTAGGGACATGGATGGAGCTGGAAACCATCATTCTCAACAAACTATCGCAAGGACAAAAAACCAGACACGGCATGTTCTCACTCATAGGTGGGAATTGAACAATGAGAATACTTGGACACAGGAAGGGGAACATCACACACTGGGGCCTGTCACTGGGTGGGTGGAGGGGAGAGGGATAGCATTAGGAGATATACCTAATGTAAATGATGAGTTAATGGGTGCAGCATACCAACATAGCACATGTATACATGTGTAACACACCTGCATGTTATGCACATGTACTATAGAACTTAAAGTAAAATAAAATAAATAAATGGATAAATAAATAAATAAATAAATAAATAAATAAATAAATAAATAAATGAACTGGTGGACTTTCTGAGGGTTTGATGCTTGCAGGTGTTTCTCAGATGGTTCCATGTGATTGAATTAGTTTCAGTCCATTTCTTCTTGTTTACCTGCTCTACCAATTGATCTCACCTCCAGAATTGGCTCTTAAACTGGAGAACAGGGTTCATCCCTCTTATTTCTGCATTTTAGTTCAGCTGAATTTGTAGTGATCTTGGCAGCATAGTGTAACCTTACTATGGCAGAGAAGCAGGTGGTCCCTGGCCAAAGTGGGGACTGAGAGAGTGCAATGAGGCATTGAGGAGATATTAGCAATTGGTACTATTATGGTACTTACTGTGGCCATCAATTATTGTAGTTATCACTTATTATGATGATTGAATGTGATTAAGAAGGACTCTAGGTCCAGGTAAGTGTCATTGTTCTGAAAAAGAAGCCTGTTTCAGTGCTTACTTTTCTTAGAGACAACTCCATTATGACAGGCATTATTTCACCTCAACTTCAAGATGGCTCCATGAGGCAAATAATTATTTTCAATACCAAGAAAAGTAAGTGGAAGCCTGGATATTTTGTGTCACTTTTCAGAGGCCACAGCATTATTAGGTTGCAGAGAGGTTATCCATGTGCTCTGATTCCAAGTCCCTGCCATCCCATGCATACATACATATATATCCCTGAATACAGAGAACTGCCAGACTCTCACACATGCACACACACACACACCACACACCACACACACACACACACACACACACAGCCCTCAAGGTTGTGTATACCAAATATCAGTTCTGGTATATTTGTTGGCATAAAGATTCAGCTGAGTTTTTAAAAACAGACCTTCATTTATAGTAATATTGGAAACCCTGAGAAACAGGGCTTGGGTGTTTGTCTTCACATCATTTTTATTAGTTCTTTCTCATAGCAGTCTTGTCAATAGGATTACAATTCTCCTCTGCACTGTGTCAACACCCTCAAGTACAAGTGCTGAATTGAGAAAATACACCCAGTTAATCCAGCCCCCAGACACTCTTGCCTCAATTATTTGTAGTCTTTACTAGAAACAGTGATTTGGATGCAAATGTGTGCACTGATGCCTGGAATTCTCCGGTTTATAAGCAGTCCATGACCCCTCTTATGAAACTCTTCTTATCTTGCCTCTCACTGTAGTAGTTTCAGTCCTTGTCTTTGATTATTTTAAGAGCAAGAAAGTATTTTCTGGACTCATAAAAACTTCCTGGTCTCTGGCACAGAGTAGATGCTCAATCAGTGTTATTTGATAGAATGAATAAGAAACAAAGATCAAATGAACTAAAACTCCAGAGAGTGGTATCTTTCTAACAGAAACTGACATTCTCTAGTCAGGTCTTCCTTAGTCATCTGCTGATTCTGGCACATGTAAGGGGCACACTTGGCCAACACAGAGAGTCCCTGATGGAGAAACGTTACCCAAAACAAAAATCCACTCACACAGTGATGGAGTTGGGCACTAGGAATCCAAGGAGCCACAAACACATGTCCCTAAAGAAAACTTCCTGAGTTTTGGGGCCATACTGGAGGTGGGGAGCTGATCAGAGGTTCCTAAAATGGGAAGTAAAATATTTGGTAGACTCTTTGTGTTTAGGAAAGGGGAAGAGACAATTTCCCCTAACACTCAGATAATTTCTCCTTCAAGATTTTTGTCAAAATTCTCTAAGGAAATTTAAACAAAAGTATACAGAAGTGAATATAAATGTGTTTATTATAGTGCTTTTTATGATATAAAAATCTTGAACAGTATCTCAATGTGTAGCAATAAGAGATCAGTAATATATAGTATATCTATAAAATTCTCCAACTCTTTCAAATAATACAAAATATAGCTGAATGAAATGTTGAAGAGCAGCGTGAAACTAATAATCTCATTTTCAAAAACTAAAACAAATTATCATTTAATGTAAAATATAGGCTAAATATTCAATTCTAGCAAATGAAAAATGAGCAAACCTAAATATATTATGTCCAAAATATTCACAAGAGAAAATGTGTAAATAAAACAATTTATAAATTTAAGAGCTAGGACATTTAAAGGCATAGTAACAAATAAGATTCCATGCATTTTATAATCAAGAAGGAAAGAAAGAGAACATAATATTAGAAAAGATGAGCATGCAGGATATATTTTGAAAGAAAACAGATGACATCCCATAAAATGCTATGCAAATAACTTTGAACTGACACAGAAGAAATAAAAACTTTCATGGGGAAAACAATACTGAAAATAATTGGAAAAGTTGTGTAGTGTGTTTGTTTTAAAATCTTAAGAACGACTTTCAAGCATTATCCACTCATTTTGATTTTATAAATACATGTTTTTTCACATTGATCATTGTTTGCAACATAAACAGTTTTAGACCAAAGAAAAAAAGTAATTTTCCCAGCAAATGATGTTACACTAACAACAATATTATACAAACCCTGACACACAAAAATACCTTTGATAGGTCGATCTCACTTATGAGTATAAGTAACAGAAGACAGTAACAAACAGGAGATTAATAAAATTTCAGAGAAGAACATCTTTCTGAGTTGCTGTGGTAAAGAGAATAATCTACTCCATCAAATTTCTACATTTTAATCCCCAGAACCTATGAACATGTTATCTTATGTAGCAAAAGGGACTTGTGGATTTGCTTTAATTAAAGGTCCCAGGATGAGGAGATTAGCCTGAATTATCAGGGTGGACACAATGTAACCACAAGGATCCTTGCCAGGTAGAGGCAGGAGAGATTTGCTGATGGAAGCAGAGGTTGGGAGAACTCGGAATGTACTTAGTAAACCCCAAGCAACTAATTCTCCTCAGAGCCACCAGAAGAAACATATAGTCCCCTTTAGAAAATTGATGCAGAGGCTAAATTCAGAATTTAACATTAGCCAATCATGTAGTATACATTTTAGGTCAATTCATTAGAAGCAAACAGAAAAACAAAGATTCTTGAGCAAGTGAGTTATTCAGTAAGTGCTCCCAGGAAAAAATGAGTAAGAGAGGAAGGAAAAAAGAAATGGAAAGATGAAGCCATGCAAGAGTAAAGAAAATTTTAGGCTGAGTCCCAGGCGGGAAAGGCTAGGGCAGATCCTACAAGCAGATGCCGGAGTATAAGTGATATCTGAGAGTTTGTTCCAAGACTGGGCAAGGAGCTCTGTTTTCACACTCTTTGACAAGTTAGGCACTGGCTGTGGGTTGCTCATGTGAATATAAAATTGCAGGCACTTCTGCTTACTTTGTGTCTGCAAAGTAGCTCCAGGAGGTTCTAGTAGTCCAAGAGCAGGTCTCCAAAACAAGTCCCAGGCAAAGTATCTTTGGAAGCAAAAATGAGTAGTAATGAAGGGAGGTGTGAACAGAACTTTCACACAGGAGCCAGAGACCTGTGAAGAGTAAGATCAGTGTCCACAACGCACATAGGCTTGTGTATTGGTCTGTTCTCATGCTGCTATAAAGAACTGTCCATGACTGGTTAATCTATAAAGGAAACAGATTTAATTGACTCACAGTACTGCATGGCTGGGGAGTCCTCAGGAAACTTATAATAACGGTGGAAGAGAAAGCAAATATGTTCTTCTTCACAAGGTGGCAGGAAAGAGAAACACCAAGCAAAGCGGGAAAAGCCCCTTATAAAACCATCAGATCTTGCGAGAAGCCATTCACTATCACAAGAACAGTATGGGGGTAACTGCCTCCATGATTTAATTACCTCCCACCAGGTCCCTCCCACGACATCTGGGGATTATGGGAGCTATAATTCAAGATGAGATTTGGGTGGGGACACAGCCAAACCACATCATTCCATTCCTAGCCCCTCCTAAATCTCATGACCTCACATTTCAAAACACGATGATGCCTTTCCAACTGTCCACCAAAATCTTAGCTTATTCCAGCACTAACCCAAAAGTCCAAGTCCAAAGTCTCACCCAAGACAAGGAAAGTCACCTATATCTATGAGCCTGAAAAATTAAAAGCAAGTTAGTCATTATATTGCTAGATACAACGGGGATACAGGCATTAGGTAAATACACCTTTTCCAAAGGAAAGAAATTGGCCAAAAAAAGGGACTTTGGGCCCGATGTAAGTCTGAAATCCAATAGGGCAGTCATTAAACCTTAAAGTTCCAAAATGATCTCATTTGACTCCATGTCTCACAACCAGGTCATATTGGTACAAGAGGTGGACTCCCACAGCCTTGGGCAGCTGTGCCACTGTGGCTTTGCAGGATACAGCACCCATCACAGCTGCTTTCATGGGCTGGTGTTGAGTGCCTGCAGCTTTTCCAGGTGCACAGTGCAACCTGTCAATGGATGTACCATTCTGGGGTCTGGAGGATGGTGGTCCTTTTCTCACAGCTCCACTGGGCAGTTCCCCAGGGGGGACCCTGTGTGGAGGCTCCAACCTTACATTTCCCTCCTGCACTGTCCTAGCAGAGGTTCTCCATGAGGGCTCCACCCCTGTAGTAAACTTCTGCCTGGACATCCAGGATTTTCCAAACATCCTCTGAAATCCAGGTGGAGGCTCCTAAACAGCCATTCTTAACTTCTGTTCACCTGCAGGCCCAAAACCATGTGTAAACCAATGAGACTTGGGGCTTGCACCCTCTGAAGCAATGGTCTGAGGTGTACCTTGGCCCTTTTTAGCCACAGCTGGAGCTGAAACAGCTGGGATACAGGGCACCATGTCCCAAGGCTGCACAGAGCAGGGGGCCCTGAGCTAGGTCTAGGAAACCATTTTTCCCTCCTTGGCCTCTGAATCAATGACGGAAGGAGCTGCTATGAAGGTCTCTGATATACCCTGGAGACATTTTCCCCATTGTCTTGTTGATTAATACTTGGTTGCCCATTACTTATGCAAATTTATACAGCCTGCTTCAGTTTCTCCCCAGAACATGGGGTTTTCTTTCCAACAGCATTGTTAGGCTGCAAATTTTCCAAACTTTTATGTTCTGATTCCTCTTGAATGCTTTGCCAGTTACAAATTCCTTCTGCCAGATATTCCAAAGCATCTCTCTCAAGTTCAGAGTTCCACAGATCTCTAGGGAAGGGGAAAAATGACACCAGTCTCTTCGCTAAAGCATAGCAAGAGTCACCTTTACTCCAGTTTCCAAAAAGTTCCTTATCTCCACCTGAAACCACCTCAGGCTGGACTTCTTTGTTCATATCACTATCAGAATTTTGGTCAAAATCATTCAATAAGTTTCTAGGAAGTTCCAAACTTTCCCACATTTTCCCATATTCTTCAGCACCCTCCAAACTATTCCCACTCTGCGCATTACTTAGTTCCAAAGTGTATCTTTAAAGGATCACCCCACTCTCTGTGGTACCAATTTACTGTATTAGTCTGCTCTCACACTGCCATGAAGAAATACCTGAAACTGGGTAATTTATAAAGAAAAGAAGTTTAATTGACTCATAGTTTTGCATGGCTTGGGAGGCCTCAGGAAACTTAATCATGGCAGAAGGGTAAGCAAACACATCTTTCTTTGCATGGCAGCAGGAGAGAAAGTGTTGAGCAAAGGAGGAAAACATCCTTATAAAATCATCAGATCTCATGACAACTCACTATCACAAGAACAGCATGGGGGTAACTGCCCCCATGATTCAATTATCTCCCATGGGGTTCCTCCCATGACATATGGGGATCATGAGAAATACAATTCAAGATGAGATTTGGGTGGAGACACAGCCAAACCATATCAGCATGTATTATGCTTTGAACATTTAGGGCATAATTGGTGAACTCCCCAATATTTTAAATTAAGATATCTATTAATATGAACAATGAATCAATAATAGGCAAAGGAAAATAATAGCATAATCATTTTATTGCTTCTGTAAAGGCATACATTCACTCATCTTGAAATTTCTTGACAAAGCACATCAATTTCAAAATTCATATTGAGGTTCAATCTTTACATTTTTTTCTCCCACAGACCTTTCTGTCCAGCCTGGATTACCTACACAAGCATTCTTGCAGACATGCACTTTTGAGGGAGAAGCAAGTAGGTACACCAAAAGAATTCTAGTAAAGTAATAACAGAAATTTATTTGCTATTTAGGAACATTTTTGTATTAAAATAAATGTCAGAAATTCTTTGAGGCAAACATGTAGCAGCCAAATTGATTCATAAATAGTGGCGTTATATATTATTTTAAAAAACAAAATAAATATCTGCACTGTGTAAAAATAATAGCCAAGGTGTATGGGAAAGAATGTAATATATGAAGACAGAATGCCTAGATTCAGGATTTCTCTCTGCTGTCTCATGGTTGCATTATATTAAGTTGTTTAATTTCCCTGGACCTTAGTCTTTTATTGGCACACTCACAAGTTTATTTGTTGAATCAACGTGTAATTGCATGTCCCCCATAAACCTAGCCCCCAAATAGGCAAGAGGGCCCATAGGGATGTGAACCTCAGATGATTTCAAATCCTTTTGCTGTTCTAACAGCAGTCATTTTCATGAGCTATTGTTATCAGACACCTGTTTACATTTTGTCACATGGTTGACCTCCTTGACCTTTCTGTACTGACAATTGTCTAGTTCTTGGTCATAAAAGAAGTATTGGGAAGCTGAGTATAGACAGCATCATTATGAGGACCATTAAAACAACTGGATTTCAAAATAGACGTGTGTGTATGTGCGCGCACACGCGTGTGTGCGTGCGTGTGTGTGTGTGTCTGTGTGTGGTACGGTGTGTGTTTGATCAAAGGCAAAAATTTGCTAAGCAATCTTGGAAAAGATCTCTGAAGCTTTGCCACACTATTAAATGCAAATAAAAGAAAACTAGAAAAGTGTGATTTCTTTCCTCTACCCTGGATTGTTATTATTGTGATTTAAGTTATATTTAAGTTAGCAATATTTTATTCAAAGCAGGATTGAGGAAACATGTCCCATTTTATTAGAAATATTGGAGAAAAAGTCCTCTAAAAGTAACTGCCTTTTCTGTGTCATGGTGTCTCTCAACAACCTTTTCTTTTTGCTCTATTAGTAACTGGTTTTTAATTTAAGAGTTATCTTTCTGTGTGAAAACCAGAGAGAGCCAACATTATGCGACTAGTCCCATGGGTTTCCTTTAGTGCTCTCTTCTTGTCGACAATAGGGCTAAACTTCAAAACTAGAATCTCTTAATTGATTTAAAAACAACTACTTTTCAGTTGGACATTCTAGAGGAAAAACAATGGTTGTGTTTCCCTTTTTAAAAATTGTTTTACTACACAGACCACTTTAAAAGCTGGGGAAGAAAGAAAACACTGGTTTTGATCGTGAGACAAACAAGATCACTAAGGAAGTTACTTCTTTGTGCCTCAGCTCTCATCTATAAAACAGAGACAATAATAGCAATGACCTCATAGAGTTGTTGTAAAAATTAAATTAGTATGTGTATCGCATAGAATAATGCCAGCTACACAATAAGTGTTACATATTTGTTAAATTAAAAAGTGACTCGTGTATTTGTTTTTATTCATGTTGTGCTTCTGTAACAGAAGACCTGACACTGGGTAATTTATAAGAAAACAGATTTATTTCTTGTAGTTCTAAAGGATAGTAAGTCCAATGTCAGGCAGCCCACATCTTGTGAGGGACTTCTGACTGTGTCATCCTATGATAGAAAGGCAAAGAGAGAACAAGACATCTAACTGTCAGTCTCAAGCTCTTTTACAATTGGCATAAATTCATCCATGAGGTTGAAGCCCTTATGACCCAAACACTTTCCACTTAGCTTCACTTCCCAGCATTGTTTCACTGGGGATTCAATTTCCAACACATAATTTTTAGAGGACATACTCAAACCACGGCAATGCTATTCTTTAAAATTCTATTTATTATTGAAAGCATATGGCTTACTAGAGAGAGGGGAGGTCCCTTTATCTTACCCCTGGAATACTTCAATGTAGGGTAAAGTCGAATATATACATTCACTTAGTAATTTAAGCCAATAGCAACAATTAAGGTCCCTGCCTCAAAGAAACAGGATGATGCCACTACAGAACTTGCAATGACGCAGGCAGTGCCTATACAATAAATGCTGGGCAGAGCTCTACAGTCTAGGAGAAGGAGGAGTGGAGGATATGTCACAGATATTCTGGCTTCCACCTTAAAGGGGAAATAGTGTATCAGATTAGGAAACTGAGAATGTATCTTTCAGTCAAAATCAAGAGAGGATGTGACATGTGAAGTACATAAAGTAAGGCAGGGACTCCTGTTGCTTCAGCAGGAGGGAACAAAAACAAGAAATGTTTCAAAGCCATACTGAGGAGGTTTTTCTTTATGACATGAAAACAATAAGCGCTATGTGTATTACCATCTAGATAATGAGGGTCTTAGGTTTTGCATTCTCTGTGTTTTCTTTTTTCACAGCTGACAACACACCAGGCACTTGAAATCCTTCTCTTTTTAAAAAATGAAAAGCAAGGATTCCAAATTCTAAGGCACCTAAATAGCATCTCTATTATAGTTTTAAGACATATAGGATGTTGGAGCCTCTGACTTTAGAATCCACCAATTCATTTATGGATGAAAGCAGCTGCCCCAAAGAGATTAAGAAAATCGTTCAAATTCACTCAGCAATGAGTCTCAGAGCCATGGCCACAAACTTGGCCCTTACAATACCCATTATAATGTACAGCTTTCCAAAATAGGAATCCCCAAACCACTTTCTAGAGTCTTGCATATGGATTATTCAAATAATGATCATCGATCTACCATCGGTTCTGTAAAGACACTGATCTTCACTCTGTGGACTGCAGTGCTTTCTATTCTAACGTGACAGCTGTTTGGAGAGCCCATAAATGTAGATTTATAATCCAAAAGACCACTGTTCTTCATAAAATAAAAGCTCCTTAAGGTAATAAATTAAATGTTTTGTTCTACGTTTCCAGTTTACTGCATACTCACCTCTAGTTTTGCTGACTTCATTCATCAATCATAGGAAATACTATTATCTCCTCCCAGTAACTGAATAACTTAGCCAGTACATTATATTTGTTTCTTTGATTCCGATGATATAATCTGTTACCAGTAAACTTAGAATAAAATTAGAAAGTGCAGTCACCATGTACTGGGCTTCAGATCATTATCTTTGAGACTATGGAATGGAAGTTGCCTTTTCTTAAAAAAAGGCAATGGTGTCAACTGATAAAACTAGAAAAAAATTCAATAGTGGAACTCCTGAAATGTGACTTCTATATGTGGAAAAATATGAAGATTATACAAAGCACCTGAGGTAGGCACAATTCTCAGAAGACCCCATGATTCCTGCCCCCCCACAACCCATCAATGTATATACACCCTACATAATCCTCCCCACCTTGAGTGTGGGCAAGATCTTTGAATAAAAGATCTTCCTTGTATTTAGGAATGATTAGAATAAAAGTTCATTCCTTGTATTTAGGTTACGTACCATGGCAAAGGTGAAAAAATTTTTCAGATGTAGTGTAAGGTCCCAAATAAATTGATTTTTAGTTAATCAAGTGGGAGATTATCCTGAATGCACCTGACACTAAGGTGAAAACCCCTACAAGAGACTAGGTCCATGTTGAAGAGAAGCACCTTTGCTGGCCTTGAAGAAGACACTATGAGTTCTACAACTGCAAGAAAATTAATTCTGCAAACAACCTGAGGAAGCTTGAAGGAGCTCTTTCCCCAGTCAAACTGATGATGAGATTGCAGCCCAAACAACACCTTGACTGCAGTCTTGTTTGATGCTGGACAGAAGATCCAGCTAAGCCATGCTCAGATTCTGCCCCACCAAAACTGTGAGATGAGTGTATGTTGAGTGTATGTTGTTTCAACCCATTAATTTTTTACACAGCTACAGAAAATGAAAGCAGTAGCCATAGAGATGCAAGCTTACTGGGAAAAGACATTGATCTAATGTAGAAAATGTCACTTTCAATTTTGATTTATCCTTTACACTGTGAGATTTGTGGGAAGAAAACCAACATGCTGGTCATTTGTTTACTTTCATATTCACTTTGTACATTTCTATTGCTGTGCTCTGCAATTTAAGGGGTTGATGCCTAAAAATTATGTTTCCCAGGCTTCATTGTCCACTGGTTTTAGGCATGTTTGGTCAGTGGATGGTAGGCTAGATGCAGGAGGAAGAGACAATCTCAGCTGTTTCTACACCCTCTCTCCTCTTTATATGGCACGCCTAGGTACACCTATTCAGTGAGTGCAAAAGTAATTGTGTTTTTTGTGTTGTTGGAATTTGTCATTTGATATTGGAATACATTATTAAATAAATCTCATTATGTTATACATCATTTTAATGGACATTTCTCACCATATTTTTTTTCTAATGTCTTGCTGTTAATTTTATGATTATTTTAGACTATGGAAATAATGTCAGACCAAAAGCAAATTCAAGTGATTTTATTATTCTAATTCAAAACGGGTTCTAAAGAAGAAACAACTCACAACATTAACAACACTTTTGACACAGGAACTGCTAACAAACATACAGTGCCACGGTGGTTCAAGAAGTTTTGCAAAGGAGACGAGAGCCTTGAAGATGAGGAGTGTAGTTGCCAGCTACCAGAACTTGACAATGACAAATTGAGAGCAATCATCGAAGCTGATCCTCTTACAACTACGCTAGAAGTTCCTGATAAACTCAGCATCAACCATTCTAAGGTCATTCAGCATTTGAAGCAAATTGGAAAGATAAAGAAGCTCAATAAGTGGGTGCCTCATGGGCTGAGCAAAAATAAAAAAAAATTGTCATTTTCAAGAGTCTTCTTCTCTTATGCTACACAACAACAATGAACCATTTCTCTATTCGATTGTGACATGTGACAAAAAGTAGATTTTATATGACAACTGGTGAACTGGTGATGACAAGCTCAGTGGTTGGACAAAAAGAAGCTCCAAAGCACTTCCCAAATCCAAATTTGCACCAAAAAAAAAAAATGGTCATGGCAACTGTTTGGTGGTCTGCTGCTGCTCTGATCCACTATAGCTTTCTGAATCCCAACAAAACCATTACACCTGAGAAGTATGCTCAGGAAATCGATGAGATGCACTGAAAACTGTAATACCTGTAGCCAGCGTTGGTCAACAGAAAGGGCCCAATTCTTCTCCACAGCAACGCTGACCACATGTCGCACAACCAAGGCTTCAAAAGTTGAACAAACTGGGCTACAAAGTTCTCCTCAACCTCCCGTATTCACCTGACCTCTCGCCAATTGACTACCACTTCTTCAAACATCTCAACAACTTTTTGCAGGGAAAACACTTCCACAACCAACAGGATGCAGAAAATGCTTTCCTAGAGTTCACTGAATCCCAAAGCATGGATTTTTACACTACAGGAATAAACAAGCTTATTTCTCATTGTCAAAAATGTGTTGATTGTAATGGTTCCTATTTTGATTAATAATGATGTGTTTGAGCTTAGCTATAATTATTTAAAATTCACAGTCCAAAACCGCCATTACTTTTGCACCAGCCTAATATTTGTCCTCTGTGATTTAATCCCCTACTGGGATGTCTCTTTACCTAATCTCATCTTCCTCCAGACAGCTTCTTCACAGCTCTAGCTCTCATCACCTATCCCTTCTACTATGCTTCTCTGTCCTACCAGGTAGTTCCAGTTCCTGTCATATAGTAATCCCATTTTTTCCCAGATGACCCTCTAGCCCTACTTGTGGTCAAAGTTTTGTGTATTACTTTGTAAGTTGTTAATCAGTCATTATTAATCTCTGAGATGCCTTGCTTTCTCATTTTTATCTCTTTTGACAACTTTGTAAGCAGCTCCTCACATTGCATTTCCTCTCTTGGACTCCAGGAATAGATTTTTTTATTCTCTTAGCTTTACCTTGGCTGACAGCAGCTGGGTACCAAGACTGAGCTCAGAAAATAGACTTTTGAGATAAGATTTAAAAATCTGAAGGCCCACCAGTTGGATCTGAATTAATGATGACTTCATTGTTGTTGGAAAATGGGATGCTAAAAGTCAATACCCATGG
Source organism: Colobus angolensis palliatus (assembly GCF_000951035.1). Lineage (NCBI taxonomy): Eukaryota > Metazoa > Chordata > Mammalia > Primates > Cercopithecidae > Colobus > Colobus angolensis. Next base: position 6,177,015 of record NW_012115910.1, read on the forward strand.
ACAACCTAACTAATGGAAGCAGTTTCTCTGTCTGGAGATGAGCTCTCTTGTGCTTAAAAACTTTGAGTAATAACATCACCCAGGAAGGTGCCTCATGAAGAGGTTTCTATTATCCTCCAGTTAGAGGAAAAAACAAATTCTATACAATATCTTAAAGAGGTTTATTCTGAGCCATTATGAGTGACCATCACCTGGAGAAAGCACAAACCCAAGAAGCCTTGAATAAGTGCTTCTGAGGCAGCTGGATTACTGGATAAATTCAGGAAGGCAGGAGTTATAAGGAAAGACATAAATCAATACATGAAATATATACATTGATTTTGCCCAAAAAATGTGGAATATCTTGACATAGGATCTTAGAAGTCATAGATGGATTGAGATTCGTTAATCTGAAATTGGTTAAAAGAACAAAGATTTGTCTAAAAACTTGGAGTTAGCAGAAGAGAATGTTTAAGTTAAAATGAAGATGGTGTATCACAGTCAGTCATAATATGACCTGTTTAGTGAGACTGATCACCTGCAGGCAAGACTTAACACTTGCCTGGCATGGCCTTAGGTTTTCTTTATAATTGGATATTTTCTTGCCACAAAGAGTCTCTTTTGTCAGTCTTGTAATATCTATTTTGACATTCATGCTTGTCAGGTGTGCCTAAACTCCAAAAGGGATGAGATATAATAATGTATGTCTGACCTCTCTTCCCATCATGGCCAGTGATATGGTTTGGATATGTCCGCATCCAAATGTCATCTTGAATTGTGGTTCCCACATGTCATGGGAGGGACCCAGTGGAAGATAATTGAATCACAGGGGCAGTTTCCCCCATATTATACTTATGGTAATGAATAGATCTCACGAGATCTGATGGTTTTATAAGAGGAAACCCCCTTCGCTTGGCTCTCATTTAGTCTTTGCAGGCCACCATTAAGACATCCCTTTGCTCTTCCTTCATCTTCTGCCATGATTGTGAGGCCTCCCCATTTGTGTGAAACTGTCAGGCAATTAAATTTCTTTTCTTTATAAATTACCCAGTGTTGGTATGTCTTATTAGCAGCATGAAAACTGACTAATAAAGTAAATTGGTACTGATAAAATGGTGCACTGCTGTAAAGATGCCTGAAAATATGGAAGTGACTTTGGAACTGGGTAACAGGCAAACATTGGAACAGTTTGGAGGGCTCAAAAGACAGGAAAGTATGGGAAAGTTTGGAACTTCCTGCGGATTTTTTGGATGACTGTGACCAATATTCTGATAATGATACGGACAATGAAATCCAGGCTGAGTTGGTCTCAGTTGGAGATGAGAAATTTGTTGAGAACTAGAGTCAAAGAGACTCTTGCTATGTTTTGGCAGAGACTGGTGGCATTTGGCCTCTGCCCTAGAGATCTGTGGAACTTTGAACTTGAGGGAGATGATTGAGGGTATCTGATGAAATAAATTTCTAAGCAGCAAAGCATTCAAGAGGTGACTTGGGTGTCATTAAAAACATCCAGTTTTTAAAAAGAAATAAAGCATACAATTTCAGAAAATTTACAGCCTGATGATTCAATAGAAAAGAAAAACCCATTTTCTGAGGAAAATTTCAATCCAGCAATAGAAATTTGCATTAGTAAGGAGGAGCCAAATGTGAATTGCCAAGACTATTGGGAAAATGTCTGCAGGGCATGTCAAAGGTCTTCATGGCAGCCCCTCCCATTACAGGCCTGAAGGCCTAGGAGGAAAAAATGGTCTTGTGGGCTGGGCCCAGGGCCCCCCTGCTCTGTGCAGCCTAGGGACTTTGTGCCCTGCATCCCAGCCACTCCAGCCATGGCTAAATGGGGTCGAAGTATAGCTCGGGCTGTTGCTTCAGAGGGTACAAGCTCAAGCCTTCGCAGCTTCCACATGGTATTGAGCCTGCAGGAAAATGGAAGTCAAGGATTGAGGTTTGAGAACCTCTGCCTCGATTTCAGAGGATGTGTGGAAATGCCTGGATGCCCAGGCAGAACTTTGCTGTGGGGGCAGGGCCCACATAGAGAATCTCTGCTAGGGCAGTGCGGAAGGGAAATGTGGGGTCAGAACCTCCACGCAGAGTCCCTACTGGGGCACTGCCTAGTGGAGTTGTGAGAAGAAGGCCACTGTTCTCCAGATACCAGAATGATAGGTCCACAAACAGCTTGCACCATGTGCCTGGAAAATCCACAGACACTCAATGCCAGTCCATGAAGTGCCTAAGAGGGAGGCTGCACCCTGCAAACCCACAGGGGCAGAGCTGGGCAAGACCTTCGGAATCCACCCTTGTATCAGCGTGATGTGAGATATGGAGTCAATGGAGATTATTTTGGAGCTTTAAGATTTGACTGCCCTAGTAGATTTTGGACTTGAGTGGGACCTTTAGCCCCTTTCTTTTGGTTAATTTCTCCCACTTGGAATGACTGTATTTACCCAATGCTTGTACTCCCATATATCTAGGAAGTAACTAACTTGATTTTTATTTCACAGGCTCATAGGTGGAAGGGACTTGCCTTATCTCCGATGACACTTTGAACTGTGGGCTTCTGAGTTAATGCTGAAATGAGTTAAGAATTTGGGGTACTGTTGGGAAGGCATGATTGGTTTTGAAATGTGAGCACATGAGATTTTGGAGGGACCAGCAGTGGAATGATATGGTTTGGCTGTGTCCCCACCCAAATCTCATCTTGAATTATAGCTCCCACAGTTCCCATGTGGCATAGGGACACCCCAGTGGGAGATAACTGAATCATAAGAGTGGTTTCCCCCATGCTGTTCTTGTGGTATTGAATAAGTCTCACAAGATTGGATGGTTTTATAAGAGTGGCTTGTCTTTCATTCTCTCTTTGCCAGCTGCCAAGTAAGATGTGCTTTTGCTCTTTCTTTGTCTTATGCCATGACTTGATGGCACCCTAGCCATGTGGAACTGTGAGTCAATTTAACCTGTTTTCTTTATAACTTAAGCATACTCAGGTATGTCTGTATCAGCAGTGTAAAAATGGACTAATACAGCCAGGAATTCAGTTTTTAAGATTTTTCTGGGATCTCTATGGCCCAGAGGGAATCTGTTCAGTTGGTGGGGAGCTTAGGATTTTATTTTTAGTTTATAGGCTGATGTAGTTTAAATATTTGTCCCCACCCAAATCTCATTGATCTATAATCCCCAATGTTGGAGATGAGGCCTCCTGAGAGATGTTTGGATCATGGGGACAGATTCCTCATGGCGTGGAGCTGTCTTCATGCAGTTAGTTTTCACAAGATCTTATCATTTAAAGGTGTGTGGCACCTTTCCCCACCTAGCACTTTCTCCCTCTCTCTCTCTTTCACTTGCTCCTGCTTTTGCCATGTGATGTGCTTGTTTCCCCTTTGCCTTCCAACATTGTTGCAAGCTTCCTGAAAAATTCTTAGAAGCTGAGCAGATGCCAGCACCATGCTTTCCTATAAATACTGAAGAATTATGAGCCAATCACACTTCTTTACTTTATGAATTACGTAGTCTCAGGTATTCCTTTATAGCAATGCAACAATTACCCAATACAAAAAAACAATCATAATAGGACTAGAGTACTGTTATAAAGATACCTGAAAATATGAAAGTAGCTTTGAAACTGGTTGACAGGCAGAGGTAGGAAGAGTCTGGAGGACTTAGCAGAAGACAACAAGAAAAATTTTTGAACTACTTAGAGACTATTTAAGTGGCTTTGATCAAAATGCTGATAGTGATATGGACAGTAAAATCCAGGCTGCCAAGGTCTCAAATGGAAATAAGAAACTCCAAGGGACCTGGAGTAAAGGTCACATGTGTTATGCCTTAGGAAAGAGCTTGGTTACATTGTGTTCATGCCCTAGGAATCTGTGGAAGTTTGAACTTAAGAGTGATAACCTAGGGGCTGAAAGAAATTTCTAAGCAGCAAAGCATTCAAGATGTGGTCTAGACGCTTCTAACAACCTACCCTCAGATGCAGGAGCAAAGAAGTGACCTGAAGCTGCAATTTATTTTAGAAAGCAAGCAGAGTGTAAAAGTTTGGAAAATTTGCAGCCTGGCCATGGGGCAGAGAAAGAAAAAGCTTTTTGAGGAGAGAAATTCAAGCATGCTATGTTGCAAACTCTTGCTAGAGATACTGGCATAACTAAAATGGGGTCAAATGCTAATATCCAAGACAATGAGGAAAAGGCCTGAAGGCATTTCAGAGACCTTCTAGGCAGCCCCTCTTATGACAGGCCCACAGGCCTAGGAGAAAAGAATAGTTTTGTGGACAGGCCCAGGACACCACTGCTCTGCAAAGCCTTGGAATAATACTCCCCACTTCCTGGCTGCTTCAGCTCCAGCTTTGGCTCAAAGGTGCCCAGGTCCAGCTACAGCTTGGGCTGCCACTTCAGAGGGCACAAACCATGAGCCTTGGTGGCTTCCATGTGGTGTTAAGCCTAAGCGGGTAAAGAGTGCAAGAATGAATGAGGCTTGGCACCCTCCACTTAGATTTCAGAGGATCTATAGAAAAGCATGGGTGCCCAGGCAGAAGACTGCTATGGGGTGAACCCCCACAGAGAACCTCTATTAGGACAGTGCAGAGGGAAATTGTGGGGTTGGAGCCCCCATATAGAATCCTTGAGGAGCAATGATGATGGAGCTGTAAGAAAGGGGCCACTATTCTCCAGATTTCAGAGTGGTAGAGCCCTGGCAGCTTGCACCCTGAGCCTGGAAGAGTCACAGGGCACCCAACAACCTGTGACAGCAACCATAGGGGCTGTACCTTGCAAAGCCACAGAAGTGGGGCTACCCAAGACCTTGGGAGCCCCCATCCCCACCTTGCACCAGTGTGCCCTGGACATGGAAAATAGTAGATTATTTTCAAACTTTAAGATTGAATAACTGCCCTGCTGGGTTTTGAACTTGCATGGGGCCTTTAGCACCTTTCTTTTGGCTTACGTCTCCCTTTTGAAATAAAAATGTTTACCCAATTCCTATACCTGCATTGTACTACAGAAGTAACTAACTTGTTTTTGATTTTACAGGCTCATAGATGAAAGGGATTTGCTTTGTCTCAGATGAGACTTTGGACTTTTCAGTTAACACTTTCCATTAATGAGTTAAGACTTTCAGCCTCAGTAGGGAAGGCATGATTGTATTTTGCAATGTGAGAAGGACATGAGATTCGGGAGGGGGCGGGGGGGAATGATATAGTTTGGATATTTAACCCTGTCCAAATCTCATGTTGAATTGTAATTCCAAGTGAGGCCTGGTGGAAAGTGTTTGGATCATGGGGGTGAATCCCTCATGGCTTAGTGCTGTCTTCATGATAATGAGTCCTCATGAGAGATCTGGTCTTTTAAAAGCGTGTGGCACCCCCACTCCACCTGCTGACTTGCTCCTGCTTTTGCCATGTGAGGTGCCAGCTAATGATTGTAAGCTTCCAGAGGCCCCTCCTTAGAAGCTGAGCGAATGCCAGTCTCATGCTTCCTGTAAAGCCTGCAGAACTGTAAGCTAATTAAACCTCTTTTTAAAACAAATTAACCAGTCTCAGGTATTTCTTTATAGCAATACAAGAACAGCCTCATACACATGCCACAGTTAACCCTTCCATTTCGTATAGTTTCCAACTTATCCTGAGAATTAGACTACAACATTGTTTCAGGAGAAAAATACAAAGTCCCATAAGAAAAGATTGACAAGCGCCTGTGGGCCATGTGTGGGAATAATCCTGGGGTAACTGGATGGAGGATGACATAAGTGCTCCATCTGACTGAATTTGTCATTACAGGTGCACTTTCTCAAGATCTAGGTTTTAATATACTAGCTTATTTTTATGTTATTATAAACATTTTTCTATTGAGATCAAGAGGAAATACTTACAACTATTATAGTTCTCATTTTGGCATCCAGTCACAAGGTCATAGCTGATATGTATAACTATCTTCTTCAACTCTCCATTCATATTTCCTTTTCCCAAAGCAAACACCTTGGCTTGTCATTATTTCTTGTCTGATGGGGTCACCCAATTTTTCACATTCTTGTCTGATCTGGGCTACTATCTGCTTTATCTGAATGATGCTCCTTTTTTTTTTTTACTCATGTTAATTATAGCACATAGGAATACTAAGAAGTGTCACCTTTATTTTGGACATACTCTTTCTTACCTGAGCAATGTAGCAGAAACCTAATTTCTCCTTGATACCTAGTGTCAACCACCCTAGTCAGCCCAGTACCTCCTCCTTTGCCTGTTGATTCACAGGCAGGAGAAACCTAAGCAGCCAGGTGTCAGTCTTAACTGCTAGTTTAATGGAATTGTTGTGTCCCCTAATGGAAGCATTTCTTCTTTTGTAACTTAAACTAATCCAGCATGTCTTGTCATCATAATGTTATCAATGTAATGGACCAACATCATGTCTTATAGAAGAAAAGGCAACTAAATTATGAATAAGGCAGAAGAGTTGATCTCCTCCTCAGATAGGTCTATGAAGACATGGCTAGTTGAAAAGAAAATTTCTTCTGGTGATCTTTCTCAGCAGATATATACAGAAAAAAAAAAAAACCACAAGATAAATAACAGTGTGTCAGATACCAGAGGCTGCATTACTTTTCTAACACAGCAAAACCACATCTGGAATAGCAGCTGCTATTTTCTTGAATCATTTCCCAAGATTCACCTGCAAGTTGAATTGGGATGTGGTAGAAATCACTATCTCTGCATCTTTCAAGACCCAAACAGTGGCACTAATCTCTGCAATCCCTCCAGGAATGTGATATTGGTTTTCATTTACTATTTTGTGGTTAGAGGCAAGTGGAAGCCACTACATATATAAGTAAAATGAATTACATACCCACAGACAGTGGTCATTATTATGAAAAAATAAACTGATGACTTTAAAGGAATCAGAAAAGTCTTTAATTATTTCTTTATTAAACCTAGTGTTTTAATACAATGTTCAAAAAGATTATTTCAAATTGGTATAAAATATGGACTAAAAAACTGCCACTAATCTCAACGTTTTTGGTCTTTGGAACAGATTTCTCATTTAAATAGAATCATGATATCATGATCACAGCTCATTAAAGAATAATTCTCTAAATAATCAGTCCACATTCAAATTTGTCCAGTTCTACAGAATCCTCAGGATAGAATCCAGGCATCAGTATTTTTTAAAGCTGTAGGGTGATCTCTATAGGCAACTAAGGTTGAGCAATACTGTTCTAGCCCATGTATTTCCTGAATGAAATTTAGGTCTGAAAATTTCCTTCAAGTTGGTTAAAACATTTGTTGTAAGGGTAATTTCCAAGTGAAGTTATCCTTCCTACTGTATCACGTGCAGAGGCAAATATTACTGAGCTATAGCACTAGAAGTAACACTAATCTCTCCATTAAAATATATTTTTTCTTTTTTGCAATGATCAAGATATTTGCACACATTTTATTTGCTTTTTACACTACAAGAATTTTATTCACCAGAAACTTTTATGAATTAGTAACCATGGATAGCTTCTGACTTAATTTAATATTTTATGAATATTAAAAAAGATGGCTATTTCTGATTTTTTCTTCTACATTTATGAGCTAAAATTATTCTCTAAAAGAGGAACTTAACTTCAAAGTTTTAAAAATTACCATGTCAATATTACTACTTACAATAATATAAGTAAGTTTTAAAACTATTTTGTAGTTTTTTGTTCTATAGGATATAACCACTGAAAGAGTGTATATGGTCAGGTCACTATATTTAAACTTATTACTTAAAATAATTATATATTCATTTCACCATATTAATATGTAGGTTCATTTGTTTCTGTTTTCAATTTTGAGGTGTGCTTTTTAACTAAATTTTGCTTTTTGAACATGGAAAATATTTACAGAAGTCCAAACTATACAAAAAAGTATATTCAGTAAAATATTGCTTTCATGCCTGTATTTCTTATCCAATTCTCCTTGCCTGTGAGGTAACCATTTGTATTAGGTTATGGTTAATTCTTTGAGTGTATTTCTTTTATTTTTTTCAAACTTAGGCAAATAATTGATTTCAAAGGTCACTCCCTGTGATGGTTTATTTTTGGTGTCAACTTAACTGAATTAAGGGATAGCCAGATAGCTTAGAAAGCATTACTTCTGGGTGTGTCTGTGACTGTTTCCAGAATAGATTGGCATTTGAATAAACAAAGTGAGTGAGAAAGATCTGCCTTTATCCAATGTGGGCAGGTATCATCCAATTGGCTGCAAGCCCAGATGGAACAGAAAGGCACAAAGAAGGTGAATTCTCTCCCTCTCTTCTGAAACTGGGACACCCAGCTCCTATCCTTGAGCATCAGAACTCCAGGTTCTACAGCCTCTGGACTCTGGCACTTGTACCAGAAGCTCCTCAGCTTTCCAGGTCCTTCTCAGGCCTTCAGATGTAGATTCAGTGTGCTACCGGCTTTCCTTATTCTCCAGTTTGCAGATGACCTAATGTGAAACTTCTCAGCCTCCATAGTCATGTGCGTCATCTCTCTTAACAAGTCCTCTCTCACATGTCTGTGTTATTTGCATGATATATATGTATTTACATATCTTATTGTTTCCATTTATCTGGAGAACCCTAATACATTACTTACTATATAGATTTCTTCACTGCTTTCTTTTTTTTTAAAGTATAGTACACTGATAATTCAATCAATTATCAATTTTTACGTGGAGAACATTTAAAAAATTAACAGTCTTTGCTGCAATGGAAAAGGGCTGTTGTTGGCCAGCAATGGCTTAGCATAAAGGAAGCAGAATGAACTCTGTCTTAAGTTTGAGGTTTATCTACTCTTCTTTACACAATGTTGTTTTCTTGTGAACTTTTAAACATTCAAAAGTCAGGAATTACATATAGGCTCACTCTACAATCAAAAGGCAAGTGTATAAAATATTATTCATATTAATACTACTATGTATGCAGTACTCTGAAACTACACTGTGAAAAATACTCCCTGGTGAATAATGATAGCAGATTTGTGTGAAGTCATCTCTGGAAAGACCAAATTCAGAATGGTGGCCCATTCAGATAATGATAATAGCACTGATTATTCTTTCATTTACTCACTCATTCAAAATGTATTCAGTAAGTGCCACCTATGAAATAGGCACTGAGCTCAGCACAGGGAATATACGATAAGCCAGACAAACTTCCTGGCCACCTTTATTGGTATTACAATTAAGTGGTTAAAACAGCTATTTAAAAAAAGTTCTTACCAAAAAAAAAAAAAAAAAAGGGAAAAAGTCATGAAAGAGTAGGCCTGGGTGAAACCATGTTATTCCATCCAATAGATGGAGTCAACATACATATCCCAGAGAAAGTATGTTTAAATTGAGGTTTGGTACATGGTTAGGACAAAGCCAAGAGAATAGGTGGGGTCAAAGATATTTGGAGCGTAGAACAGCCTGGAAAAAATGTCATTTCCAAAAAGAGGTTGGAAATATATGGGAAATTAGTAGAAACACAAATGTGATAGAGCCCTAGTGAGCAATTCTCTCCAAAATTATTCTTTCTTCTCTTGATTTTGTTAATCTCATTCCTAGAATCCCAGTGCTCAACTGGAAAATAGCATCATCTTCAGCCACACCTTGTTCAAATCCCCTACATCTACAACCCTGAGGTCATCTTTTTTTAATCTGTCTCCTCCTCTCCATTCTCTTTGATACTCTGTCATGCAGAAATTGGTAAGCACTCATCTATCCTACAAGTGCCTCCCTCTTCAAATATACATAAGGTATCTCTATATTTCTGGTTCAGTTCTTTGAATTTCCTGTTAAATTCAAACATTAATATCACAGTCACGCTTTATCTCAAAGTGGTCTTTTTGGCACAGATAGTCTTTGAGTATCTTTTCCTTATCCTTTTCCATGATCTCCAAAGCTAAGCTCCAGGGTGTTCACTGTGGCAGACTATATTATTTTCTAAAGTCTTCGCTCCTCTATGTATTTTGTACCCTTTGACATGTAACTTTGCAGTCTCCCCCACTAAAGGACAGGAAGACTAGAGACATAAACAGAACCATAGCAAATCATGCACAATTCCAGAGGAATGACAATAGCGAACCACACAGTGAAGGATTAACATTGCTCAAAGGGCGGCTCGGCCCTGGCTTAGCTACTGGAAATACCACTAAGCCCTTGGAAAGTCCCGCTGGGAAACAGGATCTTGTCTTGCTGTATAGTATAGTATAGTATAGTACAGTACACTATAGTATTTATAGTAAGAATCTTCTTCCTAAGAACTTTCTTCAGATATACATATTGCACCCTGAAGAACCTTCTTCAGATATACATATCTAGACACCTTCCTCAGCCACCCCTCCAACTCCTACACCCTGATGAAAAATCATGACTCTTCTGAAAAGGAGACTTCTGAGCACTTGCACCTTCTCCAGATGATGTTCCAGTAGACAGGGCAAGAATCTGACTTTTATCAAATCTGTCTGACATTTGGTTCATGTAACTGACTTCTGCCAAAACTATCTGGCTTTTTTCTTATAGACTGTATCCTTGTTGTGAAGCAGTGACTGCCTTAAGTTTAGTAGATGGAGATCTGTTGTGAAACTTAAAATACATTGCATTTTCAATTTCACAACAACAATCTCTGCTCTGATATCTTTCACTGGCTTTGCCACTTACTCTCTGTGAGACCTTGCGTAACCTATTTAACCTCCCTGGCCTAGGTCACCTATAAGAGAGGACAAATAACAGTGAGTAGCATAAAGTGTTGCTGTGACTTCAGTGTGTAAACATATAAAATGTACCTAGGATAAAGCTTGGAATATTATTATAATATTGTAAGTATTCAATAAAAACTAGCCATAATAATTATTACTCTCATATAATTATTATTAACTTTCTTAGATGAGAGCTAAACTCCTTAAGGTTCCATTTTGGCTCATCTCTTTTACCAAGTGCGTCTGTGCTCTTCACAGTGCTTAGAACATTTGGAGTAAGATATTTTATGTAGTATTAAAACTTCATCTGAAGCCCTAAAACAGAGAATAAAAGGTGCTAATTTTTCAAAAGTTCTAGGGAGATTCGAAACCAACTATATAGAGTGTACTAAGTTTCTCCACTACCCCAGAACCAAACTTCAGTGATGAGAATTCAGGGCTGAATTCTGCTACCAGCAGTAACAAAGTCATTGCTGTTTGACTAACCTGCCCATCTATGATGATAAGAAAGCTGAAACAACTGCAGGAATAGTTGTTTAAAAGCAACTGAAGAAACTAACACAGATATACATCAAAGGACCAAAGTCCCAGAAAAAAAGAGAAAGACATGAGGTAAACATTAGATTAATAACAGGTTTTTTTTCTCTAAGGACATTTGTAGACTTTCAGATCAGGATAGAATCTGAAGAGAAACACGTGAATGAAAGCGTCTGGCAGTCTCTCTGGCCCACACACATTTAAACTGATGCTGAATGATACCACAGCATACAGGACTTAAGGGCTTGGGATCAAAATGAAATGGAAATTTCATGGAGACAAGCTCTCAACATTTTGCACACAATTCCCCTCAATACTGATTCCTAAATTGCACACACAACAGGGCAAGAATCTGCAAAACCAAGCATCAAGTGGCTTCAACAGAGTAAAAAGCTAAGCAGATATTTCAGAACTTCAGTGATTCTGGGAAGATAAAAGATACAGTTCTGAGTTTGCTAAAAAGGAGAGGCCCTGAGACATAACTCAGGCTTTTTCGTGGGACTCCAGAAAGGATATACTCTAGCAGTAAACGTGAACTGGAAGTAAATATCTGATTATACTCTATAGGACTAAAAGTATAAATTAAATTCTTTTCTATAGAGCAAAGAAATTTAATTCAGAATTTCTACAAATCATCCTGCACTATATGGAGATTTCAATGAAAAATTACCAAGCATGCCAGGAAATAAGAACAAATAACTAAAACCCAAGAGACCATAAGACATCAGAAGCAGACCAATAGGTGATCTAAATATTTGAGTCTATGAATACTTAAATTACTATGATATATTCAATTAAAGAGATGAAAAAACAAAAATTCACCAGATAATTAAAATATATAAAACAATGAAACAGAAATTCTAGATATTAAAAATAATGTAAGTGATAGTAAGGATTTAGTGACAAAAAGTTTTGATACAGATAGGTGCATACACATTAGATACAGCAGGAAAGAAGATTCCTGAACTGAAGATGACTAAGCATAAAACATCCATATTGAACCAAAGAAAGACAAAGAGGGAAATAACAAAAAGAGACACATGAAGCACAGAGAAAAGATCTAATATATATGTAATTAGCATCTGAAATCAGATAGTAAAGAGAATGGGAAAGGAGCAATATTTGAAGAGATGTTTAGCAATGGATTTTCTAAAAATGATAAAAAATAATAAACAGATTTTTCTACAAACCTCACACAAGACAAATGAAAACATTTCTTACACCATCACATACCATATGCAAACTACTAAAAAATAGAGACAAGAATAAAATTTTCGAAGTAATCATTGAACAATATGTACACTTTCAGAAAGGCAACAATAAAACTGACAAGCTAACATTTCAAAAGATGTGATGGAAAAAACGAGGCAATATAATGACATTTATTTTTAATGAGGAAAGGATAGCTGACCATGTAGAAATTTTCATCCAGTGAAAACATCCTCCAAAAATGAAGGGGAAATAAAGATGCTTTCAGGCAATCGCTAAAAAATTCATTATGAGAAAAATGACAATAAAGAAACTGCTAAAGGAAGCTCTTGCAGAAAAATGACCCTAGATTATTTTCCCAGGAAATGTACAATAGAATAAGCAGTAGTAGTAAAAAGGGTGAACATGTGAGTAAATGTACATAAAGCTTGGCTGTTTAAAATAGCATTAATATTATTTGGTGGATTTAAAATATGTAAATTTAAAATATTTTACTGAAGCAATACAAGAGAAAAGGAGTCTAAGTGCAGTTAAAATGTTTTAAAGTCCTTGTATGATTCATAGAGCAGTAAAAACACTGATTTAAGGTAGAATACAATGGAACACTTTCCAATAGAAATACAATGTAAATCACTCACATGAAGTCAGAAATTTTAATAGCTACATTAAAAACTTTTTAGAGAAACAGATGAAATTAATTTTAATAACATTTTATTTAATTCTCTATCTCAAATGTTATTTTTAATAGATGCAAAAGTTAATACTGGATATTATGTATTATTTTGTCAGTGGTAAATACTTGAAATCCAGTGTGTATTTTACATCTGCAGCACAATTCAATCCAGCACATTTTAAGTGCTCCAAAATCACATGTAGCCAGTGGCTGCCAGGTTGGATAATAGCACTCAACTATATCAGGGATGCAAATAGTAATTGCGAAGGTAAGTACTAATAAAAAGAAGAATTAATAATAATGATTAACATACTAAGAGATTGAAAAAATATGAAGGAATAAAATATATTTGCTTCCTACAAACATGCAAGGAAAGGATTGATCCAATAAAAGTTGACAAATAGAAAGCATAGCAAGATTGGTAATGTAGACTTAACTGCACTTAGATTTATATTAAGTCAAATAATATAAATAGACTAAAAATTCAAATCAAAAGATAAATATTGTCAATTTGATAAAATATACAACCAAACTTCAAGATGCCTACAAGATAGATTCATTATAAACAGATAGGAGTTTTAAAGTACACTGGAAAAACATATACGATGCAAACACTAACCAGTGAAAGCTAGTGCTTCAAGAATATGAAGAGTATAAGGAAAGAATCATTAGTCAAGATTGAAACATATTTTAAAATGATAAATAGGTCAATTCAACAAGAAATAAAACATTTCTATAGTTGTTACTTCTTCGAATTTAGCAGGAGTTGAAGGAGGCATGTGGTCTGGATAACATTGTGTAGACTTGGCTTTCCCTGCTTCTCCTGCTAGGTCTAACTAGAAATCCTGGAAATAGTGCAAGATGCAACAGAAGGCGTATTCTGAAAAATGGGAGGACAAAGGTGAGTTTGTTAGGTACTGAGGACTGAAAGAACAAGACATGGTGGGGTGCCCAGCCTTGGAGACAACTTTGGTCTCACAGGCCTGAAACTCCCCTTGCCCTCAGGAGATACCAGGAAGCCAGACCATATTGGAAAGGGCAAGGGAATCCCTCCATAACAAGCACTCTGGTAAGCAATTTCTATCCCCACAGGCGTGAAAATCTCTTCTGTCACTGAGAGACACTGGGTAGCCAGAAAGCACAGGCAAGTGGGATCCTGCCTCAACAAGTCACTTGGCTTGGGAAGACTTGTTGTCCCTCCAGGGTGGAGAACCACTTCCCCCACTTAGAGACCATATGGCCTATCCTGAGAAGAATTTGCTGCCCCCTTAGGATGCCAGCAAGGTTCAACAGGAGCCCCAGGCACACCATATAAACCAAGTAGACCAAAATACTATTACAAAGGCTCATCTAAGATTTATTTGCATGCTAAATCTAAACAGAAAACATACCTGCTGAAACAGGAAATTTAAACAGGATCCAGAATCTCATAATAGATATAACAGGCATGCACAGAATACAATTGAAAATCACCTGTCTTACCAAGAACCTAGAAAATCGCAACCTGAGGAACACAGCCAACTGAAGCCAACACTGAAATGACACAGATATTGGAAATATCTGATGAGGGCTTTAAAGCAGCTATCATAAAATTGAATCAATAAGCATTATGAATTCTCTTGAAACAAACGAAATACTAGAAAATCTCAGCATAAAAAAATAGAAGCTACTCACAAAAGACCAAATCAAAATTACCCAAGTATAAATAAAATAATGAAAATTTTAAGACTTGCCAGATGGGCTTCCTAGTAGAACAGAGATGACACAGAATAGAATCCTTGGACTTGAGGACTAATCACCAAAATTTACCCAATCTGAACAACAGCAAACAGAACCACCCAGAAAAAAAAAAAAAAACTGATCAGAGCCTTAGGGATACAGAAAAGTAAAATTTTCAGCATTTCGACTTAAAGAAACAATGGATAAAAACTTCTTAAAGTTAGCAAAATATATAAACCTTACAAATTTAAATACCTAAATGAATTCCAAATAGAATAAATCCAAAGAAATCTATATCAAGAAACATCATAATTAATTTTCTGAAAGTTAATGACAAAGAAAAGACTTGAAATTAACTGAAGAAACAATGTTATCTACAAGAGAACACCAATTCAAATGGCAGTGAATTTTTCACCCAAAACCCTGAAAACCAGAAGAAAGTGACACAAAACTTTCAAATGATATTTAAGAAAAAAAACTGAACCACAGATTCTCTAACTGGTGAAATTATCCTCAAGGTGAGAGGATGAAATAGAGACAGTCTCAGATATAAGAAAACTAAAAGGATATGTCACTAGTAGACCTACTCTTAAAGCCTGGTTAAAGGAAGGTCTTCAAAGAGAAAGGAAATAATAAAAGGAAAAAGATCTTAAGAGATTAGAAAGGATGAAAAAACTGGACATGCAATATAGATACATAATAATATATTATCCTTTTCTTTATGAATTCTATAAACCATATTTGATTAGTGAAATAAAAATTGTTACATCATCTTGTACTCCAGATAATGATACTTAAAAATTAAGAATGCAAAGAGACCTAAGTGGAAATAAACTTTCACAGGACTCAACATTGATACCAATAGACTATGACAAGTTACATGTTAGGCATACTGTGAAACCTACAACAACATTAAACTGTACAAAGGGTTGTACTCCGAAACACTGTAAATAAAGGCAGAATTCTTAAAACTGTTCAAGTAATCCACTTGAAACAGAAGAACAAAAAGCAAAACAAACAAACAGGAAACAAATTATAAAACGTCAAATTTAATCTGTTAGAAGTAAGGGTGTCACTGATTTTTAAATGGGTTCTTTTTCTATTCAGTGCTGAGAAGACAATGCATGAAACCAAAAGTGAGTATCGAGCAGTGCAGGCCTTGTTCAACGGCCATGGACTTGAGAAGTGGGAACTTGGCTCACAAATTAACTTCTCAATTAATGAGAGACAGAAAATCACAGATAAGGGGCATCTTTAATGAAGGGTTTGGGCATTAGAGACAAGGGGAGGAATATTCTTGCCTTTTCTGGGAATGGGTGGAGAATTCCTCAGAACTGGAGTTGTGGTCTTCCTTTCTGTCCTTTCATAGTTTCTTCCGGGTCGTTGTCATGGTGATTATAAACTGTCATGGCACCGGTGGCAGTGTCATTTAGCATGAAAAATAAATTATAATGAAGTTAGAGGTTCTTCCAAAGGCCAAGTGAGTTGGATCTTGAATCCCATCAGTCTTAACTGGTTTGGTCACCAAGGGATCTTCTGACCTCAGACATCCTGTCTCCTAAAGCTAAGCAGAGTTAAGATCCGGTAGAAATTCAGCTAAGTCACAGAGGCATTACAATGGGTAGCAAGATTTTCAGAGTGTATAAACAAACAGAATTCAATGATACTCTATTTATAAGAAATTCACCTTAAATTCAATAACATAAGTAGCTTGAAAGTAAAATAAAAGACAAAAATAGATCATGGAAATGTTAATCTAATATAAACCGGTTGCCTTAATTGAATGTTTTGACTTTGAAATCTCTCTGTTGCATTTATAATTGAAATATGTTCTCACAGGTTGATACAATAAAGATTGTAGTAGTTGTATTTATCTGCTGAAACATTCAAATGTTTCTTCCTTTTTTGGTTCCCTTTAAGGGGAGACAAAAAGTATATACCTACTAACTTAGTCATATTTGTTAAGTGTTAAAAATTAGGTCAAGGGAAGTCCTAGAAAACCTGTTGGTAGTTTATCAGGGCTCCACAGACTTGTTTATAATTAACAATGTTATGCACCACAGGAAGACAGGAATGGATATTATTATTAAGTTTTGTAGAGAAATAGGAAAAATGTCCTGTAAAATATATTTGTCTCCAATTACATAATTTTTGAGGCTTAAACTTTTCCTACTTACTACTAAAACTAAGATAAACTTGGGAAAAAAATGAAAAAAATTTTAAAAGAGTAGACAAATGTGTAACTATAATTTCATGTTTAACATTCTCAGTAAATGACAGAACAACATAAGTAAATCTGAAAGAATATAAAATATTAGAACAATACAACTAATAAATTGATATAATTAACACACATAAAATCTTTTATTTTATTATTATTATTGTTATTTTGAGAGAGAGAGTCTCACTCTGTCACCCAGATTAGGATACAGTGGTGTGAACATGGCTCACTGCAGCCTTACCTCCTGGGCTCAAGCAATCCTCTTTCCCCAGCCTTCCCAGTAGCTGGTGGGGCCCCAGGTGCACGCCACCATGGCTATTTAATTTTGGTATTTTTTGTAGAGATGCAGTCTTGCCATGTTACCCAGGCTGGTCTCAAACTCCTGGGCTCAAGCAATTCCTCTGCTTCAGTTTAGGAGAAATTGTTGGGATTACAAACACGAGCCACGGCACCCAGCCCACATACATATAAAACCTGAACACGGATCAAGAGAAGACAATTTCTCTCTCCATGTGAATGTGTACTAAAATTAATTAAACGCTAAGCTATAACAGAAGTCTTAAAAAAAAGATGATAATCTGATAACATGGAAATTAACAAAATATTATCAAAACGATTAACACTTTAGAAATGTTTAAAACAATTAAGGTGAGAATAATTCACAAGCTAATAAAGAAATCTCACATCTTTGGAAATTATGCAATACACTATTAAATATTCCATGGTTCAAAAAAGAAATCAAAATAAAAGAATTTGTTTTAATTTCAATGAAAATTTAGAATGTGGCATGTCAAAAATTACGGAATAGATCTAAAGCCCAATTTTTAAAAACTGACAGACTTCTTTAAAAAAAAGTCTAAAAATCAAAAGAAAGAAAAAAATAAAAAATTTAAGTTCAACAATTGAATGTATGTGATCATCTGATTTATGAAAAGATGACATTGCAATGCTTGGGGGCATATTCCATGAACAGTACTGGGTCAACCAGATATTCCTAAAGAACAAAACGAATCTTTCACATCTACTTCACCATCCACATATGCCATACTTTTCACACACCACACACACACACGCGCGCACACACACACACACACACAGAAAAACAACTCTAGATGTACCACTAAGTAAATGTGAAAATTAAAACAATGCAGGTTCTGGATGGTATCATAGGAAAATGTCTACATTGTCTTGTAGTTGACAAGGTTTTCTTAAATTGCACACAAAAAGCACCAATTATAAAGCAAAATATTGGCCAGGCACGGTGGCTCAAGCCTGTAATCCCAGCACTTTGGGAGGCCGAGACGGGCGGATCACGAGGTCAGGAGATCGAGACCATCCTGGCTAACACGGTGAAACCCCGTCTCTACTAAAAAATACAAAAAAACTAGTCGGGCAAGGTGGCGGGCGCCTGTAGTCCCAGCTGCTCGGGAGGCTGAGGCAGGAGAATGGCGTGAACCCAGGAGGCGGAGCTTGCAGTGAGCTGAGATCCGGCCACTGCACTCCAGCCTGGGCGGCAAGAGTGAAACTCCATCTCAAAAAAAAAAAGCAAAATATTGATACATTGGAATTTGCTAAATCATTAATTACTCTTCATCAGAAGATACTGTAAGTCAGTGAATATGCAAGTCACAAATAGAAATAAAATTGGAAATATATTCATCTTACAAAGGATTTATATCCTTTATAAAACAAAATTTCTACAATTCAACAAGGAAAACAAAGGCCTACCAAAAAATATGGGAGGGAAACATTGTCATTTGACAAGATATCAGATGTCTGATTTAACCATATTACTTTGGAGGAGGTAGGGGAAGCCAGAGGAAGATCAAAAGAGAAACTTGAAAGAGTTCTACACTTTTGTTATACTTATACTTCCCTGGGGAGAATACAGCATGCCATGCCACAGGGTAGAACTAGAGTCAGAGTTGAGCCTGAGGGATAAAGGGCAGCAGTAGGCAAAAACTTTTTTTGTGGTTTTTGCGGGAATGAAACGGTTAGGCAAGGCAAACAGGCCTAGACTTGATGACTTGAAGTAATTTCAGTGGGCTTTTTCCTGGTTGTCTGGTACCTGGCTCTGAGGCACATGTGGTAACTGAATAGTGGTCAAGGGTCTGAGGGACAAACAAGGAGGTAATTGAGGATTGGACTTAATTGATCTCAGAGGGAAAAGGCCTGACTGGTCTCTAGCCAGGGTCTCTAAACTAAGTCAACACAGTGCAAGACAGATCTCCACGTGGCCTTAGACTAACCCAGTTCTCTCTCATTTCTTATCTGTAGTTCTCAAGAATACCTGTAGAATGTGCTAACAATGCAACATGCTGACATAAAGAGGGGCTTGTCCAGAGCAGCCCAAGTTCTGTTCCAATCTCTCCTAGAATAGGATGTCTTACAACACTTTAGCCTGGTGATGTTTGTCAAACAGGAGAACTTTTTCCAAGGTTCCTGAGCTACAGTGCAAGTGCGGCATGCACAAATAAGACTATGTCTAGGCAGCTTTCCTGAGCACTGGGGATCAGGCTGTCATGAATCTTAAGCCTCTGTTGTCCCTTTTTGGCTGTCTATAAGTAATAAATCTACTGCATGTAACTTGTGTTTGTAAGTGTCCTGAACTTGTGCAAGGAGTAGAAATTGCAGCCCATGATGCTTTGGAATGAAATGATATCCATTGCATGGTGAACCTGCTTTGCAGGCATAATAATAA
This sequence comes from Colobus angolensis palliatus, assembly GCF_000951035.1. Taxonomy (NCBI): domain Eukaryota; kingdom Metazoa; phylum Chordata; class Mammalia; order Primates; family Cercopithecidae; genus Colobus; species Colobus angolensis. The sequence continues at coordinate 6,196,722 of NW_012115910.1, forward strand.
TAAAAAACACTACATTAATATGCTATGTTACTATGGCCAATAAGCATTTGAAATGGTGCTCAACATTATTGTCAGAAAAATGTTTTTCGAACCACAATGTGATAATATTACCTATCCACCATAAGAACTAACATTTATAAAAACTGGTAATCTCAACTGTAGAGACAATGTGGGACAATGAAATTTTCAGACACTCTTGGTAGGAACATAAATTAGCACATTTGGTATGCAAAATTATATAGCTATCTACTTAACACTAAAATTATGCATGCCTTGTAACACAACTGTTCTGCCCAATGTAAATGCATTTGTATGTGCATCAAAACTCGTGCAAAATATTAATAAAAGCACCGTTTCCAATAGTAAAACTATGGAAACTGCCCAAACGCCCGTCAACAGTTGAATAGGTGAATAAAGCCTTGCATATTTACACAATGGAATGCCATACAGTAAATAAAAGGATTAAACTACTGGTACATGCGACATGACAAATTTCACAGACATAGTCTTCAGAAAACGTATTTTTTTAAAAACGAAAAGAAAATCCAGACACAAAAGAGTACTTATCACATAATTCCATTCATCATAAATGAAAAAAAGAAAACCTGATGTATACTGATGGACATGAAGATATTCATTATCTTTAGAGGTATAATGAATAGAAAAGGTCACGGTAGTGTCTCTGGGGTCTGACAATGGTCTACATTTTGAGCTGGATGATACCCATGAGTGTGTTCACTTTGTAAAGAAAAATGATGAAGCATATAATCAATATTTGCTCACTTGATGAATGTGTGTTTTACTTCAACAAACGTTAAAAGGTAAAACTCAACTCATTCTTGGGTTATCTAGTAAAGCAAGCTGCTATAAATCCACTGAAAATATCACAAAGAAAAATTATCTTGATAAAGCCTGGGCTGACAGAACTTCAAGGTATTACTGAGGAAAATAATAAATCAATAATAAAAATCAAAATTATCCTTTATGAATACTAGTCATTTTACATACATTATTTTATTTCCTTTTTGCAATAAATCTATGAGGTTGTCATAATTATTGCCATAACATATATGAGGTAACCAGGACTTAAAGAAATTAAATAACCTCTCCACGATTATACAGTAGGTCAGAAATGGAATCTGCATTAAGACATGCTTTATTACAAAGTCTATGCAATTGCACAATAAACTGTAAACAAAATTAAATTTCCTTCTGTTGCAGAAAAGCTTAGAATTCATGCAATAGGTCTATTCTTGTATAGATCTAGGGTTGCCGGGTAAAATGCAGGATGTCTAAATAAATTTGAATTGCAAATGAACTATATATTGTTTTAGAAAAAATACACCTCATACAAAACTTGGGACATATTAAACATCACAATTTTATAATCAGTTGAACATATATATACTAAGATATTATTTATATGTTACATAATACATACATATTATTTGTTGCTTATCTCATATTCAAATTTTACTAGGTGTCCTGTATTTTTATTTGCTAAAGGTGGAGACCTCCGTCAGCATAGGGTTTCTCAATGTTGACACAATGGACATTTTGGATTGTATAATTCTTTGTTTTGGGGGATTGTCCTGTGCATTAGAGGATGTTTAGCAGCATCTCTGTGCTCCACTCACTGGAGTCCACTAGCATCCTCTCTCCACAGTTGTGACAACCAAAAATGTCTTCAGACATTGCCAAATGGTCCTTTCAGTAGAGAGAGTCAAAGTTCCTGAAGTTGAGAACCACTCGTTCAGGATAAACCAAGACAGAGTCTACTCCCCTGATTGCACTGGTTAAAGAGTCATACCAAAAATGAGTGTGCAAAAAGAAAGGCTGATGAGAAAATTCAGTGCATAACATTGAGTCTGTCATAAATAAGTATTCACAAAGTTATGCTACTGAAAAATACCACCCTTGTTTCAGAGTGTGCATTCAGGCATTCTCAACTTAATTTTAATTTTTCTTTTTCAGTGACCAAGTTTAATAAACTAATTCATATAATGATGGATACTTAAGTTGAGTCTGTGTGGAACGTTGATGATTACTGCAGTCAATATCCTAGTTATAAAAGCATGAAAACTAAAGAGCGAGATCTCCTATAGCTATTTCCCTAGCCAGCAGTTTTATGTTTCCATTTTTGAACATCTACTACATGTTCTCAACAAATTTTTTGGATGAACACTTATTCAGAAAATTAACTCAAAGTCAGCATAATCCTAATTAACCAGTAGTTTTTCTTTCAAACATTTAGGAGAGAAATTCAAGTCATCTCTGCACAAAACAGCTGTTTCTAAGAATCAAAGGCATATTTAGTATCCAACAGTTCTCACACTCCCCTTGCCTCCGACTAGATGTTATATCACTATCCTGGCCCAAGTTTGCATACTTCTGAAGGGTCTGTAGGATGGCTCCTCCTGAAGCCATTTCTGGAAGAAGTAACTCCCATTTTCCCTGTGGCCCTTTAACACCAGATTTCTGCCCCTGAGTTATCAATTTTCCAGGGTTCTCTGAAGGAATTCCAGACATTCACCTACCAATCCATTCAGGTGGTAACAGATGAATCAATGTTTGCAGGCAGTTTAATTAAATACTGGAGTTTCCTTATATTCCTAGAACCCTACAGGCATGTAGATGATGTCCCAACATGCTAAAATGAGAGTAATTAACTTCCTTCTTCACACACAGCTGCACATTAAACAGGCTGGAGGCGCAATATGCAGGAACACGGCAGCTCTATTTTGCAGGAATCTTCCTACCTGGATTGTCTTCTCACCCCAAACTTCCTGATCACCTTCTGAGAGAGCTGGCACATCAGCACTCCCTGTTCTGCAGGGCAAAAGCCATGGAATCCATTTAGAAATTAGCTTCTGAACTTGGGGAAGACTTTAATAAATTGGTCTGACAAACGCTGACTTTTATAACTGAAGGACAATCTGAGAGGAGTACATTAGCTAACCAGCCTGAATTCTGAGTGCCGTAGTGAAAGGGGCTGGATAAAATTCCAGGTCATCAGGCAGGCCCCATCCTGGATCCCACTGGAGAAAGTGCAGCGCTGAGCTCTCGATTCTGCCTGTGGCATAGGACCAGGCTAATCAGGGACTTCACCTGGTATTCTAGGTGGGTAAAAATGCCTTTTTGTATATGGGCTCCTGTGCATGCAAACCAAGCCAGTGACTCCTTTCTGCTGCCATCACCGTTGGATCTCACGGGCTGAACGTCAGGTTTCACAGTCTATCTGAACCAGGCTCATGAGGTTTTTGGATTCCAAGTTGTGTTCCTGTGTCCATGATATCCAGATTGTCTGTTAATGAGGGTCCTTCAATACTGAAGACTTACCTGATAATCCCACCCTGACTTTGGTTGTATGATGTAGCTTGAAGATGGAAGCTTTGTAATCCACACCTGAAACTCCCTTCTGCTCTAACCATTTACTAGGCACATGACTTTGGACAAGTTACTTCACTACTATAAACTTCTATATTTTCTATATAATCTAGCATAGTAATAAGTTACCTTTCAGAAGATTTTAGGAATTGAATGAGGTAGCTTAGGACTTCATTATAGTGCTCTACAAATGTGTTTCTGATCTTTTCCTTTTGCTAGATCTTGCCACATTGTTGAGCCTCTGCACATCAGTACACATTGCTGGGTCCCTGGCCATCTGTTCTATCTCCATGGAAGCTGAGCATGCCTTCTGTAGCCACAATTGCCTGCTGAGGTCTTTCTTTAAGGCTGATAGAGGATCAAAAAGGATAGCATTTCCAAGATTAGAAGAATCTCAGAGTCAAAAACCCAGCTTCTTGAAGACTCCCCCACAGGACAGGATCCGTCAGCCCACTGAGTCCACGATGCCCATTCTGACATCCTAATCTGGACAGGAAGCACCGTTACCAGAGTCCAACCCTGCGGTGAGAGCAGATTCCCTAACCATAACTGGCTTATGCCAAGTTTCATTTCCAGACCCCGATTGTCTTCACTGAAGTAGACCCTTTTCGTAGACCCTTTTCATAACTTTGACTAAAGTTAAAAACTCAAGAGAGTATCTGCCTGCCAAGATCTGTTTTTTGGGGACCCCTTAGAGCATGGACCACAGCTTTAGCCCAGAGTCTCTGCTAACTAAACCACACAGGGCCATTTTACAGAAAATCTAACTATGAGCTCATTTTTTTTCCTCAGCCTTGGTTGGAATTTTATGCCACTGATCATCTGTCCCATTCTCTCATTGTTTCCTTTTCAACATAAACAAATACCAGAATTTAGCAGCATTTGAAGCCTACTGCAGAGCTTCCTGTTTTGGCTCATCCTAAGACCCTTCCCTCAACCTCTTAGGATAATTTAGTCCTATATGATGGAAGCATCTGCTTTGTACAGAAAACATGCGATTTCAACATCTGAAAGAGGCAGCCTGATTGGGCCTATCGATGACACAACAGTGTGGCAGCTCCCTTTCAGCAAGTGTCGCAGCTCTGCTTGGAAACAGAGAAAGAACTGCTACACGCAGATGTTCTCTGAATAGCACTTATGGCAAGAATTGAGGCTTGAACAGCACACATTTGCTAAGGCTAATGAAAGTCTTGGGGAAAATGAATAACCCAACTTTTAAAATTAGAAGGGGAAAGAGCTATTTACTGATTTTTTTAAAAATCGGTTATTCATGCATTTCCTTGAAAATGATTTTATGCATTTGTCATTTACTTGGTGTTCCAAGTTGCCCCCTTCGCTTTGAAGCCTCTCAACATATTATAAACTTTAAAATGCACAAATTACCATGTTTGCTTTCAAAGAAGGACATATACACCACAAATGGGTTTGCAGGTGTCTCTTCCATCCTTGGTCATTCAAATGCCATCCACTGTGCACGGCTCCCAGGTTGGAGCATAAATGCTACTGCTGATGGGAAAGCTGGCTTCTGAACGTTTGCCTGCTTGGACAGGTGCTGAATATTAGGTACTCTCAAATATCCAGCCAAAGAGGAGAAGCAATGGACGGAACCTGTGGGACAGGACTTAATACAGCCTACTTGACTCTTTTGCTCCAGGCTGGGATGACTGGTGAGGGCTGACTAAGCCTTTGCAAGGATTTAACATAGTTCTCCCCCGCAGCAGTGCAGCATGGTGTGGTGGACAGATTCAGTTCTCTTATTTATTATTATTATCCATTTATTTATTTATTTATTTTATTTATTTATTTTTACAGTGAGCTGGGCACTAGAGTAGGTCTCTGGTATAGACTGATAAACAGAACATACATGGTTCCTGTCCTTAAAGAGCTTGCAGCTTTCAACAAAATGAGATAAGAACATTGTGGTTGAAATGGTACTGTAAAGCACCTAATTTAAGTTAGGTGCTCAGAAATAGTACCCATTGTGATTACTGTTGGTTTTATTACATTTTATGAACTTGAGGTTTGCCACATTTATCCACAACCCATACCCAGCAGTACGTCCCTCCTTTTTGATAGCATCAAATTGTTCCTTCACCTGTCTGTCACCACCCCCACCCCAACCCACTGTGGACTGTGGACAGTACCATTTCAACCACAATGTTCTTATCTCATTTTGTTGAAAGCTGCAAGCTCTTTAAGGACAGGAACCATGTAAATCAGGGAGAGTCTTTATGTCAAACTTGATCGCCAGCATTCATTAAAAAAAACACACAATAGACATAGATAGACAGATAGATACATACATACAAAGATCTAGAAACAGATATAGATGATATAGATGTAAATTTGCATAGAGCATATTTTTTAATGGGCATTGAATCAAAGGAGTATTTAAACACTTCTTTCTTCAGAGTTTTTCTGCTTTTGTTTTTAATTCCTTTACTACCTATTGTCTGGGAGCCTGGGAGCACCCAATCTCTCACTCTCCTTCATCTTCTCAATGTAGAGCTCAGCAAACCTAATCCTTGCCTTTCTCCAGATCATGATGTTCTTTCTTTTTTTCTTTTTTTTGAGATGGAGTTTCGCTCTGTCTCCCAGGCTGGAGTGCAGGGGTGCGACCTCGGCTCGCTGCAAGCTCCGCCTCCCGGGTTCAAGCAATTTTCCCACCTCAGTCTCCCAAGTAGCTGGGACTACAGGCGTCCACCACTACACCCGGCTAATTTTTTTGTATTTTTTAGTAGAGACGGGATTTAACTGTGTTAGTCAGGATGGTCTTGATCTCCTGACCTCATGATCCGCCCGCCTCAGCCTCCCAAAGTGCTGGGATTACAGGCGTGAGCCACCACACCTGGCCCATGATGTTCTTTTTAAAAACCCCTCTTCACAGCATGGACAGCAGTCAGGGTAGTATATAAGTGGGCGCCTCCAAGAATCCTCTTATCTCAATCAAAACGTCTGCATTTCAATATCCCTGAAATTGAGGGTGTGCTGGGTGTGTCCTCATAATCCGTATCATATGATGCCCACGGAAAGTAAAGTCCTTTGCCCACTGACCTGGTGGAATGCTTGTTCCTACCAATCCAAATGCACTCCAAATCGCCACAGCCTGGAAAATACATATATATCATTTAATATAGATCAGTGACTAATTAATACTCAATCCTTGTCAGTCTCCCCTCAAAGAATATAATAAACCTCCCCTGCACACTTGTGTAATCTGATCCCAGCTGGGCCTTCAGTCAATCTTTATTCGCTCTCAGATGACTTTTATTTTCCTTCTTCCCTGTAGCTATTTTGCACTCATGTCTGCTCCCAGCATCCAGTCTAGCCTCTGATGTTCTCTCAACCCTTGACCTTTGGGGGGCACCAGTAAAAAGGTAAATGCATCTAAGAGAAAATGTTTCAGATCTTTTCTCCTAACTTTCCCCCAGGCACAAAAATGTCCAACCAAGATTTGGAGGTCAGACTTCCTTAATCTTCTTTGATAGTGATCAATCAGATGCCCATGGACACCCTCCCATCCCTGTGGCTGCACTGGATATCTCTTCCATCTTTAGTCATTCAAGTGTCATCCGCTGTGTGCAGCTCCCAGGTTGGAGCATAAACTTGTACAAAAGCCACTTTGCTTGCTATGCCCACTCAGGCCTACATTTTCTCTCCTCCCCTCCCATCCTCTCAACAGGGCAATGCTTACTCTATCACCTCTGTGTCAGCATTTGGGAATACCTTCTGCAACGGTCCTAGGGAGATCAACAACAGCCTCCAAATTTCTATAAGCAATGAAATATTTTATTCCACAAAATTGATATATTTATATTTCACGTATGTAAATTAGAAAGATACATTGAAGATGAAATTTGTGAACTCACCACCCATCTAAAACCTAAAACATTAAAATGACCTCTCTTTATCACTGCATATCTCCTCACCTATGTCACCATCTGTTTTTAAATATATACTCTATGATACATACTTATGATGTGCATAAGCATCTTTCAAATTTATATATAGTATAGAGAGAGTAATTTTACTTAATTTTAAATTTTCTAAACATGATTTCTTTCTGTAGAACTGGAAACAACATAATACACACAAGTTTGTACGTAAAGATGGAACTGACCAACGTCTGTAATCCAACTAAAAGTGTAATACCAATGTCAATGTTCCGGTTTGATTTTGTAGAGTCATGTAAAATGTCATCAGTGTGTCCAGAGGAATGTTTAATCTCAAAGGCAATGTTTTATTTTGTTATGTATAAAAACCTGTGGCCAAAAGCTAGTTTATAACTTGAGGGGCACTTCAAATGTTAAATTAAAAGAAACTCAAATATTTAATACAAATTTTAAAATGTATTGAAAAACGTCCACGTATGTGGAACTGTGTTAGGGACATAAACATTATACATACACACCATTATATATATACAGTTATATAGGCTCTCTATATATTATATGTATAGTTAATGTTCTGATATAGTTTATTTATAATTTTTTTCTTTTTTTTCTTTAATCCATACTCCCACTACTTTACAATGTAGTTGCTTAGCTTATTAACTTTCAGCTATTTTTTGTAAATGTTCTTCTAAATCTTTCTATAACTACATCTCCTAAGTTTCTATACATAATTTTTATTATCTCTCAATTCTGGGTATTTCTTTAAATTTTTATGGGAGTTTATCTTTGATGTGTAGTTATTTAGAACTATTTAAAAAAAATTCAAAGGTATGTGGATTTAAAATATCTTTACTCTTGTACTTTAGTTGCACTGTACCCGAGACTTTAAACAGTATGGAACAGATTCCTTAAATGTGCTTATATTTGTTATATTGACTAGAATGGGGTTGTAGCAAACGTTGCTGATAGTTTAGCCTTATTCCCTCTTCCTTTCCACTTCAGTTTTCTTGATTTCCAACTGCCAAACTTCTTTCGACAGCCATGGCCTCTGCTACCACCTACCTGTGCAATGGCTGAGCTGGAACAAGAGGTGTTCCAGAATTTGCTACCCCCAAAGAGCAGCACTCAATCAATGACTGATGGGAGTTTGTCTTTCAATTTTCCAGCTCCATTGTCCCTGTTTGGAATAATTCAGATGCATATTTTATGCTGTCAGTTTCTCAGCAAGAACAAGCTCCATTTACTCTTACTGATAACTGCTTTAAAACTCAGTGCTTTAGTTTTTCCTTTTCCTATCTCACTTTCCATGTCTTTATTAGTGTTTCCTTCACCTTATAAGTAAAGCACTGGTACTAATATATCTATCTCAATATCTATTTCTGAAAAAATGTAATGCAAAGACCATGGTGAACTGAAAATTGTGTATGTTCTTGAGAACCTGAGTTCTCTTTTTGGTGTAAAGAAACAAAAAGCATGTAGTTTATGCCATACAGATTGCTTATTTAGGTGTATGAATGTTACATAAATGCTTGACTGCCAAGAGAGTTGTATTAGAACCCCCATATTTGATAGTGTAGTTTATATTTTTCCTTGTAATGATACAATTTTTCCTTTATCTTATTTGATATTAATTTATTCCATGCATTTAAGATGATTACTGTTATATTTTCCTGCTAAATTGAACATTTTATGACACATTTTATCCTCCAAATGCCTAAAAATGCTTTTATTATTAAAGTCTGTTTTGTCTAAAATTATTATATTTCATAACTTTCTTGTGGTTAGTGTTTTCTAAGTTTAACCCCTTACTTCCAACCATCCTTCAGTGGTAAGTCTGTTATTTTCACATAAATTATAACTAGGAATTTCTGGAGGACAGTTTTACTCATTTTATTTCAGTAGGTGATTCTAGGCCATTATTATTTGTTGATCATTGGTATACATCACCTTTTAAATTTTCAACAATAGATTTTGGTTCTGTCCGTCTTTTCCTATCCCCCGCCTCCATTCTTGCCTTTCCTCCATTCTTCTGAGGGGGAGGTGTTCTAATTGTGAGTATTTATTTCCACCTTGTTTTAGAATAGTTTCGAACATATCCATTGCACTTCAATTCTATTGTGCATTACTCTTGTGCCTGGTAGCATGCTTATTTACCACGTAAAGCTACCATCTCATCCTTCCCAAACAATACAATGGGCCCTCCCCTTTGCCTGGGATATTCTTGTTCTCATACTTCTGCTCGGAGTCTCCACTCTCCACTGATTCTTCCTCTTTTTTGTAAGTCTTCTATAGAAAGTAGACTTCAAGGTGAACATTCAACAGAAATTTTTGGAGGATAAACCTGTTTGGTGAAAACTACAATGAATTAAAACATTTGAGCTTCTTTGAAGGCATCTAGGTAGAGTTAGGACAACAAACGGCAGAGAGATAGACACAAGAGGCACAGTTCTGGGTGTCACTGGCATATTAGTGACATATGAAACTAAGAAATGTGTAGTGTGGTCCAGCAAGAGAAGAAATGCAATATGAGATAGAACTCAAGAAAATTCTAATATTTATCTAAGTAATGGTATAACAGGGTGAAAAAGAATCTCAATTTTGTGCTTAATGTGTCCATCCTAACCTTCATGTTTTAATCTGGCACATCCTTATTTTATTGCGTGTGTAAAATAAAATGTCTTGCAGTATCCTTCCATCTTTCCTTCACTGTTGATTTTAGAGTCTCACGTGTCATAATGAAAACCCTATATGGATGTGAGCAATGAAGAAGAACTTTACGCTCTTGGTGGTGCATATGTTGACATAAAAGACTGATTCTTACATGCCTCTGCAAAGGAGAAACTAGAGTTGTAAAATCTGAATCTGCACTATAATAACAGATTTTCTGAAGGCCAACAATGGACAGGGAGTCTGATGAAAAGAATGTGTGTGGGAGGTGAAGCCATACTGTAGAGATAGCTGAGTGCCCGAAAAAGACATACTAAATATTAAATGACAGAAATTATTCATCAGGGAAAAGACTCAACAAAAAACATATTTTAGATTTGCTCCAATGCCATAAAGAAAGGGACAGTTAGAGACAGCTAAGATAGTCCCAAAGTTATGTTAGTATGTGGCACCCAGTACGATAAGGCCACAGATAAAGATAATGTTAAATGAAATAAAGTCTGGAGAGATTTGCTGTAGAATACATTTCTAAGGAAGGATCCAGAGGTCTTCATGATTTTTCTTCTTCCAAATGAAATACAGGGTCAATGAAAGTAAAAGATGTCTAGGCTGGGAAAATGAAAGAATGTGGAATCAGTCACAGAAATAAAAGAGGAGCTGTTTATGGAGGGGCAAACCCCACACTCCTTTATCAGCTGTTTCTTGAGGTTCTGCTGTCTGCAAGCCCTGTGACCACACAGACGAATAAAACACAGAGTCAAATCCCTCAAAGTCAGGAGGACTCTGAAATGCTGAGAGAAACGCCATCATAACTGTGGCCCAGCTTTGAGAGGGGTTGGAGTTCAGTGTTGTATGAGCCCTGCAAGCAGCCAGTGCTAACCATGTCTACAGAACGGGTGCATGACACACATCCTCTTATGCTTGTCTGAAATGGGTCAGAATTACATTTGCTGAGAGCTTCATCTGGGATGCAACTTGGAACGATGTCTTCACAATTTCAAATCAGTAACCATGAAGTAAAATATATTTACTCAAACCCCTTCTTGACAGTTCATGGGATGGGGAACACTAGTTGTTTGCCTAAAGGCAGATATTTTCTAAGCTGAATGAAACCTCACGTTTTTATACATAAATATAAGAAAAGGTTAACTAAACAAAGATGAACATTAAAGGGAAAAATGCATTTCTGACCTTTTCTTCTTATAAATAAAAACAGCCAAAAATAATGCAATATATTTATGATATGGTTGATGGTCTAGTTCACTTTATTAGCCTGCCATGTTCGTTAAAATATAACTGACAGATTGATTTATATCCTGCATGGTCTGTGAAGGCTTTGAGACCAGAAGTATGCACAATACCAAACAAAATTTCAAAGATGAAGGAAGAAAAGTAAGAAATTAATTTTCATTCGAAGGAAAGAGTAATTACAAAATGCATATCATAATGTCTTACGCATTTGTTAAATTTGGAAGACAAATACAGGTCTGGCTTTTTAGTGGTTGGAGAAAAGAGGAGAGATCTCAAATGAAATTCAAAGACCCTGTATCATGTTAAACCAAGTGTATAGTTTTTATTGTTACCAAGGCCCGATACAACTTTCTTAACAAATACAGTCCCAGTGTCTTCATTTTAACATCCATTCCTTCTCCTTCAGTTTCCAGGGCTGCTATTTTATCTCCAACAAAGACAAGTCTATTTTTTTCTGCTATTAGAAGAGGCTCTACCATCTTCTCAAGCTGTGATCATGCGTTATTAACATGTGGGTCAAAACTTCCTTTCCCCAAGCTCTCACCTTTCTGTCACCAATTCCCCACTCAACATCTCAATTACTGTGGCTCTAAATTACAAGCAATAAAAAGTTCTGGTGGAAAGAGAAATTACCCCTCTAAGGAGTGTTTTTTATGACAACTGCTCAGAAAAGCAAAGTGGCCATTTATTAAGGTAAAGCCTCTCACTCCATCATGCCTGCCTGGGTTCTGGGCATCAATATTGATCAATAGCTGTGCCTTGGTCATTGTTAATGTTTCCATGTTGATTTTTGCAGGGTGTGTAACAATTTAATATGGAAAAATTACATAGCTTAAGAAAGACAGTTGTTTGGATGGATTACCGTAGTAACAAGGACATGAAACAGGGATTTACAAAGAAAGTACAGGTCCCTTAACTTATACCGTAAAATTTCAAATAATTTGGGAAGGATGATACAGTATGCCATTTAGAGAGTGCTGAATTTCCTTAAAAATGAGTAATAAATAATAACAAAAATCATTTCAGTGCGTATGATGAACAAACATACGCATTTTTTAAAGATTTTTTGTACAAACCCAGATTCTTGCAATTAATGTTCCCTCCTTTGTTTTTCTTTCAAAAAGATCTGTTAATATCTAAATCAAATTCTTCTTCTCAAAATTATAAAGAATTGTCTTATAGAGACACCAGCCATTGGATTTAGGTACTATCATTGTGCTGTGATGGCAGAGTATAACATGTTTGAGGTATCTAATGTTTCAGGTTTTGAGTTTGGCATTTTTGATGCAGTTGTGCTTTGATAAAAGATTATAACATTGCCTTTGTTTAATCCCTATATATTAGACATAGTATAATGGGAAGGCAAAAAGTTCTGGATTTCTGTATAGGCAGGTTTGAGTTTTTGCTCTATCATTTATTGTACTGATAAAGCAGGATAAGTTATTAACCTCGCTGGCTTTTTCTCAATTATAACAATGGAGCAATGTAGCCAACTTCACCAGCTCATTAAAAGAGTTAACATAAGATATACATAACTGATGCTATTGGTCCCTGTCCATGTTTTTTCAACCTACCCAGGGGGTGACCTTGAACAATTGCCAGCCCTGCTGTTGGCATCCAGCATCTTTTCTTTCTTTCTTCCTTTCTTTCTTCCTTCCTTTCTTTCTTTCTTTATCTCTTTCTTTCCTTCCTTCTTTCTTTCTTTCTCTTTCTTTTTCTTTCCCTCTTTCTTTCTTTCCTTCTTTCCTTCTTCCTTCCTTCTTTCCCTCCCTCCCTCTCTCCCTCCTTCCTTCCTTCCTTCCTTCCTCCCTCCCTCCCTCCCTCCCTCTCTCTCTTTCTTTCTTTCTTTCTTTCTTTCTTTCTTTTTCTTTCTTTCTTCCTTCCTTCCTTCCTTCCTTTCCTTCTTTCTCTCTTCCCTTCCCTTCCCTTTCCTTCCTTTCTTTTCCTTGATAGAGTTTCACTCTTGTTGCCCAGGCTGGAGTGCAATGGCACGATCTCGGCTCACTGCTACATCTGCCTCCTGGGTTCAAGCTATTCTCTTGCCTCAGCCTCCCGAGTAGCAGGGATTACAGGTATGCACCACCACACCTGGATAATTTTTTGTATTTTAGTGGAGACGTGGCTTCTCCATGTTGGTCAGGCTGGTCTCGAACTCCTGACCTCAGGTGATCCACCCATCTCTGCCTCCCAAAGTGCTGGGATTACAGGGGTGACCCACCGTGCCTGGCCAGCATCCAGCATCTTTCTACCTGAGGGTGCTGTCTGCCCCTGGGAGTGTGCCAGGCACACACAGGGACAGGCTGAAGGTAACACCGCAGGATCAATCTCAACCAAGAAGAGATAAGCATGGGTGCAAAAGCCCCAGTCCCCTTTTCTGTCTGTGAGACAGATCCACATAATCTTTTAGGGAAACTCCAAGGGGATTGAGTTGCAGATGTCCAGAGATCTCCTGCCACTTATTGCACTCTTTGCTGACATCCCTCCCTCCCTGCTCTCCCTTCCACATTCCCTCACACTGCTTCCTAGGATCACTGGCCAAATGAATTACTTTCATACAAACACTTGCCTCAATACTGCTTGACTCGGTCTGCTTCTGATAAACCCTGAGCTAAGACTTCACAAGTGGTACTTGTCAAGAGCAGGAGCGCCATAGCATAGCATCTTGTGGTGCATCTACTCCTCTCTAAATAGCATTTCTCATCAGCTTATGGTAGAAAGAGTCCTGATTTCCGTAAGTAAGTTTATATATCCAGAACTAGGTAAATTTGATGACTCTTCTACTTAGGATTCGCTAAAAAAAAAAAAAAAAAAAAAAAAAAAAAAATACAAAGAATTCTAGAGCAACTATATACACAATTTTCTTTATTTCTAGTTATTCCTATGTGGCAAGGTCTAAGTTTTTGTTGTTCATTTGAAGCAGACCCCCCACAACCAATTTCTTCAGTTTTATTTATCTAGGATAAGAATTTCTAAATCTTTGGATATTGTGACATGCTCTAATGTTAGGCCATGGATTTCTCTGCACAATTAAAGAAAACACTGCTATTGAAATTTAAAAATATCCTGAATAAGATAAAAGAGAATTTAGGCTAAATTGCTTACCTAGCCTTGCCACCTGCTTATGAGATGATTGACTGTGAAGTCCACTGTATACTCTGCAAGCATCCACGCCCGTTGTTAACTCCTGTTCAAGAAAATATATTGACCACCTACCACGTGTTAGACACTGCTGGAAACTAGATGAATAAAACGTCTATTTTTTTTGTCCCTCATATCAAAAGTATAAACACACAATTAAAATGCAAGGATGTTTGTGCTGTGGATAAGTAGACACAGAACACTGTAGAAATTAAAATATTACTACGTAAAGTAGGTCCCAATTTCACATATTTCAGGCAAACTGGGCTTCCCTTTCATAAAGTTTGTTGCTGGGTGTCTATCCTCATTCTTAGAATTGACGCACCCTTAAAGCAGGCATCCCAGCTGGCGCGGTGGCTCAAGCCTGTAATCCCAGCACTTTGGGAGGCCGAGACGGGTGGATCACGAGGTCAGGAGATCGAGACCATCCTGAGCTACACGGTGAAACCCCGTCTCTACTAAAAAATACAAAAACCAGCCGGGCGAGATGGCGGGCGCCTGTAGCCCCAGCTACTCGGGAGGCTGAGGCAGGAGAATGGCGTAAACCGGGGAGGCGGAGCTTGCAGTGAGCCGAGATCGCACCACTGCACTCCAGCCTGGGCGACAGAGCTAGACTCTGTCTCCAAAAAAAAAAAAAAAAAAAAAAAAGCAGACATCCCAACTGTCTAATCACTAATCTGACTGGAACGTAGTAGGAGTCCAGTGTATTTTTTTGTTGAATGAATGGATGACATTTTTGAAGAAATTTTTGACCTGGAAAACATTTTTAATCTGATTAAGATAGATGCTCAATAGACCACAATATATCCAGATAGTTTCAAAACCAGACTAGAAATGTGTTAAATGAAACCAGTTTTATCACACCATCCCTGGGTGTAAATTAAAAACAAAGGCTTAAAAGTAGGTGCTTTGAATAGTGTTTTTGCTCCTGGTAAATTTGTAGACAAATATATATTCATTTTTATGAGCTGAATATATTCAGGGTGGACAACTAAATAAGTGATTAAAATGTCATTGTTATAACACATGTGTAGTAATATTTTGTAGACCTCAACAAAATATGCTCATTGCACAACACCTGCCCAGTAAATTTAATGGGTAACCTTTAGAAATTCGAAGTCAGAACGTGTGTCTTTGTGGTGCTACATGACACCTGAAATGTATGATGATACAGAGGTAGTAAATGATGGTAATGTTTGTTTTCAGATACTTATTTGCTGTTATCATTCCCAAGATGATACAAAGTGCAAAAAAAGTCATTCCACAATGCAAGACATAATCATTTCTGATGGTGTATGTTGGCATTCATCAAATGCTATCATATTTTTAGACTATGAAATCATGCATTATGTTTTTTTCAATAAAATGTAATCTGTTCCTTTTAATCCTTTTAGTTGCTGTTCTGGACTTTTCCCCTAATGTGCAAATGTTGTATTAATGCATGATTCTTCAGGTATTTTTGAATTAGTAGGAAAGAAATATACACAAGCAAGGAGCAAAACAACAGACTTATAACTACTATGTATGAACACAATAGACTTATTTTACTGTGAAGTTATGATTTTTAATATAAGAAATTTTTTGCCCTTTTCCTATTTTATCACTAACATAATGGTCAAAAATAAAAGTTTTCCTTGATTCATGTTACATATAATAAGTTCAACTTCCTCAAGTAAAATGTATTATCATGGAATGTTAGGCTTCCTCAAGGATCGTCTAGCAGCTGAAGTCTTGTTCATTGCTCTTGTTCTAAAGGGATTGTGGGGTGGGGGCTGATGGACATGGACCTGGGATCTGAGAACTGAATTAAACTTAGTTAAGGTCCCGAGTAATAAGTTGCTCTTCAAAAATGTCAAAACTTTATTGCATCCAACACTTTGCCTATTTCCGTTTATTCCATACATCACGTGAAGCTTCCTTTATTGAATTACCTTAAGGGAAAAGCAGAACAAAACCAGGCAATATCACCTATAATCTTCATATAGGGACTGGTATTCCTAAAATAGGAGCAGCATAATTTAGTTCTAAACCAGGCTGCCTCTAAAACATCATAATATGTCAGATGAGGTTTGTGGTCAGAGAGAGCTTGAGTCCAATTCTATCTTTCCAGGTACCTGAATGGCCTTCAGCAATTTACTACCCTCTCTGAAGCCCAGTTTTCCTGTCACCATTTTCTGGCTTCTGTCTATTATTGCATTAAATCATTAAGAGAAAAAAATCACAAAATTTAAATATAGCCATTAAACATAAAAAGGACACTGAAATACATATTTAAAATGTAATATGCAGCAGCATAGTGGTTATAAATGATGTTAAGAGACACATTGGCATGTTTAAAGTGAGGCTGTGCAACTCCCTAACTCTGCTTGGAACTCTTCCTCTCTGAGCCTCAGATTTCTCAACAGTAAAAAGGGCGCATTTGTATCTACCCAAAAGGGCTGTTGTAAAGTAGAAGTGAAAAAATTAACATGTGATGTGAGCAGAACCTAAGAGAGCTGGCTCATAGCAAGTTTTCACTGGATGATTGTAATTATGATAAAATACTGTTTTACAATATTTTGTTATCATTATTGCTTCAGAGAAATAAATCTCTTTGCAAAGCAGACATCCTTATTTCAACTTTTGCACACTGGCTTTAATACATATTTTTATAGAAAGATTATATACAAGAGTAAGGGGTTGAATTTCTCAAAGGTTTAGGATGCTCACTGCATGCCCAATCCTGCCTTTGTAAGCACTGGTTGAATACTTGCCCAAAGCTGAATCATGTTAGACCAATGAACTTTCTATTCACAGCCTGCCTTTCCTCATCTCCTGATAAGAACCCAGCTGCGATGGAGCACAAATGCAAGGAGCAGCACAGGGCTGTGAAGAGGCCCCCACACCACTTAAAGATAGTTCTGAATTCAGGAAAACAGTACAATGTAAGCATTTTCTCAGGTTTGGCCTCAACTCCTCTCTCAACTAAAACTTTAGGGAAAAAAGTTATCTTTGTAAACAGACGGGGTTTTCTAAATCGGAAAGTGTCTCTATTCCTGCCTAACAATGGTGCCTGCTAGAAGCAGCCACAAGCCCTTACAACAAACATTCAGACAGAGCTAAGCTGATCAAAGCATGGCATAAAAAATAATCCCAACGTGTTCTTTCCTGCTGCTTCCACATGAAAAGGTGAACAAGATTGATCGAAAAATAACTTTGAGTGGATCTTATGCATAAATTATCATTTTCTGATAAAACTATGTAAAAATCTCCCTTAGACAAACTCCTACATGTGTGAAAGCTGACAACCTGTTAATTGCAATAAAATGTATTCAAGGCCTGCTCCAAATGCTTCTTATAAGCTACGGGCTCATCGTGAAGGCCCTCTATTCAAAAGTAGCCTCCGTAGAACAGTCAAGTTAAGCTGGCCCTTTACAATGCTTTTCCCACCCTAAAACCTCTCCAAGGATAGTGTGCCTGGTGGGCCTTCTGGTGTTGGCAACATTATTTTTAAATTCTAATCTTCTCAGAAAGTCTGGACTCCTCTCTTGATTTCATGAGTCAATTTTCCTGTCTAAGAAGATTTTTTTGTAAATTTTCTCTAGCATTTTTTCACTCTAATAATTTGATAAAGCTAAAACACAGTTACATTTAAAAAGAAAGCACTAATCAGTAATTAAGCAGAATCCATGTTTCAATGAGGCATTTTGATTGTCTCCAAAGAGGCCCAGAGAAAGGACTGAACCTCCAAAGATTCATTTCACCAAAATTGCACTAGCTACAAATACTTTGAGAACATGATGCATTTTCTAACTTTATAACTTTATCAAATTTATTAGACTTTTGCAGACACAGTTTTTATCTGCTAGGATTTTATTGTCCCTTAGGGAAATTCTACAACCTCAAGGCTAAATTGAAAGTTACATGTGAAAAAGAAATCAAAACATATTTTCTATTCATAGTGTAATATGAATTTTATAAAAAGTAATTATGTTTGAAATTATTAGAAGAGGACTCAGATCTCTTCCCTCCATAACTGAACAAATGCACAAAGACACAGAATTACATGTGATCTGATGACAGCAATGTAAATTTTCTCTTTGTATGTAATGATCTCTTTGGCAAGAAAGTGAATACATTCCAAAATGATTCAAAGTAAATGAATCTCAAAACTTAATTCTATGAAAATCTCTTGTCTTTAAACTTCCATGCAGGGTATCTAAAATTAAGAATAATTGAAGTTTAGATTGGCAATATTTCTTTAATTATCTGCCTATACTTGGAAGTCTTCAATAAAATTAAAACAATATCAAAATTCTGAATTAATAAGGTGTATATATATGTAGCTAGATATAGAGGTGTGTGTGTGTTTGTGTATGTGTGCGTTATTCCTAATAAAGTAGAATGGAGAGTCATTGAAGGTCAATAATGTAATAATTTCTGAATAGTAGCACCCCTAAACTCAATGGGTTAAAAAATCAACTAAAATTTTAGTTTATAACTCTGCAGCTTGGTCATTTAGGCAGGGTTCAACTAAGCAGTTGCTCTATTCAGTATCAGGCTCTGGTGCACTCAGCTAAGCTTTCTCATGCATCTGTGGTCAGCTAGTAGGCTGTCTAGAACTGGCAGGTTTTTGATGGTCTCAGGTGGGCCAATTAGAATAATGGGAGCCCTCCATGTGATCCCTCATTCTATACAAGTCATGTTCGTATGAAGGGCTCAGGGTTCCTAAGATAGCAAACAAGCCTTAACGCACAAATACCTCCAATCTCTGTATCACGTTTGCAATGTCTTATTGGCTAATATCAGCTGAATGGCTAAACTGAGATTCAAAGGCATGGTCACAGTCAAGTATGAACAAAATTGGGCCCACTTCTTTAATCAATTGACTGTAGACAAAGAGTTTCCTGGGCTACAATACCTTTAAGCGAGGAACCCAGGGTAGGGCAGGTGCAGGACATTTATATAGTCCATCACTGAACGAGCATGCATTGTATACCATGTGCTGTGGTTTGAATAAATGCCCCCTCCCCTCAAGAATTTGTGTCTATCTGAAACCTCAAAATGTACTTTATTTGGAAATAGAATTATTGTAGATGTAATCAGTTAAGATGAGGTCATACCTGATTAGTGTGGGTCCTAAATTGAATGACTGGTGCCTTATAGGAAGAAGGCATGGCAGAAGACACACACTCACACACACAGGGAAAACACTGTATAACAATGGAGACAAAGACAGAAAGGATTCAGTTGCAAGCCACAAAACACCACGGATTGCCGGGAATCAGCAGAAGCCAGGGAAAGACAAGGAAGGACTTTCTTTCAAAACCCTTCAGAAAGAGCATGGCACTGTAGACTGACACCTTTATTTGAAATCTTTATCCTAAAGAGCTGGGAGAGAATAAAAACCTGCTGTGTGTTTTTTAAATTTTTATTTTAAAACAAATTATATTGTGTATATTTAAGGTTTACAACATGATACTATGGGATAGATATATAGATACAAATAGGTACTGTAATGGTGAAGCAGATTAACATATGATCTCATTTTTGTGACATGAGTAGGTAAAATCTACTTATTTTACAAAAATTCCTAATACAATACAATTTTATGAATTATAGTCGTGTTACACATTAGATCTCTAGACTTATTCATCTTACATAGTTGCTACTTTGTATCCTTTTACCTACATCTCCCCATTTCTTCTCCCCCTACCCCCCATGATAATTGCTGCTTCATACTCTATCTTTGTGTATGATCTCACTTATATGGGAAAATTTTTAAAAATAGCTGCTGTGTCAAGCCACCCAGTGTGTGGTAATTTGTTATACCAACCCTGATCAATGACATCTATTAAGCACCATCCACTGTTTTAAGAGCTGAGATTACACCACTAAACAAAATACCTGGCCTCATGAAATTTATTTTCTAACTGGGTAAGATACAATAAAAAAATAAGGAAGACATTTATATGCAAAATGTATATATTAAAAGTTAACACATGCAATGGAAAAATTAAGCCAGGAAGAATGATGAAAAAAGGTGCTGAGATGGTTATAATTTTCCATAGTGCAGTCATGAAAGAGTTTATTCAGGATGTAGCATTTAAACAGACATGTGGCAGGTAAGTGTGGTGGCTATAAGAATCTCTGGGGAAAGAGCTCCAAGACAAAGAGGATAATAAAGGTGAGGGTCCTAAGATGAGAATGTGCCTGGAGTAATCAAGGAGACCAGTGTGAGCAGCTAAGCCAGTGCAGAGAAGCTGGTGTGCAAAGCACTTCATGTCCTTAGGTTGAGGCGCAGCAGGGCCTGCCCTATACAGAGAGAGGATGAGGCCAGCACATATGGTCAATTTTACTCCTTTCTATTTTTGTCCTTTTCTTTCTTTTTCAAATTTATCTAAGATACTAATTTATGAGAGGAATCTTGAGGAAAAATGTAATCATGCCTCATAGTGGAAAAAAAATAATCATTTTAGAGTCAAATAGATATTGGTTTGAACTGCAACTCCATTATCTCCTCAGTAATTTAGTAAATGTTATTTTTTCCTATTACTTCATCTATAAAATTGGAAGAATAACAAATTCTGGACAGTGCTACTGGGAAGAGTCAACTAGTTAAACCATATAAAAGTGCCAGTCACAGAGCAAGCATCTAACAAAAGGGAGTGCTTATCATGACTGGTTGATTATGATCAGTGTAGACAGCTCAGTAGACTCATTAGAGGCTGCGTTCCTGTCTGACGTGTCTTCATACTCCTCTCCTGACAGTCTCCAGCTCTTTGTTTTGTAAGTATCAGCAAAGTACAAATCCTGTGAATTATTAAAGAGAGGAATGAGTAAGTGGATAATGAACCTCTGGGTGTGTTTTCTGGTCCCTATTGTCCGGCTCTTCTAGTTTGTAAACACCTTGAAGTATTCTTTATGCTCCTCTGCAAATAGTGCCATTAATTTTATTGAATCCAGTAGACAAGACAGGAAACCTGGGTTATAATGTTTGAGCTCTGTTAGACTTCTTTTATTTTGAAGCTTCATGAACCCTTTCTTCCTCAGTTCATGAGATGCCGTAATATTGCCAGATGATTTCTTAAAATTGCTTAAGGTTAAAAAGAAAAAGAAGGAGCTGGTGCTATCATAATGCAAACTTGGAATTTCTTAAAAGCAATCAGGTACATAATTGAAAACTAATTGAATGTTCTAATCCATGTGCATGAAAAACAATTTACATTGCTTCATTATTTAAAAGTAGTGTAAATATGAGGATGTGGTGGGAATTTACTTGAGGAGTATTCTGAGAACATTCATACAAAATGAAGCTTAACTCCTTTCAGACCTTGAAAATATATTTTGGAAAGGCCTAAACACTAAATGGTCTGTATTTTGATATAATTTCAGAGAAATAAATACTATATTGGAACTAAACATGTCTACTCTCTACTTAAAAACAGAATTCCAATTTCAAGAATGCTTCCCCTAGCCTAAGAAAAACAGGCAATTCAATATTCAAAATAACTTGTTTTGAAGCCTCTGTAAGTCACGGTACACTCTGTAAGTTGTATTGTAATTTGTAAGTCATCTCTCTAACTGCCTGATTGATAATTCCTGAACCACTATTGATTCAGAAAAAAAATGGAATTTAATGGAAGAAAATGAACAGAATTGCAGAACATCACCATCCCCCATTCCTAATATTAAAGTTTCTAATCTGAGTCAAACCCCGTGATAGACATTTTGACACATGTTTTACTACTTAATTTACATGTAATTCAAATAGTTGTGTATTCTCTCCATATGGTCTTGTTTGCTCTGCTTCTAAAACATTCTATTGTATCAGTACTATGAGATCCATAACACCTTGTTTTTTGGAAAGCCCTTTTGTTATTATTTCATTTTCATTGTTCTCAGTCAGAATTATATTTACAGAGGCACTTTTGTTTCTTACAAGATGAAGTAACAAAAACCAGATTTGTCTCCTCAACTTAAACAACTAAAAATAATGGAAAGCTATATGAAACGACATATTTTGAGACACTGAAAATCACTATGAGTGGGAAAGCAAATGGTAAGGGTTCTGCAATTGCCCATGCTGCTGCCTGGAGAGACTCTGGGTCCTAGCAAAAAGGAAAAATAAAGACAGAGCCCAGTGAAAGCCTGGATGTTAGCAGATGAAGAGCAGAGTTTGGATAGAACAAAAATAGTTAGAGATTTCAGGGCAAGGTATCCTAGAGAAGAGAACTGCATGGTAGGTGAGCTCCAGAGTTTGCAAAAGGTCTCCCTCAAGTGTGTAACACAGCACTGCTCAGTGCATGCAAGTGAAGAAAACACTCGAAGCTTGGAAGACAAGCATGTGAAAGGAGCAGGTGAAAGAATCTCCAAAGCTAACAACATAAGGCCAGGAAGAGCTACTGTTTGCACCGTTCCAAGTAAAACAAAAACAAACAAATAAATAAATAATACATAAGGAATTGGAAAGAATTAACCCAAGGGTTTTGATTCAAAAGTGGGGAAAATAGGTCCTGCACTAAATGCTGATCTGGTTCAATCTAACAAGCCTTAAAATCAAGCTTCAAAAATATCAAGCTGTTTAAAGGTAACTTGAACAAGAGCTAATAATTGTCTAATAATAATAGGAGAATACTTAGAAAGACAATGTAAGGTAGATATAACTTACAACTAAAGAAGAAAAGGATACAGACTCAATTAACACACAATCATAACATTGGGCATCTAGATAAAAATGTCCAGACATTAAGTAAGTATATAATATGCTTATTATAACTTTTTTTATATATTTAAGAAAGTAGAAAAGAGCATAGTCATGAAACACAAAGATATAAAAAATAAAATCCAAATTGAGTTTCTGGAAATGAATGCTACGATGTCTGAGATGAAAAATAACTAAATGAAAGGAACAGCAGATTCAACACAGCAGAGGAATACATTAGTAAATTGAAGATACAGCCATTAAAATATCTAAAACAAAACACAGAATATTTGGGCAGAAGAAGAGTACTAATGAGTGACTATAGGACAACTTCATTTGGGCAAATATATGCATAATTGAAATCAATGAAAAAAAGTGAAGGAAGAAGAAATTTTGAAGAGATAATAGCTATTCCTTTTATAAGCTTAATTTTAAAAGAACTCTGATATTTATCAAATACTCTGTCCCACAGCCAAATAAAATCCATTTTTTTCGAGTGTATGTGAATATTTTCCATATATCTGGGGTTATCAAACAATTCTAAATAACCTTTAAAAGATTAGAACCCTACAAAGTATGTTATGTAAAGAAAAATCAAATTAAAATTCAATAACACAAAAGTCTCAGTGAAAACAAACAATTAATTAAAACTACACAGCAAACTTCGAATTACTATATGGTTTAAGTTAAAAAAAATTAAACAGGCTATTAGGGAATACTCTGAGTTGAATAAAATAAAAATTGTAGCATATCAAATTTTGGACACAAATAGAGGTAAATTTATAGCAGTATACATGTATAGTCATGCATCATTTAACAACAGGGTCATGTGGTAAGAAAGGTGTTTTTAGGTGATTTAGTCATTATGAGACCATCATAGAGAAGACTTACACAAATCCAGATGGTAGAGCTTACTAAACACCTAGGCTACATGGTATAGCCTATTGCTCCTAGACTACTAACTTGTACAGTATGTCACTGTACTGAATGCCATAGACAATTATACACGAAGGTAAGTATTTGTGTATCTAAACATGTAAACACGGAAAAAATATAATATTGTACACTTATGGAACCACCATCATGTACAGAGTCTATCGTTGACCAAAACATCATTAATAACTGTATATTAGGAAAGAAAAAGATCACATATGAATAACCTAAAATTCTTATTTTAGAAACTATTTGTTAACATGTTAATTGTCCCCAAAGTGAATCTATAGATTCAACAAAATTCCGATACAAATCACAGCAGGGAATCATAGAAATAGACTTAATGATTCTATGATTTATGTGAAAATGCAAAAAGAGTAGAGTCAAAACAACTTTGGAAAGAAAAGATTTGGAAAAGTCATGTTATCTGATTTTAAGAATTATAATATTGAGTAATCAAAGCAATATAGTGTTGGTGAAAGAATGTAGATAAATGCAGTAGGATACAATACAGAAATAAGCTCCTATGCTCAAGAGATTTTCAACACAATTGCAAACAAAATTTAGTGAAAACAGGATAGTTTTTTTGTTTTTTTGTTTGTTTGTTTGTTTTTAATAAACAGTACTAGAATACTTGGGTATTTATTTGCAAAAAAAGAAAACTAAAATAAAGTTTTAATCCACACTTCACTCTGTATACAAAATTTACTCAAAATGGGCAATATAAACATATGTCCTAAAACTCTAAATATTCCAGAAGAAAACAGAGTAAACCTTTGTGACTTTGAGTTAGATAAAGCCTTCTTAGACAGGAGACCAAAAACATGTTTTACAAAAAAAAAGAAATGACAGATTGGACTTCTGCTCTTCAAACAATGCTATTAAGGGAGTATGTGTAACATAGACAAAGTAGGGTGAACAACATAAGGAAACTCATTCTGTATTTCTGTAAGTCTAAAATTAGTTGAAAATGTTTTTTAAAATATACATAAATAAATATACATATATTATATATATATAATATATATACATGCTGTAGACAGGGAGGAAAATCTGTTAACATTTGATTAAGCAAGTGAGTGTGTATATGCATGTGTGAAATACATTAAAAACTATGAAAATTCAAAAATAAGAAAACATTCAACCTAATATAAATTGGTGAAAGATCAGATACTTTATCAAAGACAATATACAGATGACAAATAAACACAAAAAAAGATGTTCAACGTCATTAATCATTAGAAAAATGCAAATTAAAACCACAATAAGATGGCACTACATATCTATTTAAACTGCTAAAATAAAAATAACTGACACATCCAGAGGATACAGAGGATCAGGAATTCCCATATATTGCTTGTGGAATGTAAAATGTTTCAAGGACATTGCAAAACAATTTAGCAATTTATTATAAAGTTAAGAAATATCATATGTTCCATAAATTTTATCTCTAGGCATTTACTTGGGCTGAATGGAAACTTTTTTTAAATTTTATTTTTCATTATACTTTAAGTTCTAGGGTACATGTGCACAATGTGCAGGTTTGTTACTTAGGTATACATGTGCCATATTGGTTTACTGCACCTATCAACTCGTTATTTACAATAGATATTTCTCCTAATGCTATACCTCCTCCAGTCCTCCAACCCCTAACAGGCCTCAGTGTGTGATGTTCCCCACTGTGTCCAAGTGTTCTCATTGTTCAACTCCCACCTATGAGTGAGAACATGTGGTGTTTGGTTTTCTGTCTTTGTGTTAGTTTGCTGAGAATGATGGCTTCCAACTTCATCCATGTCCCTGCAAAGGACATGAACTCATCCTTTTTATGGCTGCATAGTATTCCATGGTGTATATGTGCCATATTTTCTTAATCCAGTCTATCATTGATGGACTATTGGGTTGGTTCCAAGTCTTTGCTATTGTGAATAGTGCCACAATAAACATGCATGTGCACGTATCTTTATAGTAGTATGATTTATAATCTTTTGGGTATATACCCAGTAATGAGATTGCTGGCTCATATGGCATTTCTAATCTAGATCCTTGAGGAATCACCACATTGTCTTCCACAGTGGTTGAACTACTTTACACTCCCACCAACAGTATAAAAGCATTCCTATTTCTCCACATCCTCTCCAGCATCTGTTGTTTCCTGACTTTTTAATGATCACCATTCTAACTGGCATGAGATGGTATCTCATAGTGGTTTTGATTTGCATTTCTCTGATGACCAGTGATGATGAGCATTTTTTCATGTGTCTGTTGGCTTCATAAGTGTCTTCTTTTGAGAAGTGTCTGTTCATATCCTTTGCCCACTTTTCAATGGGGTTGTTTTTTTCTTGTAAATTTGTTTAAGTTCTTTGTAGATTCTAGATATTAGCCCTTTTTCAGAGGGGTAGATGGCAAAATTTTTCTTCCATTCTGTAGGTTGCCTGTTCACTCTGATGGTAGTTTCTTTGGCCATGCAGAAGATCTTTAGTTTAATTAGATCCCATTTGTCTATTTTGGCTTTTGTTGCCATTGCTTTTGGTGTTTTAGTCATGAAGTCCTTGCCCACACCTATGTCGTGAATGGTGTTGCCCAGGTTTTCTTCTAGGGTTTTTATGGTTTTAGATCTAACAGTTAAGACTTTAATCCATCTTGAATTAATGCTTGCATAAAGTGTAAGGAAGGGATGCAGTTTCAGTTTTCTACATATGGCTGGGTAGTTTTTCCAGCACCATTTATTAAATAGGGAATTCTTTCCCCATTTCTTGTTTTTGTCAGGTCTGTCAAAGATCAGATGGTTGTAGATGTTTGGTGTTACTTCTGAAGCCTCTGTTCTGTTCCATTGGTCTGTATATCTGTTTTGGTACCAGTACCATGCTGTTTTGATTATTGTAGCCTTGTAATATAGTTTGAAGTCAGGTAGCGAGATACCTCCAGCTTTGTTCTTTTTGCTTAGGATTGTCTTGGCAATGCAGGCTCTATTTTGGTTTCTTATGAACTTTAGTTTTTTCCAATTCTGTGAAGAAAGTCATTGGTAGCTTGATGGGGATGGCACTGAATCCATAAATTACCCTGGGCAATATGGTCATTTTCACAATATTGATTTTTCCTATCCATGAGCATGGAATGTTCTTCCATTTGTTTATATCCTCTTTTATTTCGTTGAGCAGTGGTTTGTAGTTCTCCTTGAAAAGGTCCTTCACATCCCTTGTAAGTTGAATTCTTGGGTATTTTATTCTCTTTGTAGCAATTGTGAATTGGAGTTCACTCATAATTTGGCTCTCTGTTTGTCTGTCAATGGTGTATAGGACTGCTTATGATTTTTGCACATTGATTTTTGTATCCTGAGACTTTGCTGAAGTTGCTTATCAGCTTAAGGAGATTTTGGACTGAGATGATGGAGTTTTCTAAACACACAATCATGTCATCTGCAAACAGGGACAACTTGACTTCCTCATTTCCTATTTGAATACCCTGTATTTCTTCCTCTTTCCTGATTGTCCTGGTCAGAGCTTCCGACACTATGTTGAATGGGAGTGGTGAGAGAGGGCATCCTTGTCTTGTGCCAGTTTTCAAAGGGAATGCTTCCAGTTTTTGCCCATTCAGTATGATATTGGTTGTGGGTTTGTCATAAATAGCTTTTATTATTTCGAGATATGTTCCACAAATACCTAGTTTATTGAAAGTTTTTGGCATGAAGGGCTGTTGAATTTTGTTGAAGGCCTTTTCTGCATCTATTGAGATAATCATATGGTTTTTTGTAATTGGTTCTGTTTATG
This sequence comes from Colobus angolensis palliatus, assembly GCF_000951035.1. Taxonomy (NCBI): domain Eukaryota; kingdom Metazoa; phylum Chordata; class Mammalia; order Primates; family Cercopithecidae; genus Colobus; species Colobus angolensis. The sequence goes on from NW_012115910.1 coordinate 6,224,441, forward strand.
TGATGAATTACATTTATTGATTTGCATGTGTTGAACCAGCCTTGCATCCCAGGGATGAAGTCAACTTAATCATAGTGGTTAAGCTTGTTGATGTGCTGCTGGATTCGGTTTGCCAGTAATTTACCGAGGATTTTTGCATCGATGTTCATCAGGGATATTGGTCTAAAATTCTCTTTTTTTGTTGTGTCTCTGCCAGGCTTTGATATTAGGATGATACTGGCCTCCTAAAATGAGTTACGGAGGATTGTTTTTTTTTTTTTCTATTGATTGGAATAGTTTCAGAAGGAATGGTACCAGCTCCTCTTTGTACCTCTGGTAGAATTTGGCTGTTAAACTGTCTGGTCCTGGACTTTTTTGGGTTGGTAGGCTATTAATTATGGCCTCAATTACAGATCCTGTTATTGGTCATTCAGAGATTCAACTTCTTCCTGGTTTAGTCTTGGGAGGGTGTATGTGTACAGGTATTTATCCATTTCTTCTACATTTTCTAGCTTATTTGCATACAGGTGTTTATAGTATTCTCTGATGGTAGTTTGCATTTCTGTGGGATTGATGGTGATATCCCCTTTATCATTTTTTATTGCATCTATTTG
>NW_012115910.1:6225083-6225660 GCF_000951035.1 Colobus angolensis palliatus
ATCCCCTTTATCATTTTTTATTGCATCTATTTGATTCTTCTCTCTTTTCTTCTTTATTAGTCTTGCTAGTGGTCTATCAATTTTGTTGATGTTTTAAAAAAATCAACTCCTGGATTCATTGATTTTTTGATGGGTTTCTTGTGTCCCTTTCTTCTTCAGCTCTGCTCTGATTGTAGTTATTTCTTGCCTTCTGCTAGCTTTTGAATTTGTTTGCTCTTGATTCTCTAGCTATTTTAATTGTAATGCTAGGGTGTTGATTTTAGATCTTTCCTGCTTTCTATTGTGGGCATTTAGTGCTATAAATTTCCCTCTTCACATTGCTTTAAATGTGTCCCAGAGATTCTGGTACACTGTGTCTTTGTTCTCATTTGTTTGAAAGAACATCTTTACTTCTGCCTTCATTTCATTATTTACCTAGTAGTCATTCAGGAGCAGGTTGTTCAGTTTCCACATATTTGTGCAGTTTTGAGGGAGTTTCTTAATCCTGAGTTCTAATTGGATTGCACTGTGGTCTGAGAGACAGTTTGTCATGATTTCTGTTCTTTTACATTTGCTGAGGAGTGCTTTACTTCCAATT
>NW_012115910.1:6226095-6367699 GCF_000951035.1 Colobus angolensis palliatus
TTGAATTGATCCCTTTACCATTATGTAATGGCCTTCTTTGTCTCTTTTGATCTTTGATGGTTTAAAGTCTGTTTTATCAGAGACTAGGATTGCAACTCCTGCTTTTTTTGCTTTCCAAGTGCTTGGTAGATCTTCCTCCATCCCTTTATTTTGAGGCTATATGTGTCTATACCTGTGAGATGGGTCTCCTGAATACGGCACACTGATGGGTCTCGACTCTTTATCCAATTTGCCAGTCTGTGTCTTTAAATTGGGGCATTTAGCCCATTTAAATTTAAGGTTATTGTTATATGTGAATTTGATCCTGTCATTATGATGTTAGCTGGTTATTTTGCTTGTTAGTTGATGCAGTTTCTTCCTAGCATCGATGGTCTTCACAATTTGGCATGTTTTTGCAGTGGCTAGTACCAGTTGTTCCTTTGCATGTTTAGTGCTTCCTTCAGGCACTCTTGTAAAGCAGGCCTGGTGGTGACAAAATCTGTCAACATTTGCTTGTCTGTAAATGATTTTATTTCTCCTTCACTTATGAAGCTTAGTTTGGTTGGATATGAAATTCTGGGTTGACAATTCTTTTCTTTAAGAATGTTGAATATTGGCCCCCACTCTCTTCTGTCTTCTAGGGTTTCTGCCAAGATATCCATTGTTATTCTGATGGACTTTCCTTTGTGGGTAACCCGACCTTTCTCTCTGGCTGCCCTTAACTTTTCTTCCTTCATTTCAACCTTGGTGAATCTGACAATTATGTCTCTTGGAGTTGCTCTTCTCGAGGAGTATCTTTGTGGTGTTCTCTGTATTTCCTTAATTTGAATGTTGGTCTGCCTTGCTAGGTTGGGGAAGTTCTCCTGAATAATGTCCTGCAGAGTGTTTTCCAAATTGGTTCCATTCTCCCCATCACTTTCAGTATACTAATCAATCATACATTTGATCTTTTCGCATAGTCCCATATTTCTTGGAGGTTTTGTTTGTTACATTTTGCTCTTTTTTCTCTAACCTTGTTTTTTCACTTTATTTCATTAATTTCATCTTCAATCACTGATACCCTTTCTTCCACTTGATTGAATCAACGACTGAAGCTTGTGCATGTGTCACAAAGTTCTCATGCCATGGTTTTCAGCTCCATCAGGTCATTTAAGGTTTTCTCTACACTGTTTACACTAGTTAGCCATTCGTCTAACCTTTTTTCAAGGTTTTTAGCTTCCTTGTGATGGGTTTGAACATTCTCCTTTGGCTCGGAAAAGTTCGTTATTACCGACCTTCTGAAGCCTACTTCTGTCAACTCATCAAAGTCATTTTCCAACCATCTTTGTTCCATTGCTGGCAAGGAGCTGCGATCCTTTGGAGGAGAAGAGGTGCTCTGGTGTTTAGAATTTTCAGCTTTTCTGCTCTGGCTTCTCCCCATCTTTGTGGCTTTGTCTACCTTTGGTCTTTCATGTTGGTGACCTATAGATGGGGTTTTGGTGTAGATGTCCTTTTTATTGTTGATGTTGATGCTATCCTTTTCTGTTCATTAGTTTTCATTCTGACAGTCAGGTCCCTCAGCTGCAGATCTGCTGGAGTTTGCTGGAGGTCCACCCCAGACCCTGTTTGCCTGAGTATCACCGGCAGAGGTTGCAGAACAGCAAATATTGCAGAATAGCAGATATTGCTGCCTGACCCTTCCTCTGAAAGTTTTGTCCCAGAGGGGCACCCACCTGTATGAGGTGACTGTCGTCCCCTACTGGGAGGTGTCTCCCACTTAGGATACATGGGGATCAGGGGCCCACTTGAGGAGGCAGTCTCTCCATTCTCAGAGCTCAAACACCATGCTGGGAGAACCACTGCTCTCTTCAGTGCTGCCAGACAGGGACATTTAAGTCTGTGGAAGTTTCTGCTGCCTTTGTTCAGCTATGCCCTATCCACAGAGGTGGGGTCTACAGAGGCAGTAGGTCTTGCTGAGCTGCGGTGGGCTTCGCCCAGTTTGAGCTTCCCTGCCACTTTGTTTACCTACTCAAGCCTCAGCAATGGTGGACACCCCCCCCCGCCATGCTGCAGCCTCACAGGTTGATCTTAGACTGCTGCACTAGCAGTGAGCAAGGCTCTGTGGGTGTGGGACCCACCAAGTCAGGCACAGGAGAAAATCTTCTGGTCTGCCAGTTGCTAAGACTGTGGGAAAAGCACAGTATTTGGGTGGGAGTGTCCCATTTTTCCAGGTACAGTCTGTCTTGGCTTCCTTTGGCTAGGAAAGGGAAATCCCCCGACCACTTGGACTTCCTGGGGGAGGTAATGCCCTGCCCTGCTTTGGCTCACCCACCATGGGCTGCACCCACTGTCTAACAGGTCCCAATGAGATGAACCAGGTACCTCAGTTGGAAATGCAGAAATCACCCATCTTCTGTGTCAATCATGCTGGCAGCTGCAGACCAGAGTTCTTCCTATTTGCTCCTATTCAGCCATCTTGTAACGAGAATCAGAAATTTTTGTATACACAAAAGAGTCTATGCAGAATATTAATAGCAATGAAAACCTGGTGACAACTCAAATGTTTTTAACCTCGCAAATGGATAAACCAACTGTGTTATATATATATACAGTGGAAGACTACTCAGCAATGAAAAGGAACAAACTACTGCAATGCACTCAATGAAGATCAATCTCAAATGCCTTATGTCAAGTAAGAGATGACAGGTTAAAACAGTTACAGAGTGTTGATTTTATGTATGTGACATATTGGAAGAGGCAAGACTCTAGGGACAGAAAACAGATTGGGGTTGCCAGGGTCTGAGGATGGGGAGGGACTGATTACAAAGGAGCACTTGAGCACTTTGGAAATTGGGCAATTGGACTGTTCAGCATTCTGAATGTGTTAGTAGTTACAGAACTATATATTTTTGTCAAAACTTGCAGAACTATACATCAAAATGGGTGAATTATATAAATATATATATATGTATATGTCATACTTTAACAAATAAAAGGAAAAACCATATCAACAGAAGCACACTTTCTCAAGTCAGCCCTACTGGGAACCACATGGCTTCACTCTGAGGGTCCACATTATCCTGCTAGCATCTTGAGAATCTTGCTCTTTTCCCTAGACCATGTTTCATGTTTTATTCCCTAAAGTTATTTAAAATTCAGCAGTTTATTATAGAACTCTTTGCATATTTATAGACCATCTCTGTGGCTGTTTTACCAGTCAGTTTTATTTTCCTACATGTAATTCCTGGAAGTTGTGATCCTATTTCCATTTACCACCAACCACAACTATTTGGTACAAGGGAGGCCCAACCCAAGGGACACCATCCAAGGCTGGTTCTGAAAAAAATCAGGTTTCTCATTTCAACCAACTGAATTAAGGGGTATAGAGATTAAATCTGGCTTAATTTGTTTTTGTTGTTGTTGTTGTATCATTATTGATTGAGTTGAGCGGGAAGTTATTACCAGAATGACATAGCACACTCATGAAGAAACAGAGAAGGTTAGTAATTCAAAAGAGAGATGATGGAACAGGCAAGGGGAGAGAAATGGAGATTAAATTTAATGCTGTCATTAGGTGGGAAAGAAGACATAGCCTTGGAATCTTAATTTTCAGGTCCAATTCTTTTATTTCTTTTTTTTTTTTTTTTTTTTTTGAGGCAGAGTCTCGCTCTCTCGCCCAGACTGGAGTGCAGTGGCCAGATCTCAGCTCACTGCAAGCTCCACCTCCTGGGTTTACGCCATTCTCCTGCCTCAGCCTCCCGAGTACCTGGGACTACAGGCGCCCGCCACCTCGCCCAGCTAGTTTTTCTATTTTTAGTAGAGACGGGGTTTCACTGTGTTAGCCAGGATGGTCTCGATCTCCTGACCTCGTGATCCGCCCATCTCGGCCTCCCAAAGTGCTGGGATTACAGGCTTGAGCCACCGCGCCCGGCCCTTTTATTTCTTATTATCAGATGCTCATGAAGTTTCCTGCTATGTCCTTACAATAAACCTTCCTTTACTTAAGCTCGCTCAAGTGAGTTTCTGCTCTTTTCACTAAATGTGTGTGAGTAAAAGAAGCAGATAACATGGGGCTTAAGATTAAGGTGAATGCTCACCTGCATATTTGACTTCTTAGGAAAAAAAAAAGACTCTAGAACGTGATAATCAAAAAAAAAAAATCATCTCCATGGCAATAAAGAAGAAATGGAAAACAATTTAGAGAAACATCTATATCAACTTTCTCATTTTACGCATGAGGCCCATAAAGAGCAATTGCATTACCCAAGGTAACTCAGGTAGTTTTCAGCCACGAACATGTCACTGGGGCAAGTCTATTTAGAACCGAGTAACTGAATAAATTGGTAATGCTACCACAGAGGCAAACTATTTCAATTTTAGTCAACATTAATTGTAAGAAAGTTCTTTCAGTATTAACCCAGGATCCACATAACCTCTACGCACTGTAACACATATAATAAGTGTGATAGCAGTTCCACATGAATGTGTTTGTTCTATCATTTTTTCAGTAAAGGTCTATTGAAGTTTCTTGTGAGCCAGTTATATGTGATGCCAGTAACTTAAACCTTTTTTAAGATGAAATACATCTCTATACATAAAGACATAAATACAAAGAGGAAAGCATTTTGAGAAAGAGAAGGCTTAAAATATAAGGTGATAGTTATGTTGGACCTTAAAAAAATAACAGCAACAATAGTAATACTGTTACAGGATGAATGTTAGTGTCCTCCCCAAAATTTTTATGTTGAAGCCCAAACCTCCAATGTGCCTATATGTGGAGAGGACTCTTTATGGAAGTAAAGGTTGAATGAGGCCATATGGTAAGGACTTGGTCTGATGGAATTAGTGCCCTTATAAGAATAGATAGCAACAGCAGAGAACTTCTTCCTTCTCCCTGGTGTTCACAAAGAAGAGGTCATGTGAACATGAGGCAGGATGGGGACAACATATAAGCAAGGAGAAGCACATACAGGATGAAACCTACCTTGCCAGCACCTTGAACTTGAACTTTCCAGTCTCCAGAATTGTGATAAATAAATTTCTGATGTGTGGGTCCCCCATCTATGGTATTTTATTATGGCAGCCTGCGTAATGCAACTAGTAATGAAAACAGTTAACATACCAGTTTTATGTGCATTATCTCATTTAATTCCCAAAACAACCCTTACTGTCCTGATATTCTAGATAAGAGAAGTGAATCACTGAGAATTTAAATAAAGTCTCTACCGTCACACAGCTGGTACATCTGGCCAAAGCCCAGACTATTAATGATACCCTGATCCAGCCTCGGGTCCGATAATAGCAATGACAATATGACAGCTAATATTTATTAATCTTTACTACATGAGCACTTGTGATAAAAGTATTATATTAATTACCTAATTTGACCCTGAAAAACAACTGTCTCAATTAGAGACATTCTCCATATCCATTGTACGGAGAAGAAATCTAACGTCAAGAGAGTTTAAGTAACAGCTCCAGTTGTCCTACTATTTTCAGGCAAAAGGGACAAGATTTGAAAATTGGTCATTTAATTTTAAAACCTATCTTGCTACGACTTCCCAAACATTTACAGCATTTCATTCAGGAGGTAAAGTAGAAAAGGGGCTTTCAAAAAGAGGAGATAGAAAATATTCAGATGTATGAAAGGGCAAATTCGTCATAGGAGGGCTTACTTGAGGACACTCAGGAAGCAAGTGTGGAAAATGGAGTCTCTAAGGGTGAGCAGGCTGCAAGCCATGGAATCTTCACACAGGGCCAATTTGTTTGACACACTGTGGAGTCTTACACGCAGAGCAGAGGATGCTTACATGTTTTGAAAACATCTTGAAGAGGACTAGCTCAAGCACAAAGCCTTATTTCTCCTTTACAGATTTGTTACTGTACAACCCAGATCAATAAATTAATGTCAGTAATTCAGTGCATTGTCATTTGTGTTATAAGGCTTCAACCATTTAGTGTTTAATCAGCTCACATTTGTCCATTTCTCCAGCATATCCACAGACATATCGCATAGTATGGTGTCTTGAAGTATGAACTTACAATATGAGGAGTAACCCATGGCCTACTAGTTCTTTACATGCATCATAAAAGGAGAGGAATGTTTGATGTGATTTGTTCTCAGAGATTCCTTTTTTCCTGACTTCTTTTTATATATTCTCACGAACCACCTTTTCAATGATCCAATGTAAAATTACTCAGCTCACACTTTCCTTCTTTTCTAAAGATTGAAACAGTACCTACCCGTCTTGTGAACCTCTGTTCACACTGATGCAAGATTTCCTGATCCCTCAGAATGCCAGAGAGTTTTACAAGGACCCTATTTGTGCCTGGAGAAAAAAACACTCAGGCCAGTTTTGAGAGCCAATATTTGTGTCTTTGCCTCTACAAATACCCACTGTGTCTTGTAAGTAACTCACCTACTCCTTCCTGCTCATGTTTGATCTATCTTTTCCAGTCTGAAGATGGTTTGTCCGCCTTTTCACCAAAATTATAAACAACATAGATCCAGGCTTTAATAGGACTGGTTCTCTTTATTCTACCTCACATAGGATTATCATCCAACCTTTCTCCAAAATCTTGCTCTCTAAAATATGAGTTCAATGCAGAACATTCTAAGCAGCCTATTTGTCTCATTAGAGCTTCACTACATTACCAGACCCCTTTTTGGAGCACATGTGAGGACCATAAGAGTATCATGCCCAACCTTTGTGATGCAACACTTCTTCCGAGCTCTGAGGAGCAGTGTCTAAGTTTTCTCTGAGATTTGTGAGTCAGAAAGTAAGTAATTCTTAGTTCCACAGTGCCATAGTTACACTGATTTTATTCTCCAGTATGGTAATGGTATTTCCAATCTTTTACGTTACAAAAAGTTTGATGATCCCTATTTCCTTATTTCTGAATGCAGGAAAATTTTCAGACTATTTAGGTATTTATACAAGGGTGTCATCTAATTTTTAATTTTAAAAAGTATTTTTTGTTTTACTTTAATTCTTTTCAAAAGGTGGTTTTATAACTAGCTATCAGACTCTGTTGGGCGCTCTGATGGGTTCCTGATAACTTTAAAAAGTGTGTCATTGAAATAGAGAACAATAACTTTCAGGACTCTTATGGAGAGCTGAAGTGTTTGTAAGGATTGCTGGCCCAGTATCAAGTAGAGCAGGAGTTAATAGCATGAGTTTTTACTCAAAATGTTGCTGATTACTTTGGTTTTGGTTTTTACAACCAATATCAGGTAGAGAGAAATGAGCTCCAAATTTTGCTCACGGTAGTATACTTTACTATTGGTGAATGTTCTTAATTTATGGCAATGTAGATATTTTGCCTTTTTTATAAACAGAACACAATGGGTTCTGTTTATAACAAAACACAATTAGAGACACTGGTTATTTTTACCAAGATTTTGACTGGAATGACATGTTTTCAGACTGCTTTGTGGAACAGAGGTTGATTTATAGAACCAATAAAAGCCCCTTGGAGAAACTGGCCTCATGTCTTGTCCTGTACAGGGTTCCTGATCTGTGGTAAGTAAAGAATTTCACTTTCTGAGAGGCCCAGAAAACCCAAGCTGTTTTGAGACTTCAAGAAGAGAGGAATTCACTCAATTTGTACAGGTATCTGTAGGCAAAGATAAATCCTTGGCTGGGCTCAAGAGGCTTTTAAAAGGTTAAATCTGAAATTCCTCATGAAAATAATTCATTTTATGCAAATAATTAGGACAAATATAATGGAACTGAAACTTATTTTGCAAATAAATTCGTGCTGCTATGATTTGTCTTTGGTAAAAATAGGGAACTGGAGAGAGAAAAATTATGTCTCAGGAAAAAAAGACTGTATTATACCTGTTGTTGTATTCCAACTTGGTCTACTGTTTTTGAGTCTCTACTGGTGATCTCAAATCTGATTTGTTCTCAGGGCCATTCAGCTGCATCCCTCAAGTTTTCAGTTCAGTTCTGCAGGGACTCCTGAAGCAAAGACCCTCACTCTTTATGTTAGGGCTCATTATTTGCTTTTTAGTCTGCTGTTCTCTTAAGTGCTATACTAAAACTGTAAATAAGAATACTAATGTTTTTGTTATACAGACCTTAAGACCCAAACCAGGCACCCATAACTACATATGGACAACTGCAAAATGGTTTCACTCCTCTTATACTGTGGGTGACCCCTACCCAAACCATGTCCCGTTTCAGTAGGAAGAAGTTAGATTGGTGATTGACTGTTTCTCACCTCTGTAGCTCATACCTCAGAATTTAGGTATCCTGAAGCCTAAGGCAGAGATTAAAATCAGCTTTGCAAAGATTGTGACAGTGAGAGAAGTCTAACATGACTGACTCCACCTTGCTTCTAGCCTCACAGGCTGGCTGTCCTCACTCATTCCTGAGCATATGCCAAACTAACCATGAGAGGAAATTATAGTTTAATTTAGAAGCAAGGATGATAATAGTCTCTCTCTAAAATGGATTCCCATTTTGCTGTGTGGCCGAAACTGCCATTGTTAGACTAATGAAAGGCCACAAGACTAGAATTATCGGAGGGACCTACATTCTGCTAAAAAGTCAGCATAGTTTCTGTAATCTCTTACTGCTCAGGAGTCACGTGGGAAGAGGTCACAACATTTGTGACCTCCTCAATTGCTCCTATTGAAAACATCACTATTATGGCAGCTAAGATTGGTCTTTTGAGATGATTTTCACACGGACCCCATCTGAACTCGTGACTCATGACTCAACCAGTCCTGTGGTCCTCAATCCAGGAGTGGACTCAGTGCAAGAAGACTGTTTTCCACACCCTTATCATTTCATCCCAAACTATCAGCAGCACCTATCCTCTAATGCCCTGGCCACCAAACTATTCTTGAAAAGCTCTAACCTCCAAGCCTTCAGTGAGACTGGTTTAAGTAACAACACCAGTTCTCCCACTAAACTTAAACTTTCTCTACTATACTTGTATATATATAAATTTATTTTTATATATTGATTTATATATATATATTTATTTCTCTCTATATATATAAAACAACCTCAAAGTTCCACAAAAAATTGCAAAAACAGTTTATATTCTTTTTTTCTAAGCCATTAAAGAATAACTCGCAGTGTGTATGTCTTGTATGTCCTACAAAGACATGTTCCTATGTATCCTCAGTACAGACATCAATATCAGAAAATTACATTGACACATAACTACCGTCTAAACCCTAGACCTCATTCCAATTTCACCAATTATCCAATATATAACAAGCAAGAGATCCAATACCTAATCACTTGTTGCATATCTTTAGTATGCTTCCATTAGTTATAGCTCCTCCGATGTTTCATGTCTTTCATGCTTTTGAGCCTTTTGAAAGATGAAGGCAAGTTATTTGTAAAATGTCTTTGAATTTGGACATTTCCTTATTATTAGATACATGAAGAATATCACAAATACAATGCTACTTTTTCTCATTATATCCTATAAGGTAACATATGATGTTGATCTGCCCCTTTCTTGATGGTATTCATTTTGATTGCTTGATTAAAATGGTGTCTGTCAGTCTTCTCCACTGTAATGTTACTATTTTCTCCTTTATAATTTATTATTTTATTGGAAAGAATTTTGAAACTACTTGAATATCCTCTTCCTCATCAAGTTATTTATTTATTCATTCATTTGAAAAAAATTCTGTTAATATAATCTCATGGTTCATTATTTTATTGAACAAATTATAATAGATTACTATCACTAATACAGTGCTTAAATTATCTCATATTTGGCCAGAGGAGCCTAATTTACCAATCATTATCATTCTTTGTGCTTTTCTTTACATATTTGTGAAAAGAAAGAAGTTCCGGGCTTATCTTGTACTTTCTCTGCCCCTTCCCCGGAATCAGCTATTTCTTTCAAGAGTCCTGGTGCCTTTTAGAGATGTAAAATTATCTTTAAAATCCAAAACACGTGTGTTGATGTTCAGCAGCCTCTTTCAATGAATTTCACTAGGGAATGTACACTCATTTTTATTTTTATATGTACACTTATGTCTATATTTACTTTTAAATAGATATATTTATTTTTATTTATAGATATTTGGAAATTAGTTTACACAGTTATCTCCAAATGCAGTAAGGTTCATTCTAATTTTCTCCCTTTTAGGATACTTAACTTTCTTCTCTGACAGTGAGAGGCTATCTTTCAATATCCTCATATCATTATCTGTTTAATGGATTCCTTTGTATGGAACCAATTTCTTGTTATCACTCATGTCCTGCAGACATCCTGCTTCTTCCAGTGGAGCTCCAATAACCCATGCTGAGCTGTCACCTCCTTCCCCAACCCACTGACAGTCTCTCCACACTGCTGGGTCTCTGATAACCTAAGCCAGGACCCTACCACCCACTACAGAAAATAGCTTTGCTCAGACCTACCTAGCAACTTTTGATAGGAATTGTTCTGAAAAAATGGGAAGAGAAAAGAGAAAGTATTCTAATGTAATTTTAAATCTGCAATTACACCTAGTAGGCTGCAAACGTTGCTGTCTCAAGTGGCTATAGAGAGAGTGCACATTTGGTTCTGCTGCTTTATTTCTTACAAGGAATCAGTCATTGAAGGCAAAGATCAAACTGTGGCAGTATCACAGACTAAAGCAAGTGTAAGGTTTCATGGCTAGCTCAATTCAAAGTCTGTTTCTGAATGGGACTCCTATAGCATCCCAGCTAGAGGTTAGCATTTGCTTAAAGAGCTTACAGTCATTTATCACTCATATTGCATCAGCCATCCATCTGTGGCTCCTGTACATAAAGGGATTATTTTGTTTTGGCAATTCAAACTGCATTGGCTTTTAATACTTTTATGATAGGAGAGCTTACTTCTATGCTTCTTAGCAATTACCAAAATATCTAGAATCCAGTCCTCTGAAACCCTAATAACACTTTTTCATATAGTGGGGGAGGAACAGAATCGCACTGGCTGAAGGCTTCTCCAGCATAGTCTTCAACTGGCTCAATCTATCCGGGAAAATAACAGAATACATTGAGCTATTTAAAAAATCCCATTTCAAAGATCTGAATGCATTTAGTCCTTCTCTTTGATGAAAGTTCCAGAGAGATTTCAATAAGTGGAGGAACACTGAGCAACCCTTCTGTTTGTCTCCCAAAAGTTAATATAGTCATAAATGATGGGCTTAATTAAGAACTCCCTTTCAGCTATTTCTCTAGATATCCTAATTCTTCTTGCTTAAAGTCTGACACTTGTCTAAAAAATCAGTGATATAAGCGTATTTCATCAATATTCTCATATCCAACCATAAACATTATTTTCAATGCAAATATTCTAGTAAGTTTTTGGAAAATGTGTGGACATTTTTTGTAGGAGTGGCGGGAGGCACTAAACACCTTTGAGTCTAACATAAATTCCAAATTGCCAAGTGAGTTGAAATTTTAGCCATGGCAGTTCGCTTTTATAAATCTCCTGTTTATTCCTTGAAGCTGGCTCAAGTGAGTTAACTCAGATTCCTCAAGTAGCCTCTTTTCCCTTAGCATAATGTACTTTCCTTTTGTGAAGCATGATCATGTGGTATTATCTCTGATGTATAATCTTCTCTGCTTTCCTAATAGACTGTGGCTGCCTTGAGAGCTATAACTTAATCAGTCCAGTTCTGAGTACAAGACCCAGCACATGGCAAGTGTCCAATAAATATCTGTTGAGAAATGAAGGGACCCTGGATAGTAGTACCAGCCTAGTCACCTAAATCAGGGGCAAATGCCTCATTGCCCTTGGGAGTGTCAGTTAGACTTGACTAAACTTGCAAATTCTTTGCTAGCTCCACCAGCAGTTTCACATCCAAGTGAAGAGAGACCTATATGTATTAACTTTGAACATATAGAATTTTACATTGACAGCCCGGATAGGTACACCAGAAATAATAGCCTTTACAAAGTAATGACAGTGTCCTTATTGAGCTTCTAACTACTGGATGTCTCTCATAGCACCAGGGGTGGAATGCATTTCTGGGTTTGTGCCAAGTAACTTAGCATTACAAAGAATTTTATCTTTCAGGGTCAGTGTCACAAACTACATTTATGGTTAGATCCTGCACAAGGCAACCTAGCTTTCTCTCTTGCAGCGATTACTTTAAACATAATGATCTTAAGTGTCTCAAATGAACCCCACTCTCTCACTGTTTTCCTGCTTGAAATGGGACTCTCTACACTGACATGCCCACCTTCACCACTTTCTTTCATGGCTGAATCTTCCACTTTCAAGTCTCAGCTTTTATCATTCTGCCTCCAGGGATCCTTGAATTATCACCTACAGATGAAGTTTCACTTTTTCTCATAGTGCAGGACATCCCAAGATAGCCTTGGCTGAACCAGCTCTTCCTCAGTTCTCCCTTGTAGATCTCAGAATAACTCTGGAACATGCTGAGAATGCAACATGCTGAGATAAGGAGGAACTGGCTGGAGTAGCCTGAGCTCTGTTCTTATCCCTCCTAGAGTAGAATGTCCCACAATGCTTTAGCCCAGCCATCCCAGTTTTTCCTGGGGTATAAACCCTAGTGCAGAATGCTTTTTGGATTCCTCAGCTATGGTGTAATGTAGGTAACATGCAGGTGAGACTCCATCTATCCTAGGAAGCTTTCCTGAGCTTTGAGAGATCGGCTTTCCATGGCCTCTACTGTCATTTGCTGCATGTCTGTGAGCAATAAAGTTGTTTCACTTGTATAAGTTCTCTCTCACCAGACCTGTGCAAGTTGTAGAAATTGCAGCTTAAAATGCAGTCGGTGAAACTTTGGACTCCTACTCCTCATGATTGACTTCGTAATGATTTTTGCTGTTTTCCATGCAGTGGGAGCCCTCCCCTAGGTCTGGTAACTGGTGCACCATGAATCTGCTTCACATATAACACCTGCCACGTGTCCTTCAAAAATGTCATGTTCTCATAAACACTTTAAATTCTCAGTGGTTCTTTCTGAATGATAAACTCCATGAAGATAGAGACTCTATTCATGTTTTTCACTGTTCTCATTCAGTTCCTAGCATTTGTATCCATCTTATGCCTACTGTTAAAATGTGAAATCAGATGTATATCATGTATCACAGAGCCTAGCATATACTAAGATTCAGAAAATTCTTTCTGAATTATTCAAATAATTTTCAAAACATGCCAGAGAGATGGTGATATAAAAGGCATTCACAAAGTTTTGGTTCAATTTCTATTTCCTGAGACAGAATCTGAAGTAACTAGAAGTTGTCCCATTAACTAGTTAACAAGTTAAGTCCAATTTAATTGTCTTTGACAGACTCTCACACACAGTTTGGAAGATATTTTCTAAGGTGTAGGTTAGTGAAGATCAATGCTAATTGTAGGTCTCATCAACCATGGCACAAAGCCTGCGTTCTCCCAAAATATTCCCCTGCAGACTTAGCTTCTTCTTCCCTCCACCTGAAGTCCACTGAGGTGGTCTCCAGGTCACCGTGCATTTTCTTGTCTTCTTGCCTTCATACAGGCTTCTTCTCTGAGTGGAATGGGTTTTTCTACTCTTGAAGAATTGTACCCAGGCTAACAAATTACAGATAACCCAGTTGTATTAGTCTGTTTTCACATTGCTTATAAAGACATGCCTGAGACTGGGCAATTTACAAAAGAAAGAAGTTTAATAGATTCACAGCTCCACCTGGCTGGGGAGGCCTCAAAAGCATGGCAGAAGGTGAAAGGCACATCTCACGTGGAAGCAGACAAGAGAAGAATGAGAACCAAGCAAAAGGGGTTTCCCCTTATAAAACCATCAGATCTCGTGAGACTTATACGCTACCATGAGAACAGTATGGGGGAACCACCCCCATGATTCAATTAGCTCCCACTGGGTCCCTCCCACAACAGGAGATAATTGTGGGAGCTACCATTCAAGATGAGATTTGGGTGGGGATACAGCCAAACCATATCACTAATACAAATATATTTTGTCCAGATGTATATTTGGGTATTCTGATTTGGCACCACACCTTCTCAGGTATCTTTTCCTCCATCTCTCTACCTGATCACTGCTCTCAAAAAGCATCTCCTATCCCCTCCCCCATCATCTCGCAGGCATTACAAGTCATACCAGTTTTCTCCTGCTGCTGTGGCTCATCTCTGAGTACCCTTGTTTTTAACAAAGACTTCACCTCTGTAACTGTTCTCTTTCTTAAAGTCCCTTTATTTGAACCCAAAAGAGTTCATTATTTTTTTCTGTGGGAAACAGAATAATACAATCAGAAACAGAGCAATGTTCTTAACCAATTAGATTAACCAAAACACAAATTTTCTTTAATTCATTGCATATTTGATATAAATATAGTTTAACTATATAAATGGAAAACATTTCAATATAGCCTTTAATTTTCAGAAAATGAGAAATACGTATTTTCTGTAATGTATATATTCCCATATATAGACACATGTATATGTAAATATGTATTTATATATATACACACACAAGCATGTACACACACACACACATCACATGCACATAAAAATTCTTAGAAGGAAAATCTCTAAGACATATTTTGATGATCTAATACATATTTTGATGATGGCTTCATTCCAAACAAAATAACACAGTGTTGGTCTACGACTCATCCTTCAGAATCCAATTCATCTTATGGCGCCTTCACTGCTTCCCTGAGACAAAGCTGAACATATTACCCAACTCCATTTTGCAATTTACTTTCTAACTGCCCCCAGCACATATAATGAAAGGTGGCTCAACACAGAAAAAGATGCTATGAGAACCTGAATTCCTCCTGTTGTATCTTCTCAAGGGCTGTTCTGTGCCACTTTGATGATAGCTCACACTTTCTCCAATCTCTTGGCCACTCACCATCCTTTCATTGACCCTGATTGCTCTTGGCTATATTTTCCCATCTGGGTGCTGCTTCCTGGAATCAACCCCTCTGCAATAAACACGTTAATTGTAGCCTGTGCCTAGGCATGGAGAGGTCCTCCACTGGTGGAAACATCTGGGCATATATCTTTATTTGGCTCGTTATCAAAATCATTTGCTAAATCTTGCTATTGCACTACAGTTTGTAATATTCCTGGAGCCGGAGACTCTGCTTACATTGTTTGTGTCTTAGGTACTCAGTTGATGTACTTAGCCACTCAATTGATGTTTCTTAGATATTTAATTCAAGAAATTTCACTGGAAAAATGAATGGCATGACCAAGTCTGTGCTTGGAAAGAAGAGCTGCTATACAACATAAATGTTTTCAACTTTATTGCTTAATCCCTTTTTATTCAGATAGTATGTTCAAATATATGCTTTAAATTCTGCAGTCTAATGTCTTCTGATCCATCTCTTTCACTCTTCTTATTGCAGACCCAATTCTGTCAGCAGCCATTGGAAGTTTTTGACAAAATGGGAAGATCACTGCTGTATATTTGTAGTTTAAATAGTAAGCATTTAAAGTTTTCTCTGAGGCAGTTTCTGGAAAGTTGAAGACTAATGAGAAAAACAGCTGAAGAAACTCTCCCCAATGAGTTTATGTCCCTAAGCAATGAATTTTTGAATGGTGCAATGTTCTAACATGTGATGGACAGCGAATTCCTAGAGAATCATCAAGTACACTCTGGAATAAGTGAACAGCAGGACATATTTTTTAAGTAGTGTTGAGCCGCAGTAAAACTCCAGAGAATGCTCTTATTTCTTGATTTATTTACTGGATTTCCTCCTAATAAACGAAGAATGAGGAAAACAAATATACAAGGGCCGAGTTTCTATGGTCCAGCAATCACAGAACCATTAACGCTATGATGCTTCCAAGAATACTGGCAAACAGCAAGAGAAAGAAACTAGTGAACTTTGAAGAAATCCCTTTGAGAAATTTTGTAAATGATCTAGGATAAATAGAAAATAAAGTGCTGCTATTCAGATAAATTTACTGGAGAAACCACAAAGATGAGATTGTTAAGGAAGAGTCAAGCGATGGGGACTATAAAATGCATATGTTTCTCCAGATAACACTGAGTTTTCAGAGTGGCAACCAACATTGCAGCTTTGAAAACAAAAGAAAAAAAAAAACACTTGGAAAGTGAAAAAGACGGGGGGGAATTACGTGCACAATCATCAGAAAAGCAACATCTGAGAATTCAGCACTCACTAGCACATATGTGTGTTCTGTTTTGTTTAAACTCAGCTTCTCACCCTCGCTCAGGATGCTCTCAGTGAACTGCCTGTGGGCCTTTCTGTTGTTGCACAGCCCCTCCTGATGTCTTCCTGGTCGGGTATGGAAACTGTCTGCAAGATTCTAGGCAGATGCTTTCTCCTCCACAAGTATTTCCCTGACCTCCACCTGTAAGCAATTTCTCCTACTTCCTGAAACCCAGAGGAGAGCATCTCTACTTCTCTAATTAACAAAACTGCTTCCCCACACACCATGGCTACATACTTAGATATAGAAGAACCAGGTGAGCAGTGAGGGTTGAAGGCAGAGATGACAGCCACTGAGCAAACAATACCAGAGGTAATCCAAAGAATGGATAAACCTATGAGAGAAAGTGAAGTGGGAGAGGAGTTAGTGATCTGGAAACCCGGGGTGTGACAGTAAGCAAGTGAAGAACATTAAAAGTGGAAGGCGTAAGGAGGAGAGGAGAGGTGTAAAATGGTCACTTGGCATTACCTTTTGTCCTGTGTACAGCTTGCTTTACTGCGCTTTAGCCCAGTGCTCCATGACCTGCCAGTGTAAGGACCAGAGAATCTAAGAGTCCCACCTGGAGACCTCTTGGGATCACCTGCTGGAAGGCCATTCTGGAACATTCCGAAGCCTTTTGGAGACTCTTATGGTGACTATGGGCAGATTTTCATGATTATATTTTCACTGGTCCTTCATTATTATTGTAGCATAAACTAATAGGGTTGCCCTAGCCTTCACTGGAACCAGACCTTGGTCCTCAAAACTTGCTCAGCCTATTGGCGTGACCAAAAATATATCACAGATCCTCTTGGAAGGTCCACAACTCCTGCTACTACCAGAAGTAAGGGTGGTGGGCGCAGTCAGCAGTCAAGGGAGCCAGTGACAGACAAGCCATAGTTGCAAGGGAACAGTATGTTTTACCTCAAGAAGGGTGGCGAATTGTTGTAGGCAAACTCCACAATGGTAAGAGAATGACTCAGTTCGTCCATTTGTAGGAGCAGTAACAACAGAGCTATCCTGCTAAGTATTAGATTATTCGATGTTCTATCAGGTTGTATCCTCTAGGTCCTATACATACAGTGGCAGGTATATCCACTTATACACAGACCTAGAAAATATCTGTGCTATTGATTATTGTAAAGAGTCACAGAAGAGGGATACCATCTTTGTGAAAAGATCTTTCATCATACACGTGTTGCTGTGTCCAGGGAAAGGGAGTGGATGAAGGTGACTAGAGCTATACTTCATGAGCAAATGAAGAGTGGAAGCAGGGAGATTAATCTGTCTGTGCATTAAGAACAAATGTTACAAGTTCAGTATATTGGAGAATAACATGTCAGATACAGAACCACTGGAAATCCCCAGGATTCCACATTCAGAATTTTGCATAGGCATTAGAAACCCTTGCAGGGGAAACTGTCTCCATATAATCCCTATAACTTCATGTCACATACGTAAATACGTTATGCACCTCAACTAAAGACAGATCTTTCCTGATTTACTACCCTCAACCAATGCTATAACATAGTTATAGATATTAAATATTTAATTAAACAAATAACATGCTTTCTTTAAAAAGCATGCTAACAGCATCCTTTTCAGATAGTCGTTGTCAGAAAGGCAAACTACCGTGGTGCCTTAGCGTTCCTGCCTGTTTTTGCTTGGTGTTCCAAGAATCCTGGCCCCTTTCTCAGGATTGTGTTTGTCCAGCATCAATGAAGGATGATGTAACAGTGCCACCAACCTCCATCCCCCAGACAGAGATCATGCTTGCTTGTTGCTCTATGCAAATGCAATAAGTTCTCCAGGTTCCACCTCCTGTTGCTGTCACCTGACCCACTTCATAGGCAGGCATCATGTAGATCCACGTGTGTCAGCCCACGAAACTTGGGGAGAAAGAGAAACCAATGCAAATCAGAGTGAAGCTAATGCTGCTTGCTTCTCCATGAGTGATAAAGTCCTTCGTTTCTGACACAGGACTATCATGTCTTCTGCCAGCATTCGTGAAGCAATAACACGTTAATACATTAGATTGCAATTAGAATAAAAATCCCAGAAGCCTCACAAACCCTGACAGTTACTTGGAAGTTTGAAATCTAGAACCACACGTTTCACTTTCCTCTTCCTACTGAGTGTCCTGAAATCATTACCAATAATGAAACCTGACTTTAAACTCTGAGACTGTATTTTCCTCTCCATACCTTACCTGGATGTAACCATCATGAGGGATGGGCACTCAGAGCTGGCCAGAGGAGAGAGCCCGCCATCCTAAGAGAAACGTCTTTTGTCCCTTGCATCGCTTAAGAGTGGCGAGCATTCCAGAGCTTAGCTAGGGTAGATGTGAGGCTAAAGCACTCTCTGCCACTCTCCTAGTCTCACCACAATATGGAACCAGATTTCTTACCTGTGCCAGCTGGGTCAAGTGCTGGCAGCAAGGAGCATGGGTCCCTACTCCTATCCCATCTTCAAAGAGAACATTGCTGTGATCAGAAAATGCAGCACAGATGCAAAGAAGTGGTCCAGAGAGGGTTAAAAGTTTGGACACAGAGATCCCTCACCCTTCTCTTGAACCAGGCTTGCAAAGTTCCTTTGTTCCACTCCGGGTGTCAAATGGTCACAGTGACTCCTATTCCTTGGAGAAGTGGGAAAACGCCTCTGTATGTCACTGCCAGGAGACACACATCACACCCAAGAGGGCATAATCTAGATACACAGAAAGTGTGACCATCATCAATTTACTGCTGGGAGACAACAATGTAAAGTGACCCATGCAAACTTCAAAAACCTGTCACATCGCACTGATGTTTACTTGCTGCGGAAAGTGAACCTGGGAGTTTCTGCTCTCTGGCTTCAACCTTCCAGGGCAGAGTGTAGGGCCAGTGCCCCTGGTACCTGCCAACCTACTCCTAAGCAGTCCCTCAGGTGGTAGTGAAGTCACCTCTGAGCAGTAGTAGCTGCATTTCCCTCCTTTCCAAGGTATTTTTTAGATATAGAGAGTAAATGGCTCAGACAATGCTCACTGAACAAATGATAGGTGTTCTCAGAATAATGGGCCTTATCCATCTTAGATATTGACTGCAAAGTGAGGGGGGTGGGAAGGAGAAAGGATTCTGGCCATATCTAGGAAGCAGAATAGAGATGTCCACCCAGAACAAGAGGTGAGAGGAACAATACATTGCCAATCCCCGTGATAAAGACCGAGGTGATAAAGGTCAGGAGGCAGCATATCTGATAGAAGAAATCCACAGCAGTAACCACAACTCTCAGCCAGGAACTTGGAAAGGGAGAAGTTTTAAGGAAGGATACCTGTGGTCTGGAAGAAGAGCTTGCTCTAGCAGGCTGCTTATAGCAGCATTTTGCCATCTCCCTTGGTGAAACCCTTTCCTCACATTTCTTCTGATTCTTTATTCTTCTCTGATTTTCCTCTACTTCACTTGGTTCTCGCTTTTCAACAAGGGCTCATCTCCCTTTGTTCTTTGCCATTTTAGTCTCCTTAGCATTTGTGTGTTTTCTTCTTTCTCCACACTTCATGTTTAATGAATGTCAGTCTTTCCACGGTTTTGATGTTACAGCTCTCTATATTTGCCAGATGTCTTCCCCCAGTCCATATCTCTCTGCTACATTTACATATTTATTTCTCTGCTGAACCTCTACCAATTTTGCTTTCTAACTCTCTCCCCACTCACCTGTGCTAGCTAAGGTCCTTCAGTATTGTTACTCAGATGATGGCCAAAGCCACTTGGAGGATGCTGGGGCTTTCACTTTCTCTTTATTTCCAACTGGACCCTAGTGGAACAGCAGGGTTGTCTGTCCAAAAGAGGACATTTTTACTCCATTGTTAACCTTCCTCAACAGTTTCCTAGTTGTCTGTCCAAAAGAGGACATCTTTACTCCATTGTTAACCTTCCTCAACAGTTTCCTATTGATCAACATGGTATAAGCTAGAATGTGTTGGGAGAGATCATGTACAAGACATTTGCTCAAGAACCATAGGAAAAAAAGCCTCCTGGAATAAGGTCCCATAGAATTCATTGTTGGACTGAAGTCTCAACTCCAAAACATGGCCCTGCAGGCCCTTCATGACCACACCTTACCAACCTGTCCAGCTCCAACTCTCACCATGCCTGTCTCAACCTGTGCTCCAGTAACTATAGCAGCCACCTGAACAACATCCTTCACCCCATTGGGCAGGCCCTTCCTAACTAGCCCTTTTGTTAGCATCACAACATACTGAATTAAAAGAACCCCTGCAGGTACTGGTAGGACCATAGTGTGCCTGAACACGTGGATGTAGCAATTGTCCTCTGCCCAAGGTCAAGTTCACAAAGCAGCAAACCCTCTATTCCCTCCAACACAATCCAAGCCCCTGCCCCTCCCTCTGTCCTGCTGCCCTGAACAAGCACTCCTCTCAGATTCCCTCATGTCAATCATGACAGCCTCTCTCTTTGGACCTCTTTAATTTGAAGATTTTGGAATAGATTCTACAAGGGTTTGGGTTGAGCACCCATTGCTTTGCCCCACCCTAGCCCACCCAGTTTCCCTTCCATAGCCAGAGGCTCAGTAAATTCTTTCTCCTGGAGGAGACCATATTTCTGGAAAAACAGAAAGTGTAACTGATACCCTGAGCTGCAACTTCACCTTCCACCCTGTCTTCACTCTCTTCTCAAAAGGATTAACTGGGTGATTAGGGTTAGTGGGCTTTTGTGGATTTGGGTTCTCTGAATGAGAAACACTTCATAACAGGGCCTGAACCAGGCTTATTTTTATGTGAAACAGCCATCTCCCACACACTTGTAACATAAAAAAGGACAAAATATTTCTAAAGAATTGTAAGTGCCATGAGCATTGAAAATAACCTATTTTTGAACTGAAAAATGTGCTTTAAACATTTTATTTAATCTTTTCCAGATTGTTGCTATTCCATTTGGCTTATAACTGAATGCGTTCAAGAATTAAACATTATCTTATGCTCTTATTCACATCAGATTGGAGTTTTATTCTATTCTTTTTTTTTTTAGCTTTATTTACCTGTGTTAATTTACTGTTCTGAGACATAAAGATTTAGAACACATTGGATATGTACTGTTACAGATTTTTTAAAACCATGAAACACTAACATTATCACTTCCTACATTGAATTGCCAATGATTTCAGTGCCTCAGAAATATCCTGACATGCAAATGATGATAACTCCATAAGAAATGCCTTTCCTGAACTTATGAAATGATGATGCGAGTTAATTTATTTATTTCAGATGGGTAGAAATACTGTCAGTGTAGAATTATTCCAGTAGATACATTACAAAGCTACAGATGCTGTTAAGAGTTCAGGCAGCAATATAAACATGCTCCAGCCTGGAGATCGCTGAAGTTCTTCTGTGTATTCCTTGCCTAAACTCCTAAGTTTCAGCACCCACAATGACATGTGCACTGAGCTGGAGGGTGGGGACACAATGATGTAAAGGAAGAGGGAGGAGAAGAGGCCCTGTCCCTGATTCTATGGAGGAGTAAACATAAAATCAGGTAGAAAAAGAGACACAAAGTAAAAAACAAGAACTGTAAAACAGCAGTGGCAATGATGCCAAGGGTTAAAAAGAGAAGATGCGTGATACTAAGAGAGTATTGTAAGAAGTGATGATAGGACTTCTCAGCTGTTCTGAGGACAGGGAACAACATGAGCAAATTCTTGTAGCAGGAAGGAGCCAGTGAGATCCAAGAACTGGGAGACCTCGGTGTGGAGAATGTGAAGGGTAAGGAGAGCTTGATCTCACAAGAAGAGTAAGGAGAGCTTGATCTTACACAAGGCTCAGATGAGTGTGGACCAGGGATGCAAGAATGTGTCAGGAAGATTATCTAATTTTGGTTTCAAGAAGAACTCAATTTTGGTTTCAAGAAGAAGGACCAGGGATGTAAGAATGTGTCAGGAAGATTATCTAATTTTGGTTTCAAGAAGAACTCAAAATCACTAGAGTGACTATGGGAGTTGACATGATCAGATCTGATTCTCAAAGATGGCATTATTTTGTCTGCATCGAGAATGTACAGGAAGAGGCAAACGGTAGCATATTAGTTTCCTGTTGTTGCTGTAAGAAATTACCATGAACGTGGTGGATTAAAGCCATAGACATTTATGATCCTGTAGTTTGGAAGCCAGAAGTTGGAAATGGATTTCTCTGGGCTTAAATCAAGATGTTGGCCTGAATGTACTCCTTCTGGAGGCTTCAGAAGAGAATGGGTTTTCTCATCCTTTCCAGCTTCTAAAGGCACCAGCATTCCCTGTGCCTGGCTCCTGCATCCATCTAAAAAGCTCATCACTCCAACCTCTGCTTCCATCATCACCTCTTTTCTCTGTGCCTCTACAGCTTCCTTCTTTCCCACATAAGAACTCATGTGATTACCTTGAGCCCACCTAGATTATGAGGCTATTGTCCCATCTCAAAGTCTTTAACTTAATCTCATTTATAAAGTCCCTTTTGTTATGTAAGGTAACATATTCACAGGTTCTAGGGATTGTCAGCCAGGAGGTCATTATTTTGTCCACCACAGGTACACAGGTAGAAAAGCTAAGAGGCAGCAGCCAGGAGGGAAGTAAAGGCTACTTGAACCAGAATGTTTGCAGTGGAGATGGACATAAAAAGAAAGGTTTGAGAGAGATATAAGAGGCAAAGTTAACAGGACTTCATAGTGGACTGGATGTGAGAAGAGTAATGAAAGTACCAAAGACAATGTTCATTGCACTGTTGAATTACAATATGAGTCCTATGAGTGTGATAGTTATGCTTGAGAGGGATTAAGGTTTGGCAAGAAAGTGCATTGATTAGATTTTGGATAATGGGCTTAAAGGTCTTAAGGTCATTCAAAGGGAGATTCCAAGTGGATATTTAGAAAAACAGATCTAGAACTAAACAGCAGTTTGGCCACAAAACAAATCAGAGATACGGGCTATTGAACTGTCTTCTATGCCTCATGCAAGCAGCAAAGAAGGTAGAGAAAAGGGAGAGCCTGGAAAAGGGATGTATACACCTTTTCTTGGAGGTGAGGGGATAAACAGAATGTTAATATTAGTCAGTCACCATGGCAATCATTTATATGTGCTGTTCCATTTCATTTCACAGAAACATTGTGAAGTCAGCATTATTATCCCCAGCTTAATAAAATTGAAATTCAAAATGCTTAAGCGACAAGGTGTGTTATGGATTGAAGTGTGTTCTCCAAAAAGATAGATGTTGAAGTCCTAACCCTCAGTCACTGTGGATGTGATATTATTTGGAAAGTCTTTGCAGAGTTAATTAAGAAAAGGCCATCAGAGTGGACCCCAATCCAGCATCACTTGTATCTTGGTAAGAAAAGGAGAACACAATGTGCAGACAGATGTATACAGGGAGACCACCATATGACAGCAGACTCAAGTGCTGCGTCTTCTGGTCAAGCAATGTGAAACAAGCATGGCCACCATCAGAAGCTAGAAGAGGCAAAAAAAGATTCCACCTAGAGTCTTGGAGGGAGCATGGCCCTGCTAATACCTTGATTTTGGACTTCTAACCACCAAAGCTCTGGGGGAATTAGTTTCTGTTTTTTTAAGCCACCCAGGCTGTGGTACTTTGTTACGGCAACTCTAGGGCTAAGATATAAGACCCAGTCTAACTTCAAAATCTGACTTTTGTATTACATAGACCATTCCACTTGTGAACACAATATTTGGATTATTTTTTGTGTTGTGTAAATTTGTTTGCATAGACACTGTCTTAGGCAACTTAGGCTGCTCTGAGAAAATACCATAAACTAGGTGGCTTACAAACAACAGATATTTATTTCCTCCCGGTTTTGGAGGTTGGGAAGTCCAAGATCAAAGCACCAGCAGATTTAGCGGCTGGTGAGGGCCTGCTTCCCCATAGGCAGTGCCTTCCCTCTGTGTCCTCATGTGGTGGAAAGGCTGTGAGGCCTCTTTTTCAAGGGCTCTAACTCCATTCATGAGGGCTTCACCCCCATCTCCTAAAATTATTATCTTGTGGGTTAGAACTTCCATACATAAATTTTGAGTGGGAGACACACAGCTATTACTGAGTGGTAGAAGCATTTTGTTCTCATCAAAGACTTTCCCAATTACCAAGAGCAACTTGGAAGACCAAACAAAACTCAGCTTCTAGCTGTTGCTGGACAAAATAGGGCTGCACCTACCAAGGTGAGAATTAGCTTATTATTTTAGGTCACTGTGCTTCAGGCAGAAGAGAGCAGAATAACATAAGAACAAAAGGAGTAGTTGCAATCATGTAAGAGTAATGAAAGTACCAAAGTTCATTGCACTCTTGAATTACAATGTAAGTCCTAAGACTAGAAGGAAGATAAAAGGGTAAATTGTAAAAATTAAAAGAGGAATCTAGGCTGGGCACTGTGGCTCATGCCTGTAATCCCAGCACTTTGGGAGGCCAAGGTGGGAGGATCACTTGAGGTCAGGAATTCGAGACCAGACTGGCCAACATAGTGAAGCCCTGTCTCTACTAAAAATACAAAACATAGCTGGCCGTGGTGGCACAAGCCTGTAGTCCCAGCTATTCATGAGGCTGAGGTAGGAGAATTGCTTGAACCCGGGAGGCGGAGGTTGCAGTGAGCTGAGACTATGCCATTGCACTCCAGTCTTGGCAAAAGAGCGAGACTCCATCTCAAATAAATAAATAAATAAATACTAAAAAAGGAATCTACGAAACTCCAGAGGGCAATGGTATAGTGAAGCAAAAATAAAAGTTGAGATTTAAGAAGAATGATTCCGAAGCAAAGTCTGTCCTATCACAGCCTGCCAGTTTCCAAGTTTCTGCCTTCCTTCCTGTGTTGTCATAAATCCCATGCTCTTGTAGGTTCCCTTCAGGATCCAGACTGTTGTCCCCTCCACTCCGAACTCAACTCAGTGGCCAGTAGGAAATTGTGAGATGGAGTAAAGACCCCTGCTAGGGGCCTGTGGGCCCCACCACCCATGGGAGTACAGAAAAATCTTGAGTTCCTTCAAGAGAAATTGCAGGCACCTAGGTAGCATTAAGAAGTAAATGAGCAACTTGATAAGCAAGAAGGAAATAATAGACTAAAACAATACCCATGGAACTTTAGAGTCACAGGAATGCTTGGTTCCCTATAGAAACTAAAGATGGCGTCTTAACATATGTTCCTGAGTTGTTTTTTTTTTTTTTTTTATCAGAAACCTGGGCCACCACATGGATTCACTGGCACATAGACCTCAGATAACGGGAAACAAGAGCTGAGGTCTAATGGTCATTCTTTCTTCTAAATTTCTTCCTGAGGATCCTAGAGGAGACCATGCCCATGGGCCAGAGCTTACATTCTTTTCTGCTAAGCCTAAATTTTTAGACAAGCTTCACCTCCTTAACCAATCACAAATCAGAAAATCTCTGAATCCACCTGTGACCTGTGGGCCCCGCTTTGAGCTGTTCTGTCTTTCAGTGTCAAACCAATGTAGAGTCTCCATGTATTCATTCATGATTTTCCTGTAACCTCTGTCTCCCCACCTTTAAAAACCCTTACCTGTAAGGCACCTTGAAGCTCAGTTCTTACATATGAGCTGCCCAATTTTGTTTGCTGGCTGCAAACAAATGCCCCACTTTCTCTCGCTCCTATCTGGATGTCAGTGTTTGGTTTTGCTGCTCTGAGTAAGCAGACCCCAGTCCAGTTCACTAACAATCTCAGGGTGGAGAGATATTCTTAAAGAGGTTGGTATTGCACGTTGCTCGGCTTCCTCTGGCTGCCTGACCATTCGTATTTCTCTCTGTTCTCCCCTATGCCCATCTCCTGCCTAAAGACATGGAGTATCTCACAAGCTTCAGTAACCATACTCTAAGCCCTGGAAAGAAATTTTGCCCAAACTAATCTAGTGTCCAGTCTGAGTTTTGCGATGACAGGTATCTTTGTGAAAATTGTCTTTAAAATAGATTTGTATCCCTTTTCTTTCTGCAATCAAACACAGGAGATATTATCAGTATTATATGAGTAGCAATCATGTTTTCTGCTTTTATCTGATGGGCAAAACATTTCCTTCCCTAAAGGTGCCAAGTCTCTATGAAGATTTTGTTAGGGACTTGAGGGAAATGAAATTAAGCTGGTGTATGGTGAGTGTGTTCTAAGCACTCTATTAAATATACCTGGGACCTGAAGTTTGGGTGTTTTCTTCTCCTTGTTGGCATTACAGTTAGATGGGGAATAACTCCACATTTTTCACTTTGCAGAAACTGAAGGAAAAATGGATACACTTTTCATGCATCTAAAAATGTACAAGTGTTTTCTTAGAAAACAGTAAGTGTAGGGTTTTCAAGGAAAACACAAGAGCAATTAGGGAGGCCTTGCTAACTCTGGAGAACAAGGACTTCAGTATTGCACATGACCATGGGATTCATACAAATATATTTATATTCAGGGAACTCTCCTACATCCCAGGGCCATGGAAAAATGCACACTGTCTCCGTGTCCATGAGCATTAGCTGAAAGGGTTGTGTACAGGACCATGTCGAGAACTGACAGAGCCTAACAGGAAATTGAGGAGTCTCTTAAATAAAATAAATTATTCACTTATTATTGCTTAGTTTCAAGTAGCAATGATTAATAGTGATTATGCAGTTCTTAAGGTTGATGTAGTTCCTGTCTCCATCCTCCACATTGTTCTTCTCTTCCTTCAGTAAGCATTTATTAGAACCAGATCCACTATGAGGCTCTGGAAATATAGTCATGCATCTGATTCTGAAGTTATTTTTGAAAAATTCCACCACATACAAGGAAACTAATATGAAAAAATGCAGTTTTTAACAACAAAGGCATATATAGAAATGGAGATGCTCAGAGGTTACAATTAACACTCTGAGCTGGGAAAGGGCTCAAGGAGGAATTAAGAGAGGAAACAGTAATGTTTCCTGAAAAACAATCCCTGGAAAGCAGCAGATGAGCTTTGGCAAGCAGAGAAAATAGCATGTGCCAGAGACACAGTTGTACAAGAGCAGGTTTGGTGTTCTAGCTGGAGGTGGTGCAGGGCAGGGGAGCAGAGGCAGGCTCTCCATTGAAAGGAGGACGGGGAGATGGTCTGGGGTCAGCAAAGGACCTGTGAGGAGAGGCCTTTTACGATCAAGTTTCAGTCTGGAAAACCAATCTCGAGCAGCATGGAGAGCTGTGTAGGAGTCCGATCAGAGGCTACGCTAACACACACCCAGATGAACAATAAGAGGGAGACAGGATGGCAGGCTCTCTTACTGAATTACAGACGTAATCAGGGTATGCACCTGCTGCAAACCTTCGTGTCTGCTCCTGCAGGTCTAAAGGGTGAGCCCAGGACCAGACCCTCATCTGCTTTCCCTGATACTTCCTCACAGGCATGCTAAACTTCAACCAGAATGAATTATCTGCAGATTCTCAAACACTTTAAGTTCTTTCATGCCTCTGTGCCTTCCCAGGACTACCCCCACCTCCCGTTTGGAATGTGGTTATTTGTATCATCAACTCCTCTCTCAGCTCAAATGCCACATTCTCTGTCGACCTTTCCTTGACTTTCCCAGTGCTCCCACGCCACTTCATGCTGCCAATTTGACCTCCACATTAAACATGACCCTGGAGGCCTAGGGAAGTCTGCACTCTTCTGAAAGCAAAATCGATGGCCAGTCACTCATTCACTGTGGCTCTGTGTCTCCACCCAAATCTCATGTGGAACTGCAATCACCATAATCCCCACGTGTCTGGGGAGGGACCGATAGGAGGTGATTGAATCATGGCAGTGGTTTCCCTCATGCTGTTCTAGCGATAGTGACTTCTCATGAGATCTGATGGTTTTATAAGTTTCCCCTGTGCTCTCTCTCCTGCTGCCTTGTGAAGAAGGTGTATGCTTCCCCTTCTCCTTTTGCCATGACTGTAAGTTTTCCAAGGCCTCCCCAGCCATGAAGAACTGTGAATCAATTAAACCTCTTGTGTTTATAATTTACCCAGTCTCAGGTAATTTCTTCATAGCAGTGTGAGAATGAATTAATACATTCACTGATCATTTCAACAGGTATTTATTGATCACCTATTCAGTGCCAGGCACTGGGAATAAAATGGAGAAAGGGAAACACCTCCCCACCTCCATCCCATTGTCATTGCCCTGATAGAACTTGCAATTTAGTGAGGGAGATAAACATTTTTCAAATAATTGCACACAAGTAAAATTATAATCATGGTACTTGCTATGAAGGAGATGTACTGGGTGAAATGAGAGGGATTAGCAGAGGGAAGGACTGTGGGCAGTGTTCAGGAAAGCTCTCACAAGGAGTGACATTTGTGCTGGCATACGAAGTGGGAGAAGAAGTTAGTTTGCTAAATAAGAGGGAAAGAAGGGAGGTCACAGCAGAGGAAATCAATGCACGCATTCTCTGTAGCAGGAGGGTATTAGGATGCATTGGAAGAACACACGGCTAATGCAGTTCTAGCAGCTGAAGCAGGAGGTATGTGGAAGAAAAGCCTGTGAAGATGTTCCAGGCATTATTAAAAGTGTTTTCTTTATTCTGAGAGCATTGGGAAAGCATGGAGTTTTAATCAAAATAATAACATTCTTGGCTTTACGTTTCAAAAAAACAAACAAACGAACAAACAAATCACCCCATCAGGAACACAGAAGGCAGATGATAGACAGGCAAAATTAGATCAAGTGAAACCAGTTATGATACCAGTGTTATGGTAAAACTATTATCCAAGCAAGAAATAATAGAGGTGTTCATTAAAATAGTGAAAGAAGAAGTGAAAAAATCATCAGCAAGAGATGCTAAGGAAAGTCACCAGGACTTACAAAGGACTGATTCTGGAACATTAGGGAGCAGCAGGTGTTAAAGAAAACTCTCGGAAGATAGTTCATGCAACTTGAAGGTTGTTAGTAATATTCCCTGGCATGTTGAACACAAAGGAGATGAATGAGTTGGCTTGGAGAGAAGGCACATTCATCTGTTCTCTTGGTGAGAAGGATGAGCCCATGAGACTTCAGTGGAGATGCCAAGTAGGCCTTGTTGCATGTCCAGAGCTCAGTAGAGAGGCCTGCTGTGGATAAACCAATCTGTGGGGGTAATTGGTGAGGAACAGATAGAAGATAGAACATAGAGGGGAAATCAGAAGGCCAAGAACTAGGCTTTCAAAGTCCCCCAGTTTATTGCCATGTGAAGGAGCGTTTGCCTAAAATGAAACTAAGGAGAGTGAGAAAACAACCAGAAAAGTGTAGAGTCATGGGATCCGAGGAATAAAAAGTATCTTAACAGAGAGGTGAGAAGGTGTGAATTTTGAATGATCTGTTGGACTTAGGAAAATGGAGACCCTCAGTGATCTTAGCTGGGACTGTTTAGTGGCATAGAGGGAGCAGCAGCCAAAGTAGGACAGGCAGAGGAGGCAGTGGGAGGTGAAGATGGAGCAGACTCTGGAGGGATGGATTATTGATTGAGTGGACATTGATGAGGCATTGATACAGTATTTTATACAGTGGGAGAGGCCAAAGCATCTTAAGTGTTGCTAGAAAGAGCCTAGCTCTAAGAGAGAGATCAAATATACAAGACAGAAGAGAAATAATAAATAAAGTTTCCTGAGAAAGGCATGCTATATTTTGACAGTGTAACACAATTCAGCTTTTAAAACTTCATAAATACTATTAGCTGTATCCTATCAGATTGTGAAAAATTACTGGTAATCTTAACTTTCTAATATATATTATTATATTTTATGAAATATTTTTTCTGCATTTGACACCATTTATTACCTTTGAATGCAATGGATTACAGTAATAGTTTCTGAGTTTATATCACAACTGCATTTTCTAGATAAATCACATTGTATTATGAGACATATACTACTGATTCTATTTACATTAGTTCTATCTGTACCCATGTTCATACATTAATTTCTCCATATTTGTCTTTTCTTGTATTCTTGGACAAGTTTGTGTGCCAATGTTATACTGGTGTCTAAAATGAGATAGAATTTGTTCATTTTCTGAAACAGCTTGTGTAATGGAGAGTTTATCTCTTGTAGAATGGCACAATTGTAAAACCATCTGGGTCTGCTTTATTGGGATGGGACACTGGTAGGGATATACTTGTGATGACATTTCATGGTTGATTCATTTTCTGGAGTGGCTATTGTTTTCTTGAGACAATCTTGATTCCTACTTGTTTACTAAAAATATTATTTATTTGGTTTTGAATATTTTGCATAAAGTTCTTCGTATCATTCTCTTATTACTCTTCATTTCTATTTTTAGATATGCTCCCTTTTCTTTTCTAAAATTGTGTATTTGTGCACCCTCTGTGGAAATTTGCTGATTTCATTAATCTTCTTAAAGATCTTGTCATGACTGTAAATGTGAGGACAACAGAAGCGCATAACAGCAAAGGGGCTTGGAATCACACTCTGATTGGCAGTAGAGCCAGGTCTCCTGATGCCCAGACTATGAACTCCCCCTTGGACTTGCTGCCTTGCTCTAGCATACTACCCCAATTCACTTAAACTTATGCTGAGGCAAACAAAGTTCTTACTTGGTTATGTGTGGGTAGAAAAAGCTGAGGTGTGACACTAAGTGCAAGTGTAAGCAGATTGGAAGCAATGACTCCTCATCCTGCACTGGACCCCACAAAGAGGCCCCAGTGTTTCATGAACAAAACCAAGGAACAAACAGACTCCCACCAACAACAGCTGTCATCCATCAATACCAAGCCACACCCATGGAACATAAATGCGAAGGCAAATATGGGGTTCAGAATGTTGCCTTGTATTGGAAAGAAGAATATGCTCATAAAATTTCTAGATGTGCTTTTTAACCATTGAGTTTTGCTAGGTTTCAGATGTGCCTTTAATTCAGTGGACCTAATTTTTCTTTAAAACATTTTAATGTAAAGAGTGTTTCTTTAAAACACTTTAAGAGAAAGAATGTGATAGATTCACTTACAGTGAAAGACAGTGAAATGTCTCTTGTGATGGCAAGCAATAGCAAATAATTAAGAAAAATGCCTCTGACTTCTTTCTGTAATTTGCAACCCTTTCCAGCAAGACATTTATTCATTAAAGTTCTCAAGAGGAATTATCACTGTGAGAAAATGACAATGCTATTTATTTAGCCCAAATGGAAAATATCTATAAAATTTTCTTCTCTTTATCTACCACATTCAATTTGACAGTAATGTTTATAAATATAAATGATATCTGCTCCACAGATCTTAGCATACATCTGTAATCTTGAAAACAGTAACACTCTTAGAACCTAGATTGTCCAAAATAGCCACATAATTTGACATTACCTGGTTCATTCAACATGTCCAAAATTCAATGTATTCTTTTCCCAAGCAAAATGACCACAAAACTTCTCCGTGTTTCTATAGTGGTGACTGCTGGTTATCTATCCAGTATCTGTTTAGTTCTTCTCACATCGAATCAGAACCTTTGTTTTATTTTAGGGTGGTCAGAAGCCTGGATAAAGACTGCATTGACCAAACACTCTTGTAGCTAGTTAGGGTCATGTGTATACTTCTAGGTGATGTAATATAAGCCTAAGTATGCAGGTGAGGTTGTCAAGGAAGCTCTTGAAATGATGTGCTATTATCCCCTTAGTCCAATTTTTCTTTCATTTCAGCTTTGAATATTGTGATAACTAGAGATCTAGCAGCCATTCTGGAATGTAAGAGAAATTCTAAAAATGAGACACCTAGGTTCTTGATGTCTACAGGAACCACTATTTTAGCTATCACTCTCCAACACAACAAGCAAGCATCCACTGCTCATTAAGTATTTTCCATTTGCTCTGATATTCTTAGGCTCAGATGTCATTTCCCCCATTCTCCATCTGCAAAGACCCATGCAGGTGGTAAATTCTCATGAAGTTTGTTCCCACATCCTCCGTGAGAGCGAATCATTCCGACTCCATGTCAGGGAGTACTCCTTGCTTGTAGCTCTCAACTTGCCATCTCCACCTGCTTGAGTGCTCCTCAAGGACAATGACTGTGGCTCTGCTATTGATTAGTCCACCACCCCATGTTTATAGTACCCACCACCTACTTATGTGCATGGAATGAGATCAAAAGTGTTAGCTGAAGGAATGAATGTGTGTTTGAGTGTGCATACATGTGAATGTGTGCGTATGTTTGCTTGCATATGCATGATGTGTGCATATGTATGTCTGTGTGTATGTGTGAAAGGGCTTTGAATTATTCAAGTGTGTGAAATTGAGTTGTAACAAGTTATCAAAAAAATTCACTGAGCTGAAATAATGCAGCAGGCCAAAGCAAAAGCCAAAAGAGAAACATAGTCAAACCAGTTTGAAAATGTAAAGTGTCTGTAACTCCTACACAGGCAGAAACATTTGTGATTATGCTAATATTCATGTCACTCTCATTAACACTAATAGTGTGCCTATGGGGGGAGGTTGCAGGGTGTGTATGGCGCTGTGTATTTTCTAAGATGTTTTGTAAGATGTCATGTTGAGCTATTTTTCAATTCAATGCTTATTAAACAAAACTACCCATGACCTTAAGCCACCTAGTCTTTACTATGCTAAAAATACACTTTATATTTGCTCTTTACTATCTTGATTTTGCATGAAAGCTTTAATACATCAACTGTTTAAATATCTGAGTAAAGATAATCTATATAGTAAATGCTAGATTACTAGAACTGAGATAATCACTGTTATTTCTGTTTCATAAAGTACTCTACTCAGAATGATTTCAAAAGCAGGTAGTCTGTTTAAAAGTCTCAGTTGTGTGACCTTAAGCCCAAAGGTCTTAAGACAAATGTTTAACTCCAAAGGCATAAAATACCTGCATGACTTATAAATGCAATGACATTTTCAACATTAACATAAGATTTGACCTTTTGTATCCAGTCTTCTGGGATGTGGTGTTTTAGCATGTTGGGTTCCTCTTTCTTTCTGTTTATTGTTCAAAGGCATACCTTGAAGCATAAACTTCAAGAATACAGCAGTTCAAAAACCAGGAAAGAACCCCTAGGAGCAGAATATAGCAGAGCAAAACTCAATTAAATTTTAACCTTTCAAACTTTAAAAGATTTGGAGTAGTTTCATTTCCTGCTTACCTAAATTAAATCGGATCCCTAAAGACACAAATAAAGATACAAGAAAATCTATTGGCAAAAGCACAATTACATTCCAAAAATCGGGTTACATTAAAGCACATTTCATTTATTCACTGCAGTTTAAACAAGTTCATGTTTCACAAATTGGTATTTATTGATTCAACAGTCATAAAAAGATTACATATTTCTTTTGACAACTAGACTATGTTAGAATTAGAGAATAAATCATACGGCCATAAACTGTAATTTATTTAAGGAAATGTAATTCATGTGTACAGGAGAATCAAAATTGCTCACAATAAAGCTATCTGTGATTGTTTTAATCCTTACCATTTAAAAAATATCTCTTATATAGAATGATATTTAGGAAATAGAGATTTAATGAAATCTTGCTTTAGTAACGAAATCTCATAAGGAGGTATATGCCTTTGATCACAAGCTGCTGGTACTCAATGTTAGTGTTGAAAAAGGCCAAATTTTAAAATAAGGTTAATGTGATTTTCTATTGAGGATTCAGAAAAATGTTGTTAAAAGAATGTTGAGAAATGTCTGAACTCAGAAATGTCTGACTGGAAACTATTTCAGTAGTGGATTGAATTTATGCATTTTACTAACTATAGGATGAAAAATATCAGACGTATATACCCTTTAAGAGCCATATCTGAGCACTCTCTATCTGACAATGCTTTGAAGACAACAGTTCTGAGAATGACATAATTTTTACAAAGCTTTTAAAAATATATTTTAAAATAAACTATGGCCAGGTGCGGTGGCTCACGCCTGTAATTCCAACACTTTGGGAGGTGGAGGCGGGTGGATCACAAGGTCAGGAGATGGAGACCATCCTGGCTAATATGGTGAAACCCCGTCTCTACTAAAAATACAAAAAATTAGCCGGGCATGGCGACGTGCGCCTGTAGTCGCCGCTGCAGGGGAGGCTGAGGCAGGAGAATGGTGTGAACCCGGGAGGCGGAGCTTGCAGTGAGCTGAGATCGCGCCACTGCACTCCAGCCTGGGAGAGACAGCGAGACTCCATCTCAAAAAAAAGAAAAAGAAAAAAAAAACATACTATGCTGATTTTGCTTGTATAACGAGGAGGTAACGAGACATTCCCTTAAATCATTGGTTCTTAAACTGGAATGTGCTTGTTTAAGTCTCAGAATTTGAAATTCACTAGGTCTGGAGTGGATCCTGATAATGTACATTTCTTTTTTTTTTTTTATTATACTTTAAGTTCTAGGGTACATGTGCATAATGTGCAGGTTTGTTACATATGTATACTTGTGCCATGTTGGTGTGCTGCACCCATCAACTCGTCAGCACCCATCAATTCGTCATTTATATCAGGTATAACTCCCAATGCAATCCCTCCCCCCTCCCCCGCCATGATAGGCCCTGATGTGTGATGTTCCCCTTCCCGAGTCCAAGTGATGTCATTGTTCAGTTCCCACCTATGAGTGAGAACATGCAGTGTTTGGTTTTCTGTTCTTGTGATAGTTTGCTAAGAATGATGGTTTCCAGCTGCATCCATGTCCCTACAAAGGACACAAACTCATCCTTTTATATGGCTGCATAATATTCCATGGTGTATATGTGCCACATTTTCTTAATCCAGTCTGTCACAGATGGACATTTGGGTTGATTCCAAGACTTTAATGTACATTTCTTGCAAGCTCCCAGAAGATGGCAATGCAGCTAATATGGGGACCACTACGCTTTGAAAAACACTGACTTAGAGTAACAGAAACCAGTAGTTATTCATCCAAATTAAGAAAAAGAAAATGCATCTACATTTTGTTTATCTACCGTCATAAATTATAACCTGGGAGATTCTGGTAGAACTGCTGTAATTGATACAGAGTAACCAGTTCAATTTAATTAATTATGCTAAAGTGTATACTAAAAGAGCTTTTCAAATCCTATTTTTTTAAAAAGACAACTTTTATATGTAAAAAATTGGTGATTCTTTCATATCATACCATATAATGTCATCAGTATTAGTAAAAGCTTACATTAAAATCATTAAAAACATGTAGGGGGGCTCAGTTTTCTTAACAGAAAAGTGACATGTTTAGAGTGGACAATCTGTGACAGCCTTTCCAGCTCCAGAATGTCTCAGTTTGGACACTGTCAAATCATTCATGCCTTTGTCACAAAGAAGCTGGTGTCCATCTGGCATGGTAAAAAGAACAAATATCTTGGAGGAGCGCCCCAAAAGTCTGCAGAAAGAACAACCTTTCCATTTGGTGGTTATTAACTAACAAGGAGATTCAAAATAGAAAATGAACAAGAGAATATAATTTGACTGCCTGGAGAGTGTGCCCCAGCTCCTTGGTTGTGCGCGTGCTTGTTTTATCCTTGACTGTTAATTGTAATGAAAGACAAGGCTTTATTCCTTACAGAAACTCCTTTAGTGATCAGACGGGCAAGTGATGTGTGTGGTGACTGTCAGTGGATGGATCAAGAGTAGATTGTAGAGTTTGTTGCTGCTCAGAAGCAAAATTAACAAATATCTGAAAAAAAACATAAAAATGTTGTTTACTTATAATATAACCTTTTGGTCTCACTTACTAGAAAGGAGACATTATCTCAGAACACTGGCCAACTTGTCCTAAAAACCACAGATCATTAATTCATACCACTCCATCCCAAATCACATAAATATGTAAATCCATTGAGGACACAGC
Source organism: Colobus angolensis palliatus (assembly GCF_000951035.1). Taxonomy (NCBI): domain Eukaryota; kingdom Metazoa; phylum Chordata; class Mammalia; order Primates; family Cercopithecidae; genus Colobus; species Colobus angolensis. Next base: position 6,261,959 of record NW_012115910.1, read on the forward strand.
TCTAAGAACGTTCATATTTCTAGATAATTATAATAATAAATCACCTAGACGTTCTCAATACTGTAAGCCTGGTTTTAGAAAGATGTTGTGATGTATTTTTATATACATTACATAAATATTTGTATATTTATATACAAATATACAGTACAGTATATTTCTGGTACTCTTAGTAAACGAAATGCTTTTTGTTTCCCCAGAAGTTAGCTATCATTCGACTACAGTGGAGCCGCCCTGACAAGTCTTGTGGGGGTGAGTAAGATGGAGAAAGGAAGGTTAACGTGACATGATTTAATTAGTTGAATGCCCAGCATAATCATGAACAAACTGAAACTCTACTGAATGTCTATCTTAAGTGGAAGGGTATACAATAAACAAACTTTCTGACACCATCCTTATCCTAATTTTATAAAATTTAAAAAGATGAAATGAATAAAGTGGTGAATTGAAGCAATCTGATTAATTTTAAAATTGGCTAGATTAGGTCTGATGAACAGACCAAAATGCAACCTCCTGAATCATTCAAGATACAATACCTGCTCCAAAGTGGTTTGGTTAATGGTATAATGCTTAATATTCAAGAAGATTTTATTGTTTTCTATAACTTTGAACAAGTCAGCTAGGCATCCCCATCTTTTTGGCACATGATATTCTAACAAATTCAGGTGCTGTCCCTAAAAGCAAAAAAAAAAAAAAAAGTATCATATAATTAGCATTATTAAACAAAATTGATCATACTACATTTAATTGGCAAATAAATTCAGTTATGTTTTCTCAACCTACACAAATAATTTTGTGAGTCTCCAATGAATGCCTATTGATGACAATTTTTCATAGGGTATATTTGACAAATGACATTCAACTGAGTGGCACTGCTGTTCTGCCCCCTGATGTGCCCCAACCTTGCAACAGCATGGAGAAGCCCTGTTTAAGGAATCATAAGATGCCCAAAGATATTTGAAATGTAGTAATTTAACATGGCCTAAGAGAGATGGATGGAGGAGCCCTGAGTTTTACACTGGGACTTGGGCTTGTCTCTCACTGTTCTCATCATTAGCTGAGCAACTCTTGGGAAGACATTTAAACCTCTGATCTTTGTCTTCCTGTATGCCAATGGAGATAATTATATCTGTTTTATAGGGTAGCTCAGAGTCATAATTGAGCATGAATGACAGTCTCACACAGCATGCTTCTTCCATGGTAGGATTTCACTAAATGACAGTTGTTGAAATAAATAGAACGTAACTACTTTATGGACTACAACGTGCTAGAAGTTATAATAAACCAGCATCTCGCAGTTATCCAAGAGATTTTTAGACAGTGCTTCTCAAACTTTCGTGTTCATAGGAATCGCTGGGTCACCTTGTTAAAAATGCAGATTCCCATTCAATAGGTTGGGGCCTGTGATTCTGCATGTCTAACAGGTCCCAGGTAATGAAGATGCTGCTGGTTCAGTGACCATACTTGATGATAGCAAGTTCGTAGAGGATTGTGATCTCAAGCACAGGGCTCTTTCTGTGAAGCAATGCTGAAACCATCAAGCCTATAAACCCTACAGCAAATATATGGAAGAGATTAGCTTTTGCAATCTTCTATGCTGAACAAGATGAGCTATGCAGTGGACTTATGCCCACAGATAAGAGGCGTGATATGTAATCACAGGCTGCTCTGGCCGATCCAGCAAGCAATTAAGCAGGCTTGTTACTCTTCAGAGTGGTCAAGCAATATCAGCTATCCATGCTATTTTTGGTAGGGAGGCAGGGTCTATACTTTGCAATGTGACTAAGGTAACAAGTAGTATCTTATAATAGCATAGAATAAAAACAGAAAAAGACAGGTACATTTATTAGCTTTTTTAGCTGAAAAACAAAGAAATAATACAGGATATTAGCACTACCTTGAACTGAATTCCTGGAAAATAAAGCTTCAAGTGATCAGAAACAGTGCAATGTTGATTTGCTTCCTTATAGAGCCAAACTTTGACTGTATAACCATCACCAAACCTGAGAGTTAAATAAAATAAAAACAAGATTATTATCATATTGACCTAAGAAGAGTAAATTCTAAGTCCATTTTCACACAGAGGCAGAAAAAGGAAGTAACTACTCCAAATTGTTGGGAGTTTGGATTCTCAATATAAGACACAGAAATTAATAGTTAAGTCAATTACACAGTTAATTGTTTTTCATTTATATTGACAGACACTGATTTACCTTAAAAAAATTATCAGCAAGTCCCAGAATCAACACCCAGTCAATAAAAGAGGGAAGGGGAAAATGTAAATGGTGAAAGCAAAGTCCTGAGTTAGTGGAAGAGGGAAGCTGGGCTGGAAACTGGCCCTGGGAAGCATGATTGTTGGCCTTATTGCTTCAAGGTCTGTATTGATTAAAATTTGGCAGAGAAAAGATGAAAGGGATTGCATATGTAATTACCAGGCACTTGTTTGTTTGTTACATAAAAACGTTACTGCAATTATACTTCAACCCAGCCTAGGTGGACAGGCCCTATGACTGCAAAGGAAATCTCCTGCCTAAGGGGCTCTGTTCCTCACACTGTAGAGTTATAGACAGTAGTTTCACTGGTGTCCCATCAACAAGACATGAGTTCATACTCATACCCTAAGGTAACGTCAAATAGCAATCTCCAGTAATGTAGGGGTTCTCCAAAAACTATATGAATTGTTCTACTCCCTTATCTCATGTGGTATTGGGCACGTCATAGCATCCCAATAAAAATCTGTTCAATAAAAGACAAATACATGAATATACTCTGATGACTAAAATCTCTGCCCATTTTGTTCACTGAAGCATCTTTTCTAAGTACCAAGCACAGTATAAGTACCTAGTACCTAGCACTGGTAAATATTAGTTTAATGAATGAAGAATGAACAAATGGCATGCCCAGTCTTAGTAATCGTACTCATCTCATTTACAAAGCATTGCTGGGGAAAAACGTGTTACACTTAAGTAAATTTTCCCTAAATGAGGCTGATCCCTAATAGATTTATGGTCAAATTATTTTTCAAGTCTGTCTGTTTAAGACAGGGGACCCAAGACAATGTGACCTTGTGTCAGTGACATAGATCACCCTTGTGAGCACCAATGGAGCTCTTTGCCCTGGGGTTCTGTTTTCCTGTCCTCCTGCCTTAATTTCAGGCTGTCAGATGTCACTTCCCCATGAGGTCTGTGCATGGCCACAGTAGCCTCCCATCATTCGAGTTGATGGTTTCTAATCTTCACATGGCTGAGAGGTTGGTGAGGACACTGATAAAATATACATAAAAGCATACAGACACCTCTCTAACATTTCTATTTGGCTATCTCTCAGAATTGTTAAAGGCCAACACATTGGGTTGGTACAAGAGGAATATATTCTGTGGTCATCCCTCTTCTCAGCAGTATGTTACAAGCTGTGCTGCTGAATAACACAATCAACCTACTGTGTCTTCACCAAATCCCCCAAAGTGGGTGCATTTGTCAGCGTTTCATGAAAAGAAGGGATTGAGGCCCAGGTGGTTGAAGGGGCTTCCCAAGGTGAAGCACCATGTTACTGGAGCTTTGTAAATGCTCCTGGGAGAGCTCTCAGCTCTGTGTGGGCATGATGTTGTGTTCCAGGGGAGAGGGGATGTGTTGCACGGAGATGTGTTTCTGGTCTCATGTTTATTAATGATTCTGATGGCATGACAAAATGTAGTGTTTGCACTACTGAGGTTGAGTCCAGCTCCTCCACATACTAGTGGTGTGACCCTGGAAAGTCTGGTAAATTTTCTAACCTCAGTTGCCTCATCTAGCAAACACATTAATTATAGTATCTGCCTAAGAAGGTTGTGAGAGGACTGACTGAATTAATTCTTGCAAATTACTTGCAACAATGTCTGGCACTGTGTAAATAAGTAGATAAATAAGCAGTGAAATTTAGGATCTATTCTGAATATGACCAGAACAGAAGAATGTTCTTCTTGGAGTGAAGAAGCCTACTATTTAGAGAGAACTTAGATAAAAGCAGATAAAACAATTCAAACATGAATAGGAAGCACTAAATAAAAATACAATTGTATGAGGAGACAGTGGCAGAGAGAAGGCTGTATGTTCTTATGCATATTAGGATTCATTTTCACCATTAGTAGAAATTGCAGCCCTATGAGTGTATTTTGTTAATGAATTTTGAAAATTTCATGCTAAATTCCAATAATTATCTAATAAATTCTCTATAAGCACATATGCCTATTAATAATTAAAATTCTTTCAAATTAAAGTTTCATTTGAACTAAAAGAATTCCAACTTTACTGGGAAGAATATGAATTACACAAAAAGAAAAATTACGCAAAAATTAAACAAAAAGTAAATTACACCATTCTCCCAAAATAGAAACACTCTAGAGAAAATATGACTGAAATAGATATGAAATAGGTTGAAATAGGTTACTCGGGATCTCTCTAAAACAGTTAACAGTTAAAAAGACTTCTAAACATAAAAATATAAAAGCATGGCACCTTCAACAACTTAGACACTCTTTGAAGATTATTAAATTCATTATGATGTAAATACTTAACATTAGCTGGACTTTTTCATTTCTGTCTATAACATACACAGTTATATCAATAATCAAAATTCCCTGAAGGATTTATTTGATTTACATACTTCCATAGAATGAAAGGTTGCAAAATAGCCAAGGAGTCATTTATTTCTAGGTTCACTCATTGATCTAACATTTCTAGATAATACATTATGTCCACATTATTTGTATAATTGATGATTAAATAGAGATAAATAAATAGCATTATCTGTAGGTAGAGATGCTTACAAGAAACATTCTACAATTTTTTGAGGTACAACATTTTGGAACCACAGACATTAAATGTAATGTATTAATTAATGCTAAAACAGAAGCAGGAGTAATACATGAGTGGAAGAAAAAACATACACACACATGTTTTGAAAGTCAGACACTTCAAGAGCAGAACAAAAGAGGTGGCAATGCACCTGCAGAGACATTTCTGAAAAATCACTTATCAAGTCGTACCAAGTGCCTATGAAGCTTTGCATTCCTGGGCTTAAGGTTCCTCTTATAAACCTCCTTCTCCCCAAATTAAAATTCATGATCTATAACAAATACATTGATTTCAGCCTCATCTATTAAAAATCTCTACAAATAATACTTAATGAAGAGACATGGCTATTATATAACATTAAGTGCAAAATAGAAAATCATAGACTCAGTGTTACGTTAATGATGTAAATATGTTTGCATATATTTACAGTCAGAGCGAAATAAATTCTGGAATGTTATTTGGACAAGAAACAATCGTATGACTGTTAGGTTTTTTTCCTTACACTATTCTGAATTCTAAAATAATGAGCACATGTAACTTTATCATTAGAAAGAAAAAATATACATGGCTTCTAAGAGAATTAAAGGAACATATTAATGTCTCATAATCTACAACTGTATTTCAGTTTCTGATTTTAAAAATCATTTATTTAGGAACTTTTTGTCACATTGCCTCTAAAAATTAAATGCATAAAATTCTTTTTGGTATAGAAGCTAATCTTAGACTTTAGAAAATAACAGGATTCGTGAAACATGTAATATTTGTATTGTGTGTTTATAGATATATGCCCACTGATTTCCATCATCTGCCCCATGAGGGGTCTATTCACACTCACATCCACAACCCCATACATGTGCCCTTCCCTACACATATCTGAGTAGAAATACCTTTAAAGACGACTTCTCCCTAATCCACCACAGGGCGAAAGCAGAGAGCAGAGGGGGACCAGGACTCCTGTGGTCTCACGTTAAACTCTCATCCAGCACAAGTGTTACGGCACTGACTGTGGAATATGGGGCCCCCGCTGCCTCAGACTCCATTGGTCCCTAATTCTCATCTTCCTGCCTTACCACACCACACCCCACTCCTCATGGGTTGGTACCTCAACAAAGTACCAAATTCCAGTGATCTGCCCTCAGCTACTGAATTGTAATAGGTTGCCTTTGGATGAGGAGAGGAGGAGAGGGTAGCACTGAGGAAGAGTGGCTGAGCAAACAGCAGGATGCAAACATTTATGTGAGCACTTAATGTGTAGCTGGCATCTCTGTATTATTAATAGAAACTTCCTCATCGTAATCTCAGTCCTCATGATTACCCACTGGAAAGAAAAGGAAACCAAGAGAGAAGACTGAGCACATGAGCTCTGTCCTGCATCCTCTGTGAGCGAGGCACCAAACACATTATCCCAGTTAATCCCCACAAAATACTGATGTTGCTATCTCTGCCTCTGATTTACAGAAGTGAGGTGGATCTCAGAGAAGCTACATAACTTGTTCTGGTCATGCAACTCCAAGGGAATGGAGGGAGTTACAGTTCCAATGCTGAACACTTAACCTCAAAACTCCAGCCTGAAGCAGGATCTCATCTAATCGTTAATGCTCTTACATCCTTTATATTAATACTTTCACATCAATAATTTCATTTTACTCTTATCACACCTGTACACGGACTAGAACAGATACCAGTTCCTCTCTATAAAATGCAAAAATTTGAGACCCAAAGAGATCAGGGGATTTTTTCTTTGCCACTCAGCTTACTGGCAGAGCTGAGACCATGGGGCTTACCTCACAACCATGTCCCTTCATTGCAAGCACCTTTATTATTTCAACTTCAGTTAAGTTTGATTTGGATCATTTTTCAATCATTGCATATGCAAATCAGAATGGCTGTGAGGATTATAGACCCAAGGTATTAACATAAAGAGAGCCTTTGACAAATAACAACAACAACAAAACAGTGTTTGGCAGCTGACAACCACATTCCTCTTGGAGAAGAAACCCTCTTTGAAAAGAGCTTCAATATGCTTCTGAGTTTAAAGACAGTATAGGGAGATGACACAGCTTCACAATAAAAAAAGAAGCTTGATTCATGCTAATACGCATCACTCCATAAACATTGCTCTCTGTGGCTGGACGTGTCACTTTCTTAAATGACTCCACCAGTCATAGATCCAGATTAAAGTGGTTGGGTCAATGTCACCTCTAGGAAAGGCCAACAGAACTGTTTCAGAACTCTGGAGGCCATGTTAACGTCATGTCTGAAAGACTCTGACTCAATATCAAACTCTTCAGCTTTTCCACGAGGCTCTCCATGATGTAACTAATGCATCTAAGAGTGTCCTTCATGCTACCCACAACCAGATCTCCTTTCCTCCATCCATTAAGTACTAATTCAGCGCTCACTTGTGCAAGGCCCTATTCTGGCTGTGAAAGCCCTTTCTGCGTACATGCAGTTGTATGGTACATTCAATGCCATCAGTTGTTACAGTAGAGCTCCAAGAACACAGGACACATAAACCTTTCTGCTACTGACTCTAACACCCCTGCAGATGCCCAGTTCATATTTAATGGAGTAATGAGTGAATTAAATTCTTTGTTAGGCTTTGGTGTAATGAAAACAATATTTCTTCCTTAACTGAACAGCAAAATGTATATCTATTTTTTTTTTCTTTCTTCTTTAGAGTAATCAAAAGGGATCATTTTAAAGTAAGGAACAATAGCCAAGTCAGCAGGACAAAAAAATTACATAGCCTCATCTCCAGCATTATATCATTGTCACGAACTAAACAAACATGATAGAGCATTTTGTTTCCAAGGTGGTGAGGTGACAGCTATATGACTCAGTCCCTTATGTGGCCTCTTGCATTTTTAATGATCTCTGAACATTTCCCTTCATTTCAGAAATACTCTAGAGTCTAGAAAAACAAAAGATGCCATTTACAGCTGACAATATTGCAAGAGTGGTTTGCTCTATTCCTCAAACTTGACAAGGAAGCATTTCCTTTCCCCCACACTTTTAAAGAAAATATTGGGAAATAAATGATCATCCATGAAGTTGAAATTCTTACACATGATTTCCACTATGAGTAGCAGCAGCCGAGTTTTGCTTGGAGCGTAGAGGAGTGCCTAAAATTCCATTATTGTTGAAATAAATTATGTATGTGATTTTCTGTCCTCAGCCACCAAGCTGTTCTCACACCAGTCACCTTGAGAGGCCAAGAGAGCTAAAGTAGTCATTTTCTTCCTGATTTTCTTTTCTTTCTCTCTGTTTTTTTTTGTTGTTGTTGTTGCTGTTGTTGTTTGGGGTTTTTTTTGTTGTTTGTTTTTCTGTTTTTGTTTATTGCTTTATGAACATAATAAAGAAAACACCCCATAGAAGAAGCCATGCTACTTTCTGGCTTGATGAGTGCTGCCCATAGAGAAGCCTGCAGTACTTCATGGGTGAGACCTGAGGAGGAAAATGCCAGTATTTAAACAGGGAGCCCACTCAGCCACCACCTGTGCAAAGATGGCAGCTTTGTAAGTGTTTCCATAAGGGAGGGGGTGCTCTGCTGCAGGCACACAAGCAAACCCTCTCTATTCTGTTTTGCTGCTGTTTTAAGTTTTTGTGGGGACATGGTTCCCTTGGGAGAGTGGATTAAACTTCTTCTGAGTTCATTTTCAAAGGCTTTGCAAATAACCTGTATGGTCTCCAGTCAGATCTCATGAAATATAGCTCTTAAATAAATAATGTAATAATAAGAAAAAAATACATAATTGCCTTAACAGAGAATAACTGCTTTAGGGTGCAACCTCTCTCCCATTGTTAAGAAAAGGCTGTGATAAGCCATGTGCTGGGTAAGATACTCTGGGCTGAAATGTGCCTGGGACTTTCCAACTGGATGCCTGGGTAAGGACAGCACCCTGGCAGCCAGGGGCACAAGAGGGGAAACAGCTGAGGATGCAGGGAGGGGCCAGGTGGATGGACAGCCCAAGGATCCCCAGTTACTTCTCTCTTCAGGCCCACCATTCAAAAATGTTGGAAAGTTACTAAATTCATGGAATTACTGATACATTTGGGTGTATGGCTGGGGGGAGGTGGTGATACGTGGCTGGCTCCCCAGGCACTGGAGCACATGCCCAGGCAGGACTGCACAGGTTCAAAGACAGGGCAGGGCACACAGGCCTCTGACTCACCAGGAGTTCATAGAACCCTTGAGACAAGGGTCCTGGACCCCCCGGCATGAAATCAGGCACATTTTCCTAAATCTCCCATGGGCAGGAAAGACCCAAGTGACAGCTGAGTTATGAAAGCTAATGAAGACTGTGAATCTTTTCCATGTTACTCTGGATCCTTTCAAGCACTAAGTACAAACTAGAGGAGCTATAACAAAGAAAGTACTAACGGGGATCAGTTTCTCCACACAATGGTTGGGGGATGCCTATATGGGAGGCAGTTGATTCCTTGCTTTGTGAACAATTGTGCTGGAGTGATTGATAAAGTCTTCTCAAAAGGCTGGTGCTTGCCCTTTAATTATTCAAATATGCCTCTGTATACAATAAAATTAATACTGTAAATGTTTACAATAATGAGAAGAAAGCAGGGGTCGTAAAAAGTCAATATAGATGTTAAAATTGAACTCTAAAAACGATAGACCTAGACTCCGTATTTTACAGGCACAATCACTTCAGGTGTAGGTACAATACCGGCATGAAACAGACATAAATAGATGTCTTTGAAAGAATTTAGCCAAGACTTCCATCAGGACAGTATGAGGAGTTCTGCAGACTCATTTCCCAGTAAGACTGCTGAAAATTATTTTTTAAAAGGTAATAAAGTCTCCAAAATGGTACTTTTCTGTATACAGCAAGATAAAAAATACAGTTATTCAAGAAAGTCTACTAAAACTGAGTAAGAACAGTAATAGTCTGTGGCATTTAAAACAAAATCTACTCTTCTCCTATCTCCCAGCTCAGGGAAATGGAAACTTCACTCCAGGCTGCTGCATCCAAGAACACAGGGCTCCCTCCCACCTTAGCTCTCCGTGAGTGAGCTGTCTCCCCCTCTCATCCTGGCCCCAGCTACATGTTCATAAGGTTAAGTTGCCAGTGAGTACAGATGAGGTGATGGTGCCCTTCTTTTACCCAGCTCTACCTCATTGGACAGAGGCTCATTGGACAGAGGCTTTAAGAACAGCATTGCTGAGAATATTGGGGTCCCCCTTGTTCTTGCCTCATATCATGGTGTAGGGTTTCCACCATGGGAGAAGCAAGCTGAGAGAATCTGAAGTCACTGTCCTCGCTCTCCAATGAGTGTTCAGCTCCTAAAGTGGGAGCGTCATTCAGAAAGAAACATGACATTGCTCCCATTTCTAGCTCAAGATGAGGCTCATGTATGTTTCCTTGCCTCTAAAGAAGCAAGCCATAAACAGATAACTGCTAATCTATCCCCGAAGGAACTGTTTTACTGTTGTTTAGTTTTTCTTGGTGTTTTTTTGTTTGTTTGTTTTTGTGTTTTTTTTTTTTTTTTGTAACAAAATGTGGAGAAGTTCAACCATAAGGGTGTTCTTAATAATTGGAAGCTGTGGTTAAAGGCAATTGGGAGATTGATAGATTCATTGGAGATACAGGCTAAACTATAGGCTGTCTAATTTACCAGAGAGAACAAGGGAGACCACTGGAAGGAGCCCTCCCAGTGGCAAATTTGTGATTAAAACAAATCTCAAACACTGGTCTCAGGAAGGAGCCCTTTAACAGAGCCTAAATTTGACAAGATTTATATGTAGAACAATTTATGCCCATGATATTGTTGAAAACAATACAGCAATCAGTGAATCTTACCAGCTGGGTGTGGGTAAAACAACCAGGCAGAAGCAATCCCAAGTTACTTTATAAAATACTTTGAGATGAATGGAAATGAAGGGACAACATTCCAAAACTCATGAGATGTAGCTAAAGCAGTGCTTGGAGAAACATTTATAGTAATAATACTTACATTAAAATGTAAGAAAAATTACAAAATAACACTCAACTCTATGTCTTAGGAGACTGGAAAAAGAAAAGCAAACTAAACCTAAAGCAAGAAGACAGGAAATAATAAAGTTAGAGTGGATATTGATAAAATCAAGAATATAAAAACAATAGAGAAAACCGAAACTAAAGTTGACTGTGGAAGTTTGGAATGCCATATGGAATATGACTATGAAAAAATCAACAAATTTAACAAGTATTTAGCATAATTGACCTTTCTTGGTCTCTTTTTTTTCTTAACAAGAGAGATGATTCAAATTACTAGTATCAGAAATGAAAGAGAAAGCATTATTGCTGACCTTGCAAAAACAAGCCATCTTTGATGGTTTCACTGGTAAACCAAATGTTTTAAGAAATAATACCAATTTTTCACAAATGTGTTTAAAAAATGGAAGTGGAGGAACACTTTCCACTTCATTCTTCGAGGCCAGTATTACCACAATACTAAAACCAAAGACACCCCACACACACAATCTCAAAAGAAAGGAACATTACAGACCAATATCTCTTAAGAATATGAACACAAAAATCCTCAACACAATACTAGAAAATTAAATGCAATAACATTGAAAAAAATTAGACATCATGATCAAGTGAGATTTATTCTAGAAATGCAAGGTTTGTTTATCATTCAAAAGTCATTAATTTTTTTGTTTACCCAGAAGTCATTCAGGAGCAAGTTGTTTAATTTCCATGTAATTGAGTGGTTTTGAGAAATCTTGGTATTGATTTTTCTTTTATTTACATCTATCTGTCATCTATCTATCTATGAAAGAGAAGTGTCTCACTCACTCTGTCACCCAGGCTGTAGTGCAGTGGTGTAATCTTGGCTCACTGCAATCTCTATATCCTGGGTTAAGGCGATTCTCCTGCCTCAACCTCCCAAGTAGCTGGGATTATAGGTGTGTGCCACCACACTAATTTTTTTTTCTTTTTTTTTTTTAGTAGAGTCAGAGTTTCACCATGTTCGCCAGGCTGGTCTCAAATTCCTTGCCTCAAGAGATCCACCCACCTTGGCCTCTGAAAGTGCTGGGATTACAGGGGTGAGCTACTGCACCCAGCCTGATTTTTATTTTTTATATTCCACTGTGGTTCAACATTTCAATTTTTTTAACTTATTGAGACTGGCTATATCGCTGAGCATGTGGTAGATTTTAGAGTATGTTCCATGAGCAGATGAGAAGGATGTACATTCTGTGGTTGATGGGTAAAGTAGTCTGTGGATGCTTATTAGGTCCAATTTCTCAAGTGTCAAACTTAAATCTAGAATTTCTTTGTTCGTTTTCTGCCTCAATTATCTGTCTAATGCTGTCAGTGGGGTGTTCAAGTCCCCCAATATTATTATGGGGCTGTCTAAGTCTTTTCATAGTTCTAGAAGTACTTGTTTGATGAATTTGAGTGCCTTTGGTCATTCAATATTGGTTTATTTATCTTTTTATTATTGAGTTGAAATACATATCTACAGCCATCTCTCTTCTGGACACCAATTTCTTATCAGGTAAATTTTTCCCATTCTGTTGTCTTTTCACACTTTTGATAGTGTCATTTAAAACATAAACATTTTTTATTTTGATGGCAATTAATTTACTTTTTGTCTTTTGTTGTTTGTTGTGTTTTTGGTGTCATATCTGAGAATCCACTGACAATTTCAAGGTCATGAAGATTTACCCCTATGGTTTTTTCTAAGAGTTTTACAGTTTTAGCATTTACATTTAAGTTATTCATTCACTTTCAGTAATTTTTTTGTATTAACTGTGTGAAAGGTAGGGGCCCAACTTGATTCTTTCACATGTGACTGTCTAGTTCTCCCAGCACCACTTGTTGAAAAGACTATTCAAAAATCCTATTCACCCCATTGACTCCTCAGCCAAACACATACACCAAAATGTCTGAATAATCTTTTCAACATCAAATGTTCTTAGCACCCTTGCAAAAATCAGTTGACTATAAAGCCCAGGGTTTACTCCTGGACTCTGAAATCTATTCTACTGATCTACAGGTATATCCTATTGTGAGTACCACATGCAAATAAATGAAGTTGGGACCCTACCTCACACACAGTTAATACAAAAAATATTACTAAAGATGAATCAAAGACTTAAATGCAAATGCTAAAACTATAAAACATTTAGAAAAAACACCTGGGGGTAAATCTTCATGACCTTGGATTTGGCAATGAATCCTCGGATATGACACAAAAATCGCGAACAATAAAAGAAAAAAAAAGATTAATTAAGTATCAACAAAATTAAACAGGTTTGTGCCTTCAAGGGCAATATCTGAAGTATGAAAAGACAGCCCACAAAATGGGAAAAATTCACCTGATAAGAAACTGGCATCCATAAGATAGAGATATAGATATATATATCAACTCAATAATAAAGACAAATAAGCCCATATAAAAATGGCCAAAGAGCACTATTCTATAACTCATATGGAACCAAAAAAAAAAAAAGAAAAAGAAAGAAAGAAAGAAAAAACTCCAATAGCTAAAGCAATCTTAATAAAAAAGAACAAAGCTGGAGCCATTACATTATCTGAATTCAAACTGTGCTTTAAGGCTACAGTAACCAAAACATCATGGTACTGGTACAAAAACAGACACATAGACCAATGGAAGAGAATAGAGAGTCCAGAAATAAAATTGTACACCTACAACTATCTAATCTTTAGCAAAGTTGACAAAAATAAACAATGGGGAAAGGACTATCTATTTAATAAATAGTGCTGGGATAAGTGGCTAGCCATATGCAAAAGAATGAAACTGGACCCACATCTTTCACCATGTATAAAAATTAGAGTGGATTAAAGATTTAAATATAAGACTAAGTACTAAAAAAGGAAAAAATAAAAAGAAAACACAGCAGAAAATCTAAGAAATATCATTCTGAACCTCGGCCTTGACAAAGAATTTATGACTAAGTCCTCAAAAGCAATTCCAACAAAAATGAAAAATGACAAGTGAGACCTAATTAAACTGAAGGGCTTTTGCAAAGCAAAATAAACTATCAACAGAGTAAAAAATAAAAAGACAACCCACAGAATGAGAGAAAATATTTCCAAACTATGCACCCAACAAAGGTCTAATATACAGAATCTATAAGGAACTTAACAAGCGAAAAACAAATAACCCCATTAAAAAATGGTCAAAAGATATGAACAGACACTTCTCAAAAGAAGATCTACAAGCAGCTAACAAACATATGGAAAAAACACTCATCATTGCTAATAATCAGAGGAGTGCAAATCAAACCCACAGTGCAATACTATTTCATACCAGTCAGGATGGCTATTATTAAAAAGAAAAAGAAAAAATAACATGCTGGCAAGGCTGTAGAGAAATGGGAATGCCTATCTGCTGTTGGTGGGAATGTAAATTAGTTCAGCCACTGTGGAAAGCAGTTTGGTGACTTCCCAAAAACTTAAAACAGAGCTACCATTCAACCCAGTAATCCCATTATTGGGTATATACCCAAAGGAATACAAATCATTTCACCTTAAAGACACATGCATGTATATGTTTGTTGCAGCACCTATTCATGATAGCAAAGACATGGAATCAACCTAAATGACCATCAACTAAATAATGAAAACGTGGTACATATATACCATGGAATACTGTGCAGTCAAAAAAAGAACAAGATCATGTCTTCTGCAGCAACATGGATGGAGCTGGGGCCCATTAACCTAACTGAACTACTGCAGAAACAGAAAACCAGATACCACATGTTCACACTTACATGTGGGAGCTAAACAACGAGTATGCATGAACACAAAGAAAGGAACAATAGAAACTGGATAGCATTAGGAGATACACCTAATGTAAATGATGAGTTAATGGGTGCAGCACACCAACATGGCACATGTATACATATGTAACAAACCTGCATGTTGTGAACATGTACGCTAGAACTTCAAGTATAATTAAAAAAAAAAAAAAGAAAAGAAAATCAAGGGGAAAGAGATGCTGGACACACGCAAAAAAAAAAAAAAAAAAAAAAAAAAAAAAACTGGAGCCTACTTGAGGGTGGAGGATGAGAGGAGAATGAGGATTGAGAAACTAACTACCTATAGGATGCTATGTGTATTACCTGGGTGATGAAATAACCTGTACACGAAACACCCATGACATGAAATTTACCTATATAAGAAATCCACACATGTACCCCTAAAACCAAAAGTTTTTTTAAAAAGTAATAAAAGACATTTTATCCTTGAAATATTGACAGGATATTATATAAAATATTTAGAGTAGTAATCTAAAAACAAAAAAGATCTTCAAAACACATAAAAATTTTAAATCTAGGAAACTCTCCTAAAAGGAAAAGTAGAACAAAGCTGACCAAGAAATAGATAATAATAATTTTTAAAATTGGTAAAAATATTTGGAGATTACAGTAGATTATAAATATGGCCCCAATTCTTCTCATTCCTACATCTGTGCCCTTTGCCATGTATCTATATGTAGTGTTCTTCCACTATGGGTGGAACTACCTTCCCACCCTTTTACTTTGGGCTAGCCATGTGACTTGATTTTGCTAAAAGGACATTAGTAGCTGTGATGTGACCAGAGGCTTGATTCATGCTTGTGCAGTTTGGCCCGTCCATTCTGGTGCCTCAACATTCCAGACACCAATACCAGGATAACAAGGGACAGGTGAACAAATCCAGCCCAGGCCAGCCCATCTCCATAAAACCTGCAGGTTCTTGAGGGCAAATGAAGATTTTTTTAAGCCACTGAGTTTTTACAGACTTTGCAGCACTTTTTTTTTTTTTTTACCAAAATGTAACTGATGCTTTAGGAATTTTTTTTGTTCTTTTACCAAAATGGAATGAAAAAATAAAATTTGTAAGATAACTATGAAACAAAGAAATGTTCTGGGCTGGTGCATTTAAAAATACACACATACACAACACACACACACACACACACACACATTTTAGGTTGATAGTTTGAACTCAGAGTAAGTAAACCTTCTCCCAAATCCCAATCCATTTTAAACCTAGAATAAAGAAATCCATTTCCTTGGTTAGGCTGTGTTTTCTTGTGCCTTGGCTGTATTTACAACAGGAAATAATAATCCCATAGTGTACAGTTGGATTCTGGAACGGCATATTTTTGCTGTCTGCAATGCACATTAATTCTTGGCAAGCCGGTGTACACCAGCGCTAAGTCTGGCTGTCCAGCAGAGAAGGTGACAGCACAATATTGCCAAGGCCATGGCAGCAATTAGGCCTGAATCATACACCTGATAGTTTCTGTTAGTGGAGATGCCAAAGGCAGACAGAGTCCAGTTTCGAAAAGCAGCAAACTCATAATGAATAATGCAGACTGTTTTGAGAGAAAGCAGGCTTCACCCTGCCTAAAGATAAATGGGATCAGAGTAAAAGTCTCCATCAAAGAGGCTGGTCATTGTTCTTTGTAGTGGTTGTTGTTCATTAAGCTAGGCAGAAGCTGAATGCTTGAGTGGCCTCATCTGATTCGTCTTTTAGAGTCTAGTTGCAGCATTCTGAAAGGAATTCCCATTAAGCAAAAAGCTGCCATGTATTAGAAATTTTAAATTCATTATTAATACATTCATTTATTTGTTCAACAAATACGTTGAGCACATTTATGTACCTGGCACTATTTCAAATGGTAAGGATACAGAAGTAAACAGAAGCAAATGTTTTACCCTCAGAAAGTTTACATTCTACTGGGCAGAGGTAGACAGTAACCTCTAAGTAAATCAATTAATGCTATATTTAATATGTCACAGGGAATATTAGTCTGTTCAGATTCATGTACAGTGACAGAAAGCCCAAAATAGTAAGGATGTTAGTGTTTAAAGTCTGAAGTCAGGCAGCCCGAGCAGAAAAAGCATTCCTTTGGCTCATTCTGTATTATTGCTCTGCTTCACAGGTCTCCATTGCTAAGATTTCCTCGTGGCTCAAGATGGCTGCTTCATCTGTAGCCATCACCTCTGCATAAATTAAAAGGAAGAAAGAAAGGAAGAATCAGGGATGTCCCTCCTTGCAAATTCACATCCCTGACATTGTGGACATCTCTTCTTACTATAACTCTTTGGCCACATGTAGCTGTAGGGAAAGCTGGAAAACAGTCTTATTCCTATGTAGGCACGCTGTCAGCTAACATCCAGGTATTCTTCTGCTTCTATGAATAATTACAATCGATACTGGAGACCTCTCTGAAGAGGGGACAGTTGAGCAGAGAACTGAAGGAACTAGTCTTGTGTTTTTCTTGGGAAAGAACTTTACAGCGGGGGAAAGAGAAAGCATAACATGCTCAGGTGGTGCTATGGTTTGAGCGTGTCCCCCAGAAGTTCATGTATTGGAACCTCAGTTCCTCAGAGCGGTAGTATTGGGACATAAGACTAAGTGGGAGGTGTTTGGGTCATGGAGACTCTCCCCCCATGAAGGGATTAATGCTGTTCTTTAGTGACTGGGTTAGTTCTCAGGGATCTGGGTTAGTTCTCATTAAAGTGGGTTGTTACATAGCAAACTTGACCCCTTGTGCTTGTCTCTTTTAGCTTGCACTTATACTTCTGTGCTTCTGCCAGGCTTTCCAGCAGCACTAGGCCCTCACCAGAAGCTGACCAGAGGCAGCCACCAAATCTAGGACTTCCTAGCCTCCAGAATTCTTAACTAAATGAACTTCTGTCCTTTATAAACTACCCAGTCTCTGGTATTCTGTTATAGTAACAGCAAATGGATTAACACAGGCAAGAAAATGATTGGTATATTCCTCCATTTCTTTTCAAAATACTATACAATACGTATTATTATCTCCATTGAAGAAAAAGACTACCTCCAGAGATGTTAACTTTTTCCAAGTTATACATGTAGTAAGTGAGTAAAAGTCTTACTCTAAATATCTTTTATTTCATCAAACCAGATTTTCAAAGAGGAGTCTGTGCATCTTTTTAAAAGAAGATAGTCTGTTTTCTCAGTAAATACACAAGAAGTAAATTCAACAAAGAGTAAAGCATGTAGGTTTCATCACACAGGTGTCCATGACATGTACTTGAAGCAAAGCTTTGTTCTTTAGTCAGTTATACATAGAGTTGGTTGAGACGATTGAAGTGGTATGGAAAGAATAAGAAACTTAGGGTCAAGAAATTGAGTTTTTTGAAAACTGCTTTTCTCAATACCAACTCTGTTTTGGGTCCAACTGCTTAAATTCTTTAGGTCTCGGTTTCCTTATTGTGAAGTGGGTACAATAATAACCATTCTGTAATAAAGATTAAATAAGACCATGCACAGAAAGCATTTGGCAAATTGCCTATGTTCAGTAATAATTAAAATAAATGCAGCAGCATAAATCTGAGCTCAGCTCACTTTACTTCAGAGTTTATGAATATTGCTTCAAGGCTGTGATGACTTCAGCTACTTATTCCTCTGTCTCAACCATATGCAATAATCACCCCCAACTTTAAGTTTTCTCTCCTGCTTCTTGCCTTAGCAAAAAGGATATGAATATCAACAGCCCTTCTTCATAGGAATTCTCCAAACAGCCCATCAGTGCTTCCCTAGGAACACACTCAACACCCAGAATCCTCCTCACCCTCATAGCCCACCCAACTTCTGTTTCTCTAATGACATCGCTGTATTTCCATGTCCCAAACTCGAAGGCACCTCCCTTTCTCAAGCTCAGATCAGCCGGCTGTAAAGTTCTACTATCATGTTCTCCAGTGTCTCCTGTACCCATGCTGCCTTCTCCATGTGCTTGGTCACAGTTTACTTCAGTTTGTCTTATTTAACTTCCTGCTAGAGAACAAAAATTTCTGTTTAATAGGCCAGTTATTTTCCTGTTTCTTTTTGCTTCCCTTTGTTCCTCCATTATTTTGCCTTTTTTTTTTTTACCTTAGAATTAGTATTTCCCATGATCTGATCCCAAAGATTCTCCTCAAGTGTATGCCCCACGATTCCACCTGTATTGCACTTGCAGTCAAGCTGTTTCAAACATGGTTTGCATTGTTCTTCGCTGTGCCACTACCTCTAATACATTCATAGTTGATTAGCTGGCTAAGCATACATGTGGTTTCAATTCCTCCTCACCCATAAAACCACCTGTGCAAATGCTTCCCCTAAAACAATGGGTGTGCATTCTTCCTCCTCCTAACTCCTACTTCATGGGCTTTGAAAGCTTCTTGTGGCGCTAATGGTCTTTCTTACGTAATTTTTTTTTATTTGTGTGTCTAGCCCAGTTCTTACAGGGCTCATGCCTTATTACCCACTCAATCCCAAGACCCTGGCACTATGTAAACATTCAGTAATGTTTGCAGGTTTAAACTGAGGTGCACAACACAGCATTTTGTTCACCAGTCTCTTAGAACAATTATCACATCGTGTTGCATTCATTGTTATGTTTCTGCCTCTGACACTATGCCGAGTTTATTGAGATTAGGAATCACATTTTCATCATCTCTAATAAAGTGGTTACTCAATAAATGTATGTGAATGAACAGGACTCATGATGTGAGTCTGAGTCCCCAACAACTTCAGCCATCTAAAAATATCTCCAACACTTCTATTCTCCATCTTCATTGTGAGTGAAAAGCATTCTGGTTGTTCTTACAGAAAAAGTTAGAAAATGAATGCCGAATGTTTACTTTTGGTAAAGTTACAGCTCTGGGTGATACTGTTCATGACCTGAATTTCCAAGACCAGACGCAGCTAACCAAAATGCCCAGCACGAGAATGGCATGAGAATCAGAAACTCTTCCCAGCTAATTTTGTCAGAGCAATACTGTGTTCATACAACATGATGCTGTGACAACAAATGAGATGACAAATTACACATAGCGGGTGAGGTGAAACATGCTGAGGATATGGAAGTGCACTATCTCTCTTAATAAAAACATTTCTAGCAAACGGAATTAGTTCAGTGGTTAGTAGCAGCAGCTGAATTATATGATGCTTTAAAGTAAAATGTAGGCAAATATAACTCAGCAGCACATCATTCCATAGTTCCACATCATGGCAGAAATTACTTTATGTGCTCATGTACAAACTTCCTTCCCTGTTTGTGAAAAATGACATAAACAGACTGAACTATCTATTTCACTTTTAAGTGATCCACTTCATTATGTGGTGATGCAATCTTAATCTGAGATGTTATGATTATAGTAATGGTTTATAGATATATTAAGTCAAAGTTGCCACACTAAAGCATATGGTGTCACATGAGGTGATACATTAATTTGCAGCTACTCAGATAGTGGTAGCTTGAGAGCTCAAACAACATTCTGTTTCCTTTCATTTTGTTAGGAAAAAAAAATCCACAAACAAACTCTTCTAGACTATTATTTCTATTTTAACTTAGATGGCTATATAACACATATATGATGGGATGCTTTGAACTTTATTTTACTTTTATTCTTGGTTCTCAAAGTTTTCAGTTGATAACTCAAGGAAATGTAAATTCTCATAATCTTAACAATTTTCTTTAAATCATTTGAAGCTGTGTTTTCTTTATAAAACATAAAAAAGAAAGAAGGAAGGAAGGAAGGAAGGAAGGAAGGAAGGAAGGAAGGAAGGAAGGAAGGAAGGAAGGAAGGAAGGGAGAGAGACAGGCCGGTGCGTAGAGTCACACCTGTAATCCCAGCACTTTGGAAGACCGAGGTGGGCAGATCACCTGAGGTCAGGAGTTCAAGACCTGCCTGACCAACATGGTGAAATCCTATCTCTACTAAAAATACAAAATTAGCTGGGCATGGTGGCGCATGCCTGTAATCCCAGCTACTTGGGAGGTTAAGGCAGGAGAATTGCTTGAACCCGGGAGACAGAGGTTGTAGTGAGCTAAGATTGCATCATTGTACTTGTACTCCAGCCTGGGCAACAGGAGCAAAACTCTATCTAAAAAAAAAAAAAAAAAAAGAAAACAACAACAAAATAAACAGCCTTTATCCTCCCTCACCCCAAAATCATAAATTGACGTGGAGTATTTCAAATTGTAAACTCTGTGCTTCAGAAGCATACTTTATTTCCTTTCCATGAGAGGAGCGTTTTTTACCAAGTCAGACTTAAGCCTCCTATGTCAATCAGGTTCAAGGGAGGAGAAAAGCAAATAGGTGCTGCATGCAGCTGGTAATGGTTCCCTCCAGGTGAGTTACGAATATGCTCAATGTCTGCAAGTACAAAGGCAGCTCGCTACCAGGGCACCATTATGTGCTCAATTTATGACATGCAGAGGATTTGAGGATGCATCCCTAATTGCCTAGGACAAAACTTCAGTGCCCAAAAGGATAGTTTTAACCACCCGTGGCTATTAGGTTAGTGCCACTCCACTCCAGCTCTTCTCTGTTGTTAACTGAGCCACACACACACACACACACACAAAATCATGTGCTCACACATAAACTCATGAATCTCTATTACATAGTGGGCTCTTTCATAGCATACAACAACCTTAAATCGAAAGCCCAAGAGTCTGTTCAGCTCAACTGCTCAACCTAATGACCCACCCTCAATGGAGGAAAAGAATCCAGTCAGGTGAATAAGTGAGGCTGCAGGCTTCCCATTCCACATCCATGATCCCTATCTTCCTCGGGAACAGAAATCTAACCTCGTTTAAGAAGCAAAGTGCCCAGCTAAAGCAAACATTTCTTAGACAAATAAACCTAAGTACAAGTTGCTGGGTGGGACTCTGTCAGAAAGCTACTTTAAGAGGGAACAGACAGTTAGCATGCACTCTTTTTGCTTTTCTCTGCTTCTCTTAATTGTTGCTTAGAACATAGATATGTTAGGTGGAGCTACAGCAGCCACTTTGGGAACACCCACACTCTCAGGCCTAGGACCTCCTAAGGAATGCCAATAATCAGTTACCTCTGGATTCTTACTACAAATAATGATGAATATGGTTAAGTCTATGTGGTTGATGTTCTGTTATTAACTGCTTGTGACTGTGAAAAGATCAAGGATATAAAGCAGAATAAAACCACTGACAGAAGGTGTCCCAAGGGAAATAGATCATGTTATCATCAAACAGAAGAAAAACACTTAATAAAGAAGCAGATTTCTTTCTCAGATGCAGACACAAAGAAAGAGAAGGATGATGAAGAAATAAAAACTTTGTGAGAGCCCATCAAAAAGCTAGCTGACAAGAGGTGTCTCTCAGGAAATTAGAAATTATTTATTAAATGAGTAGGGTGATGAGGTCTCAATAGGAATGGAAAAGATGTTAAAATTTTGCCCAAAGACAAGTCAACGAGAGAGTTGCTGGTGCAGACGCCATTGAAGATGAGTGAGAGTTTGCACATTCATGTTTACGGTTCTGGGATGTGCTCCAGCAGGAGGGAAGTGGAAATGGTGACCAGGCCTGCAAGCTTGGAGTCAGACTGGCTGCAGCTGAAAGGCAGTTCCACCACAGGTAGGAGGCTCACTTCTTTCATTTGTCAAATGTGGACAATCATGAGATGATGCATCATAGAGCAAAGTAGCACCAGAATGCTGGGGTTCAAATCTCAGTCCCTCTGCTTACTAGATGGTAATCCTGGAAAAGTCACTCAACCTTTCTACGACTACTTTTTTATGCCTGTAAAATGAAGGCTAACAATAACAGCTACTTTGTAGGACTGTCATGAGGAATAAATTGATTCATGTGTATAAAGCACTTAGAGATGGCATACAATAAGCACTATATAAGAATTAGTTCTCAATATTATTATCCAGATTGCTAGATAATCGATATACCTTGCTCAGAGCAGTAGATAAGAGACTATAATAAATGGTGAAGATAAAAGCGATAAAAGATGAGGATGAGGACAATTAGGAAAGGGGAATATCTATAGGCTAGAAAGGCAAGAAGAAGGGAATATAGTGATGCAAGACAAGGGGACATATTATCATTAAGAGATGGTCCAGGATTGCACGTTAGGACATACTCTACAGATTTTATAAGGGGTAGATTTTCCCCTGCCAGGGAGTAAAAGGGGAGAAGAGAATTTTCCAGGAGTTTATTGAGCCCAAAGGGAGGACATCCAGCAGTATTATAACCCCTCCTGCTCCAGGAGGAAACCGGTACAGGTGTATCCCAGGTGTAAACTGGGTCTAGGCTAGAGAAACTGAGAAGCACAGAATGGATTAGGGGAGAGAAGTTTCTGCAGAAAGGACCAATAATAATAATCCTTTGAGGGTGTATTTTGGTAATGCCACAGGAAGGACAACTGAAGAATGCATCTGAGGACCACTCTGTGACAACCTTGCAAGCTTAAAAAGCGTCCTGCAGGCTGGAGAGGGGACAGGGAGGGACTTGATGATTTCTCCAGTTGAAACAGGGCGGAGGGTCACAAGGGAAGGAGAGAAGAAGGGAAACGCTGGAATGAGGCCAAGATGACTATGAAGGGAGCGAATCCACTTTTCCCTGTGAGGTTGGGTCCCCGAAATTCTACACTCTAGATGCTGCCTGTCCTTCTGGGAAATCAGTTACCAATTTTGAACAAATATTTCCACCTGCACCAGACTCAGGATTGGGGCAGTTGGTATTGGCTGAAGCCAGGAAGAGCATGATGAGGTCCCAAACTAGAGTCAGGAAAATCCTTTTAGCTAAATCCCACTAATAGAAATCCATTGTTGACTTCTTTTGTTGAAGTGACAAACCATAGACATGATTCTTTAAACTTTAATTTGTTTAGTGCTTAACTTATGAACACATACAACAGTTTAGAAATATATTGGAATACCAATCTAAAGTTAAAAGCATTGTTTAACCACTTAGGAGTATCAAAAAGATAATTTAAGGAACTATGACAAGAAGACATGGAGCTAGAGAAGAGCATAGGACACCAATTTAGTAAATAATGAATGTAGAATCTGGCAGTATTAAACCTCTTGGTGAACTAAAACCTAAACATTTCAGGACCACACATATTCCATTTATTTGGTAACCCTGGGTTTTCAGACACCAAGGCCTCCAGGACTGGACTGGTTGTCCTTGCCCTCAGATTTTGTCTCCAAAATCGCATGGATGCGTGAGCATATCGCAAGAGTAGGACTGATAAAAGACAAAGTCTGTGCTCTCCAGGAGCAGAGCACTGAATTGGAACGAGGTGTGATTGTGGATATCAAACACTCTACAAACAGATATTTTGGCAGGCAGGAGGCAAATTTGTGCCAAAGAAGAGGAAAAGATTATTGCTATAAAGAAAAAAACACAAGCAAAGGGAACAAAATGCCAAGCATTGAAAAAGCTGAGAAGTCTCAAGGAAAAAGGAAGAATCATCCTGGGTGTCTGTGGGTGGGAGTATTGTGTAATCAGTGATGGAGAGTGGTCCAAGCAAGGTGTTCAAGTTAAGAACAGACACTAAGGTGGGATAGGGATGTATTTGGAGGAGCATGGAAAGCACCCGAGTGACCTTGGCCTGCAGAGTTGCAGCTCCTCTCAGGCCCATCTGGCTTTCCACTATGACTTCATACATCTCATACTGGGGCTGTAATGAGACTGAAAGGAGAAGAGGGCACTCCTTTCCCATGGACCTTGGACTTCTGCAAAATGAGGTCACTCCACAGCCCAGAGGGTTTGCCTCTGGGAAGGCAATGCCCTGTGTGCAACGCCCTCTACCCATCCTTGTGCCCATTTGCTGACATACTGCTACTTCTTATACCTGCTTCCTCTTAGCCACTGAGCAGGACACATTTCAGATTGGGCCATGGGAAAGGCAGGGTTGACTGCCTAATGTTTTTGGAATCTGGTCTAACTATTACTGTAACTAGGTTTCCCAGTATGTTCCATGTCTCTGGGGACATAGAACAAAATAACAGCTGAGACAGTGGCTCTCAACCAGGACAATTTGCTGCCCAAAAGACATTTGCCAATGTCCAGAGACATTTTTAGTTGTCACAATTGGGGTGAGGGTGCTGCACACACCAGGGATGATGGTAAACATCTTATACGTCCAGGACAACCTCCCACAACCAAGAATTATCCAACCCAAAATGAAACAATGCGGAGCTTCAGAAACGAAGTTAAGACCACAAAGCCAAAGGTTGCTCAAGGAACATTTAAAATAGTCATGCTGCTTTTACTTAGCCTGAGGAGTTCCTTTACTTTTCATGTTGAAATGTAAACTTTGCTTTGACTGGTATGTCTGTCCCTCTTACTTGCTCTCAAATTCTGATTCTGTAGTGATGTTTTTATTACTAAATACAATCTAAAATTAAATCCCCTTTTAACCAAATTTTACCTGTACCTCCAGGTCTAACATATTTCCCTATTTTTTCAAACTAAAAAAGGCATCCTCCTCCTCAGGGCTCCATGTGGAGACTAAAGTGACTTCATCTTGGATGCTAATCTGCCACACTAACTTCTCGTTAGCCTGGTCTCGCGAATGCCTCCTGATTCCTACTTCACTTCCTGTACTTCCTGAAAGAACATGTGCTCACGCCTTTAGATCAAGGCGACCCTTATGTTATTGTACAAATGATAGCCCATGATGCATGTAGCACTCTTGCCTGTTCTGGAGGGGTGTCTTCAATTGTCTCTCTAGGGTATGTATCCTTTCCCTATGATATAAGAGCCCTGGGTCTGGGGAGTAATGTTGCAGAGGTCTACCTGTCTTGCTGCTTCCCAAGACCACACTTCCATTCATAAGTGCCCCAGGAAATCACCCTTTACCAAAACACTGGATTTGTCTTCCTCCTTCTTTGGTTTCTCGACTTTTCCTGGGTTTGGAGACCACTTGGCATATATGGCCCTTTCACGGAACACTCTAGTTGATACCTTTTCTATGTTGCCTGCCCTCTTAGGCCTTGTGATGTCACCAAGTGTGTGCAGGGCTCACTCTCTGCACTTATGAGCACCAAAGCAGGCATAAACTGCATCAGACCTACCTCTGCATCCCCTTGCTGGGTTTCAATAAACATTTGTTAAAGAAATATTAAATGTCAAAAGCAAACAGCCTCAATTTTACCAGCAAAAGATCTAATATTGATTGACTTTTCTGAAATTGTGACTCAGATGAGAAGCAACATCACGGTTAACATAACAACTTGATATCAATGGATAGACATACACACTAGATAGTGGCCTATTGCATTTTTTTTTCTCAGAGGCCCTTCTTCATGGATGATTGCTACAGACCAGTCACACAGAGCTTTAGGTTATCCACAGATCAGGGGTCCAAGGAACTTGTCTGTTAATACAACTCTATAACCTCAAAGTGTTTGGAAATTCACTATGTAGATAATAGCTCTGAAACAAGCTATTAAAAAGATTCCCAGGAAGAACAAAAGTCTGTAGCAAGGAAGAGGAGGGGGATTTCAGAACCCCTGGCAAAGCCAGAGCTCCCTGCCTTCCTCTACAAAGTGGGCAAGTCTGGCTTCCTCCAGGCAGGGAGAATGTGATTGGCCTCGCACTTAGGGTTCCACTTAGCCTCGGTGAGTCCTGGAGTGGGTATATTGACCATGCCTATTACCTTCTGTATTCTAATACTTTGAAAATGTGGGGACTTGCTGACTCTGGAAGAACTGCCCCTCCCAGAGCTAGGCAATTCCTAAAGATAGTAAACAACTTGCGCATAAATTCATTTTTTCAAATACAAACCAGCTGACCCAGAACACATATGATCTCTAACACCTCCTCTAAGGGGCTCTCACATGCTAAGCCACAGTCCCCCTTCCCCAGTCACCCCAGGGACAGGTACTACCAACTAGGGACAACCCCTATGCTGCATGGCCCACTGAAGTTATTCAAACTAGCAGATCTTAGACCTGCTTGTCCTATTTCATCCATTCCTTCCAATAGAAACCACAATAAAAGCCCTTGCTCATATTTCCTTCCAGCTGCCCTCTGCCTCCTGGCTGACCTGATGCTCTGTCATGGGACGCTGTGTCCCATGCCCCTATTCTTGGAAACTGTCATATGTGATATTTCCAAAGGCAGTCATCTCCTGATCTTTTGGCCTTATGGTACTTCAATTTTTCTATTAATACACGATATTTTAAAACAGTGGACTAGGGATGAGGTGAGTCCGGGCATGAAGCAGGATGCTGGGGTGTTAATGCTCTGTTAGGAGCATGGGAATGGGATTTGGTGTCCTCTGCAGAAACCCTTCTCTGATGGTGAAGTGCATGTACCAAGGTTTCGCTTAGAACCCAAGAAAGGAACTCAAATGAGCACAGCAGGAGGGAAGACAAACAGCAGAGTCAGGCACGGGTGTACTGAGCCGACTGAACCAACACAGGGTGGGAAGGAAAGACAGTGCCACCCGCAGATTGGGGTAGGAAGTGATTCTTGTGCTTGAGTCTTGCTCCCCAGACTCAGGAAGGTGGGATGAACTCAAGGAGCTCAGGTGTGGCCTGAAGTCCCATGGAAGAGTTGTTTCTCATCTGAGGCCCCATTTCTCTGAGGGCTGTGCCGGGGGCAGAGAGTGAGGTAGGAAGAGTTCTTTGGTTTGGGAAATTTCACTTCACTTTCCATTTTGTTTTTCCTCTTATGTATCTGTCCCTACTTACCACATACATTCTTCCCTCTATATTTCTGTGGCTCCTCATTTTTCTGATTCTGACATTTCTTTTCCACTTTTCCCCCTTCACCCTGAAAGATGGCTGCTTTGTCCGAGTGAACTGCCATAGCAGGTGCAAGCCTCAGCTTCCTGTCACAGGCGAATTTGCTGAGACCTACACTGAAGTTTGAGGGTTCTTGACTGTTCATGAGGTCAAGGTCAGCACTGCAATTCAGAAGCTAAAGGTGCTAAACCCTCGCGCTCCCCTGGTTTCACTCTACTCGGCTTTCATAGCAAGCTCTTGTTGCACCTGCCCTTCCCCCAGGGAGCTGGTCTCTGAGGCCCAAGCCCTGCCCTCTGGGTCTCACCTCTGTGGGATTTCTGTAGCTCCTTTCTTCTGTTCCCCTCTGGGCAGATGTCTCCCAGCCCAAGCCAGGGACCCTCCTCGCCAGCTTCTTGCCTCTCCATGGGGAAATCCTGATACTCAGATCCCTGCCCAAATTCTGTCAAAATTTTCTCTCCAAAACCCTTACCTTCTCCTGAGTTATCTCCTCAGAACTTTTCCCCACACCCAGACCCTACTCTTCCTCATTCATGTTACTAAAAATTCATGTTCATGGAAAGAAAGGGATGGAGAGGAGGAGGAAGGAGCCCCACTAAAAGTTCTCTCATCCATCTCAGCAGCTCCATTTCAGAGAAATGGGTTCTGATGTTGCTGACTCCCAAGTATGGATGCCGAAGTTTATGAAAAATCTAGTTATTGTTACGATCTATGTCATGATCAATCGTTTATTCTTTAGTTCAATATTATAGAAACACACATCATCATATGTTTATTATAGGTTTATAGTTATAGGAGAATAAGCACTTTACGAATTATGTTATTTTATTTTACTTTTTATTTTTTTTCAGACAGGGTCTTGCTCTGTCATGCAGGCTGGAGTATAGTGGCACAATCTTGGTTTATTGCGGCCTTGACCTCTTGGACACAACTGATCCTCCTACCTCCTAAGTAGCTAGCACTACAGATGCACCCCACCACACCTGGATATAATTTTTAAAAATTAACTTTTTAAAAGTGTTTTGTAGGAATGAGGTCTCACTATGTTGCCCAGGCTGGTCTCAAACTCTGGGCCTCAAGTGATCCTCCCACTCCATCCTCCCAAAGTGCTAGAATTACAGGTGTGAGCCACCTTACTTGGCCACAAATTATTTTTTAAATTTTATTAAGTTTGATGTTTCCGTGAATAACCCACAAGCCATTTCTCGTTTAAGATAGTCCTACAGTTCATATCCACTAACAATTCATGCTCAACCCATATATCACATTATTGGAACCAAAACTCGGAAGTAGGCACAGATTTTCCAGTATGTAGAATGCAACAGCTAGAGAAAACCTATCCCCATGTGCTTCATCCTGTTGGCTCTTGCAGCAAACTTTTGTAAACATAAATCAGACATAAATCACCCAACAATCAGGAATGGGTTATAAAACTTTATGTAGGCATTCATAAAGGTTGGAGAGCATGAAATACTATTTTTTTTGATGATACCTATTAAAGATGGGCAGAATACATACCAAGAATAGTTTCTAGTAGGGGCATCTGACCAGTGGTTGACCCGAAGCAGCAAACAACTGTGAGGCTGACTGTTCCAGCAGTGCCTAACTCTAAAAATGGACACTCACTCCCTACTATGTCATCTCAATCCTGAGCATCAGCTATTTTCTCCATAAATTAAAAGTATTTAAAATTTATATATGACTATTTACCAAATCTCTGCTTGAGAATCCTAACCTTAAAAACACTGAATAAATGAAAATAAGAGATTTATCAACATAAATGAATAAATTATTCTACATAAGAATGACAGGTTAAACAAATTGAAAGGAAATTGGACATGTATTTAGGCAACTTTAATTTTTTTTAATGTTATACCAGGATGTAGCAATGCCCTCACAAATTGATAACAAAATCATTAAGATTCCAAAAAGGAAATAAAGAGAATACATGAAGGGAATTAACCAGGAAGAAATATAAAGGATCAGTGAGCACAGGAAAGAAGTCTTTAGTCTTTCATAATCCAAATGGAAAGCAACCATAACAACCCTCTCTAACCCTTATACATTGATGGTCTTTTTTCAGACTTTGATTCACTGCAGATGAGGGACATCTCAGTACAGCCTTTTCATAAGGCATTTTGTGTGTAAAGAGGACATTTTGTGTCCTGTGGTAATCTTGACTCTGCAGTCTTATTCTCACCCCTACCAATGTCACTACAGTGAGGGAGCAATGTCCTTCTGGGAAGAGAAAAACAAAATGTCTCCCTTACAGGGAGACTGCTAGACTCTGTGTTTGGGAGTTGCTGTGTCTTTGACTAACTAGCCACAGTATTTTATCCCCCAGAGCCTTCATCTCCTATTTTATGCCAGCAGGTAATTGGAACATACTTGCCTCTAAGACATCTCCAGTCATAATCCTGCATCGTGCTATTGATTTCATAGTAAAGATTTAAGCAAAAGGAGAACTTCAACGCACCTATTTTTGATGTGCTGAGGAGAACCAAGACATCTGAAGCTGCCGTTGACCATTATGGCCAGTCTTGTGCAAAGAGCCTCACACTCCTCCATGCTGCGAGGAAGGGAAAGAGACAAAAATGAGCCATTTCTTGAAGAGGGGAGGCTCGAGTCAAACTTCTCAAAACAGAAAGGAGACAAGATACCATTAGGGCACATTACCTAATTTTTTATACAGAAATCTCATGTTAACCAAATAAAAAGCTTTTGAAAACAATAAGGTTTTATTTAGACAGCCAATTTTACAATTAACAAAAAATCAATATTTTCTTATATCAGGAAGATCAGCTATAAAATATATAGAGGAGAAACATTTAGCAATAGTACAAAAATACAAAGTAAGAATAATCTTAACAAAGCAATGTGAATGTTTTAGGAAAAGAAACAAGAAAGCCTAACTAATAGGCACAAATAAAATCTGGAATCAATGGAAGGAGGCATGGAAGAAAAGAAAAGAATGGATATTTTGAAAATGGAAAAACCGTTATAATACAAAAATTAGTGCAATATAAAATATTATTAATATGTTAGTGTAGATATCAAATATTACCTTAAGTGTAAACATAAAACAGAAGTAAGTTAATTATATGTAAAATATAAATCAGTTCTATCTTAATGTAGTGTATAATATAGAATATAATACCATAAATAACATTTTAATGTGTAGCTATAATTTAAATTATATTTTGACATTTCAATTCAAAATGTTATAAAACTGGTAATCTATAATTATAGTATTATAATAATGAAAAATATTATAATACAGATATAGTAAATCTAATCAAAATTTTACATTTATCACTCCCATGAGAAAATTTTAAAATAATTATGAAGTATATCTTTAAAATTACTTAGTGAAAGGAAGAAAAATAATGAAAGAGGAATCATGAAAGAAGACTTGCTCCAGAAAACATAAATATTTTCTATATAACTAAAATAATAGCAATTTGGTAATACACTAAAGAATTACAAGGCAGATGTCATTAGAATAAAGTAAGAGAGCCACAAACAAGATGTTACCATCTTATATACATAATGATTTGAATATGAGAAGATATTTTCTAAGCAGAAAAGCAATGGAAGAAGCTATTAAGGGGTTTGTAGCCTTTGTGCCTTAACACAGCAAACTAGCATTTGAAACATTCCCGTCAGGCATGGTGGCTCATGCCTGTAATCCCAGTACTTTGGGAGGCCGAGGTGGGTGGATCACCTGAGGTCAGGAGTTCGAGACCAGCCTGGCCAACATAGTGAAACCCTATCTCTACTAAAAGTACGAAAATGTAGCCGGGCATGGTGGGGGGCACCTGTAATCCCAGCTACTCAAGAGGCTGAGGCAGGAGAATGGCTTGAACCCGGGAGGTGGAGGTTGCAGTGAGCCGAGATTGTGCCACTGCACTCCAGCCTGGGTGAGAAGAGCCAGTATCTGTCTCAAAAAAAAAAAAGAAAAAAATTCCAGTAGACATACTGGGTAGAGGTTGATATATACTCATATATGAGTTCTTTATAGTAAAAATATAATAATAAACAAAACAAAATAATAAAATAATGATATAATTATTATATTATTATTTAAACAAAATAATAAAACAACATAATAAAGCAATTAATAAAACAAAATAATATAACATATAATTTTATTTATAACAAAATAATAAAAATATAATAGAGAAAAAAGGGTAAATAACATGTAGAGACCATTCAAAGAACTACTCATGGGTAATAAACATACCAACACATTATAAAATATAAACCATTAAATCAATTTATTTTAAAGCTATTTTGTTGCTGGAAAAGTGTTCATGTGTGCTTTTGTGTATTGTAGAGAAAAATGAAGGGTTTTTATTTCCAATCATCACTTCAAAAACAATGAGTTCTCAAAAAAAAATGCCCAGAAAGTTAAGGCCATT
Source organism: Colobus angolensis palliatus (assembly GCF_000951035.1). Taxonomy (NCBI): domain Eukaryota; kingdom Metazoa; phylum Chordata; class Mammalia; order Primates; family Cercopithecidae; genus Colobus; species Colobus angolensis. Next base: position 6,293,720 of record NW_012115910.1, read on the forward strand.
TTCCCAGTAATGTTAAATATGTCATCTCATATATTGCTGTTGGGAGTAAAAACTGGCATAACTTTTTGAACATAATTTGGCAATAATTCCTTTCCTAAGAAATTAACCTAGAAAACACTGAAAATATAAATGCATGTAACAACTTATTTATAATAGTAAGCATCTTTTTCACAGGTAAATATTTCACAGTAGGACAATATATCACTCATATAAGTAAGAGTTCATCCATGTGTTAGCTATTAAAATGAGGTTCACCAAAGTCAATTAATCATACGGAGAAAAGTTCATAATATAGCAATGGTAAAATGACAATGTGTATTCAGAGAATTGCACAAGTATGTTAAAAAACTTCCTAGGAAGATAAACACACAAAAAAGTATGACTGTCAATATCTCAAAAATGAAATTAATGATGGATTTTCTTTATTTATTTTACCATTTTGCATTATCTAAATACTCTACAGGAAGTATATGTTATTCATATTATTGGAGTACAGTCATAAAGCAGTCTTCTAGGTGGGTTAATGGGCATTCAGATAGAGACATTTCTCAGCCTTCCATGCACCTCAATGTGGACATGCAACAAACTCAGGTCAATGGGTGTACAGTTTCTGGGTCATGTTGAAATACAGCAAGCCACTTGACCTGGATTTTGTTTTTCTCCACTTCCCTTGAGCTAGGATGTAGACACGGTGCTGATGAGTCAACATCAACCATGATGATTGTAGTGGTGGCATGGTGGAAAGAACCCAAGGCCTTGGTTGGCCTGATGATGCACAGCCCACTGACATGAATTAAGCAAGAGGAAAAAATATGTCTTGTCTGGGCCACTGTAAGTTGAGGTCTCTTTGTTATAGTTTCTTAGCATGAAGTCCAAGAAATACATGTCATAAATTTTCCAAATATGCCTTATATATTTTCCTGTACAAACACATATTTCTTTAATTTCAATTTAAAAGTAATCATCTTACAGGCACACTGTAGGTACTCTAATTAAAGAGGTAGTGTTGGGAGCAAGCCCCCCAAAATCTGGCCATAAACTGGCCCCAAAACTGGCCATAAATAAAATCTCTGCAGCACTGTGATACGTCCATAATGGCCCTAACACCCAAGCTGGAAGGTTGTGGGTTTGCAGGATGAGGGCAAGGAACACCTGGCCCACCCAGGGCAGAAAACTGCTTAAAGGCATTCTTACGCCACAAACAAAAGCATGAGTGATCTGTGTCTTAAGGGCGTGTTCCCACTGCAATTAATTCTGCCCATCCCTTCCTTTCCCATAAGGGATACCTTTAGTTAATTTAATATCTATAGAAACAATGCTAAAGACTGGTTTGCTGTTAATAAATATGTGGGTAAATCTCTGTTTGGGGCTCTCAGCTCTGAAGGCTGTAAGACCCGTTGTTTCCCACTCCACACCTCTATATTTCTGTGTGTGTGTCTTTAATTCCTCTAGCGCCCCTGGTTTCAGGTCTCCCTGATGGAGCTGGTCTTGGCAAGTGGTGTCTATTCATGGGGGCTCAAATCCAGGTTGAAGGGTCGCCGGAGCGACAGCTGGAACGGAAAACTAGCTGGGGGACACCCGAGTACTCTTAAAGCAATCCCTAAGAAGGGGAGCTCGGAAGCGTCAGGGTAACAATGGGGCAAGTTTGGGGTCTGGTTCGTTTCACCTTGGAACTTTTTCACACGGATGATGAGGAGGAAGGAGAATATAGCAAAGTAACAGAAGAGGTTACAGAGCATGTTTATTTGCCAGCTAAAGCTAAAGCAGCAAAGGAAGAAGTTCATTCCTACCCTTCTGCACCCCCTCCTTATTATTTTGAAGAAAATGTCCCTCCAGATCTTTCTTTTCTGGAGGACACTGAGTGAAAATTAGTTGCCCTGGTGACTGTTCCAGCAGCGCCTCGAGTGATGGCTCTTAGTTCTATTCAGGCAGGAATTCAGCAAGCTAGACAAGAGGGTGATTTAGAGGCTTGGCAGTTCCCTGTTAGAATACACCCCCGGGATCAAGAGGGAAATATTATAGCTACATTTGAGCCTTTTCCTTTTAAATTACTCAAAGAATTAAAACAAGCTATAAATGAGTATGGACCAGGTTCTCCTTCTGTAATGGGACTGTTAAAGAATGTTACTTTTCCAGTCAGATTGTTCCTACTGACTGGGACGCTCTTACTCGAGCTTGTCTAACTCCTGCTCAGTTTAAAACTTACAATTTAAAACTTGGTGGGCAGATGAAGTTTCCATTCAGGCTGCTCACAATGTCCAGGCCCAAGCTCCAATTAATATAACTGCAGACCAACTTTTGGGGGTTGGTGGCTGGACTGGTTTAGATGCACAACTGGTCATGCAGGATGATGCCACAGAACAGCTTAGAGGAGTGTGCATTAGCATTTGGGAAAAAAGTCACTTCAGGTGGGGAAAATTACCCTTTCTTTAGTGCTGCAAAACAGGGACCCAGAGAACCGTATGTTGATTTTATAGCTCAGTTACAGGAGTCTCTTGAAAAGATGATTGCAGATTCGGCTGCTCGGGATATAGTGTTGCAGTTATTAGCTTTCGACAATGCTAATCCCGATTGCCAGGCTGCTCTGTGACCTATCAGAGGGAAAGCACATTTAGTTGATTATATCAAGGCCTGTGATGGTATCGGAGGTAATCTGCATAAAGGAAGGTCTACTTTGTTGGCACAGGCAATGGCAGGACTGAGAGCGGATATAGGAAATACTCCATTTCCTGGAGCTTGTTTTAACTGTGGGAAGCATGGTCACACTAAAAAAGAATGTAGAAAAAATCAGCGAGTCAGGTCACCAGATGGGGGAAAAAAGAAAACTGTTGAGCCTGAAATATGTCCAAAATGTAAAACAGGAAAACACTGGGCTAGTGAGTGTCACTCTTAAGTTTGATAAAGATGGAAATTCAATTTCAGGAAATGCCATGAGGGGCTTGTCCCGGGCCTCGTTCTAAACTGGGGCATTTCCAGTTCAGGCCATTCCCTCACCCCTGTACAATGTCTGTCCCCTGCCACAGTCAGTACTGCCTCAGTAGATTTATGCGGCACAAAAACTGTGAGCCTTCTGCCTGGGAACCCCTGCAAAAGGTCCCAACAAGAGTCTGTGGATCCTTGCCAGCAAGGACAATAGGATTACTTTTAGGAAGGTCTAGTGTAAGTTTAAAAGGCATACAAATACCTACAGGAGTCATCGATTCAGATTATAACGGGGAAATTCAAACTGTTGTATCTACTTCTGTTCCCTGGAAAGCAGAGTCAGGAGAGCGCATAGCACAGCTCCTGATTGTGCCATATGTGGGAATGGGAAAAAGTGAAATTAAACGAACAGGAGGATTTGGAAGCACAAATAAACAAGGCAAAGCAACTTATTGGGTAAATCAAATTACTGATAAACATCCTACCTGTGAAATAACTATTCAAAGAAAAAAATTTGCAAGGTTTGAAAGAACTGATATAAGCGGAAAAACAAAGTTCCCGCCAAAGATTAGAAAAAAATTTTTGACGGTGGCCATTGTTAAGCCTCCAGAACCTATACCTTTAAAATGGTTAACAAATAAGCCAATTTGGATATAACAATGACTGCTAAGTAAAGAAAAACTGGAGGCTTTAGAGAAATTAGTTACTGAACAATTAGAAAATGGGCACATAGCTCCAACATTTTCCCTTTGGAATTCTCCTGTTTTTGTAATTAAGAAAAAAATCAGGAAAATAGAGAATGTTAACTGACTTAAGAGCCATCAATTCAGTTATACAACTTACAAGAGCATTACGGCCAGAATTGCCTTCTCCTGCTATAATTCCAAAAAACTGGCCTTTAATAGTCATAGATTTAAAAGACCTTTTCTTTACTATTACTTTAGCTGAGCAAGACTGTGAATGGTTTGCATTTACAGTTCCTGCAGTAAACAACCTGCAGCCTGCTAAACATTATCATTGGAAAGTGTTGCCACAGGGCATGTTAAACAGTTCAACTATTTGCCAGACGTATGTGGGGCAAGCAATTGAACCTACTCGTAAAAAATTTTCACAGTGTTACATTATTCACTATACGGATGATATACTTTGTGCTGCCCCCACTCGAGAAATATTACTCCAATGTTATGATCACTTGCAAAATTCGATTTCTCGCACGGGTTTAATTATAGCTCCTGACAAAATTCGGATTACTACTCCTTACTCCTACTTGGGGACCTTAGTAAATGACACTACCATTGTGCACAGAAAGTAACCACACATAGGGTTAAATTAAGAACGTTAAATGACTTTCAAAAATTACTAGGGGATATTAATTGGATAAGACCTGCTCTAGGCATTCCTACCTATGCCATGAGTAATTTGTTTTCTATCCTTAGAGGAAATCCTAGTCTCACTAGCCCTCGGCAATCAACAAAGGAGGCAGAGGCAGAGTTATAGCTGATTGAGAAGCAAGTCCATAAAGCTTGGATAAATAGAATAGATCCAGAGAAACTCTAGATTTGCTAATTTTTTCAAGTCAGCATTCACCTACTGGTGTTATTGCGCAAGAACAGGACTTATTAGAGTGGCTTTTTCTTCCACATACTAATTCACGGACTCTAACTCTGTACTTAGATCAAATCACTCCTATGATAGGGATTGGGAGAACTCGGATTGCTAAATTACATGGGTATGATTCTGGAAAAATTATTGTCCCACTCACAAAGGCACAAATACAGCAAGTTTTATAAATAGGCTTACTTGGCAAACCCATTTAGCTGACTTTGTGAGTATTCTCGATAATCATTTTCCTAAAATGAAGCTGTTTACCCCCCGGTTGCAGCCATGTCAAGACTGACGCTGAGGAGGACCCCAACTGTCAGGAGCAACACCCGTCGAACACAGCCACCCACTTGGGGACAGATCAAGAAGCTGTCTCAGATGGCAGAAGAAAACCTGAGGAAAGCGGGACAACCAGTCACAATCAATAATTTAATAGTAGGTATGATAGCGGTGATCACCACTGCCGTGAGTATTCCTTCAATAAGAGCTGATAATAATGCCTGGATGCAATCACTGTATGACACAGTTACACATGCTTTCTGATCTCAGTATTTACCATAATAATCTCTCCTATAATTGAGGCATACCGCCCTTAAAAACGTATTTTATAAACAGGATTGGACCCAGTTCGAAAAAATGAACATATGTGTTTAGGAACATTGCTTTGCAGAACAGGCAGAGGTGCTGCACAACGATTCCTATGGAATCATTATTAATTGGCCCTCTGAGGGGATGTTTAGCTTGAATTGCACCTCTCAGTCTGTGTGCCATGGCCACACTACGTTCAGATGATCTGAACAAAATGGGCACATGGTAGAAATGATGAGAAGCACGGCAAAAGTTCCTATTATGTGGAACCACGCAGTATAGTGGCACCTCAACCTCAAATGATATGGCCCACTCTAGGAGCTTAACATAAGGATTTGTGGATCAAAATTTGGGAAAGAATAAAAAAGTATCTAGAGGGACACTCTACAAACTTGTCTTTGGATATTGCAAAATTCAAAGAACAAATATTTCAAGCATCCCAGGCACACGTGACCTTCATGCCAGGAACTGGAGTACTTGAAGGAGCTGCAGACAGATTAGCAGCTAGTAACCCATTAAAAATGGATAAAACACTTGGGAGCTCTGTGATTTCAATGAGGATTGTACTTTTAATCTATGTTGTTTGTATTTGTATAGTCAGCAGATGCAGATTCTGACTCCTGCGAGAAGTAGCTCACTGTGACAAAGCTGCCCTTGCTTTTATCTCTTTGCAAATCAAAGAAGGAGACATGTTGGGAACAAGCCTCCCAAAATCTGGACATAAACTGGCCCCCAAACTGGTCATAAATAAAATCTCTGCGGCATTGTGATATGTCCATAATGGCCCTAACACCCAAGCTGGAAGGTTGTGGGTTTACAGGACTGAGGGCAAGGAACACCTGGCCAGCCCAGGGTGGAAAACCGCTTAAAGGCATTCTTAAGCCACAAGCAAAAGCATGAGTGATCTGTGTCTTAAGGGCATGTTCCTGCTGCAATTAATTCCGCCCACCCCTTCGTTTCCCATAAGGGATACTTTTAGTTAATTTAGTATCCATAGAAACAATGCTAATGACTGGTTTGCTGTTAATAAATATGTGCGTAAATCTCTGTTCAGGGCTTTCAGCTCTGAAGGCTGTGAGACCCCGATTTCCCACTTCACACCTCTATATTTCTGTGTGTGTGTCTTTAATTCCTCTAGCACCACTGGGTTCGGGTCTCCCTGATGGAGCTGGTCTCGGCAAGGTAGAATATGAAGTCACTTGTATACTAGTTTCTTAAACATAGTTCAGACAAGTGGAGGTCTAACATGGTTTGTGTTTGTGTCACCACCGAAATCTCCTATCGGATTGGGATCACCTGTGTTGGAGGAGAGGCCTGGCGGGAGGTAACTGGATCATGGTGGCATATTTTCCCCTTGCCGTTCGTTCTCATGACGGTAAGTTCTCACGAGATCTGTTTGTTGAAAAGTGTGTAGCACTTCTCCTTTTACACTTCCTCCTGCTCTGGCCATGTAAGACATGCCCGCTGCCCCTTTGCCTTCTGCCATGATTGTAAGTTTCCCGAGACCTCCCCAGCCATGCTTCCTGTACAGCCTGTGGAACTGTGAGCCTGTTAAACTTCTTTTCTCTATGGCAATGTGAAAACAAACTAATACAGAAAATTTGTACAGACAGAGGGGCATTGCAATAAAAATACCTGAAAATGTGAAAGCAGCTTTGGAACTGGATAATGGGCAGAGGCTAGAACAGTTTGGAGGCTCAGAAGAAGACAGGAAAATAAGTGAGTTTGGAACTTCCTAGAGGCTTGTTAAATCGTTGTGACCAAAATGCTGATAGTGATACAGACAGTAAGTCCAGGGTGAGGAGATCTCAGATAGAGATGAGAAACTTATTGGAAACTGGAGCACAGTTCACTTTTGTTACGCACGAGCAAAGAGATGACCTGAAATTAAAATTTTTATTTAAAAGGGAAACAGAGGATAGAATTTTGGAAAATGTGCAGCCTGACAATGTGGTAGGAAAAAAAAACACATTTTCTGAGGAGGGATGGCTGAAGAAATTTGCATAAGTAAAGAAGAGCTGAACGTTAATAACCAAGACAATAGGAAAAATGCCTCAAAAGCATGTCAGAGACCTTCTAGGCAGCGCCTTGCATCACAGGCCTGGAAGCCTAGGAGGGAAGAAATTGTGGGCTGGGCCCAGGGCCCCACTGCCCTGGACACTGCTCACTGTGTTGCAGCTGCTCCAGCTCCAGCCATGGCTAAATTGTCCCAGATAGATCCCAGGCTACTGGTCCAGAGAGTGCAAGTAGTAAGCCTTGGTGGCTTCCATGTGGCGGTAAGCCTTCGGATGCACAGAGGGCAAGAGTTGAGGCTTAGGAGCCTCCACCTAGATTTCAGAGGATGTATGGAAACACCTGGATGTCCAAACAGAAGGCTGCTGCATAGATGTGGCCTTCGTGGAGAACCTCTACTAGGGCAGTGTAGAAGAGAAATGTGGGACTGGAGCACCCACACAGAGTCCCCACTGAGGCACTGCCTAGTAGAACCGTGAGAAGAGGGCTACCACTCTCCAAACTGCAGAATGGTACATCCACTGACAGCTTGCACTGAGCTCCTGGAAAAGCCACAGGCACTCAATGCCAGTCCTTGAAAGCAGCCATGGGCACCTGCTAAGCCCTGCAGAACCACAGGTGCAGACCTGTTCAAGGTCTTGCAATCGCTTCAGTGTGGTCTGGATGTGAGACATGGAATCAAAGGAGATTATTTTGGAGCTTTAAAATTTAATGACTACTCTGCTGGGTTTTGGACTTGCTCAGGGCCTGTAGCCGCTCTCCTTTAGCTGATTTCTTCCTTTTTGTTCAGGTGTATTTTCCCAATGTCTGTACTCTCATTGTATCTTGGAAGTAACTAATTTGTTTTTTATTTTACAGGCTCATGCAGAAGGGCCTTGCCTTTTCTCAGACGAAACTCTGGACTGTGGACTTTTGAGTTCATGCTGAAATGAGTTAAGAAATGGGGGAATTTTGAGAAGGGATGATTGTGTTTTGCAATGTGGGAAAGACGTGAGATATGGGAGAGGCCAGTTACAAAATAATATGGTTTAGATTTGTGTCCCTGCCCAAATATCATGTCAAATTGTAATCCCCAATGTTGGTGGAAGGGCCTGGTCGGAGATTATTTGATCATGGGGCAGGTTTCCCCATAGTGAGTGAGTTCTCATGAGATCTGGTTGTTAACAAATGCGTAGCACCTTCCCCTTGACTCTCTTTCTCCTTCTCTGGCCAAGTAAGATGTGCCAGCTTCAAAAAATAGCTTCAAAAAATAAACACAACATTTCCTGTATGGCTGGATAATCTAATTAGTACAGAAATATGCGTAGGCAATGCAGAGATTTCAGGAGTTATATCAGAATTCATGATGTTGGATGTGTGAGAAAAAAGTAGTGTTGGTCATTCTTTATTATACTGATTTCACCTCCCTTAGTAAGAAAAGTAGTATACAAGGTTCTTATCCTCAGTTTCCTACTCCACACTTTACCAAGATTCCCTGGGGTAAGGAACCAGAAGAGGCAATGATAAATGAACTCAAAGTTAAGGGGAAAATGTCCAATACAGAGACTTTTTTTCAACAAAGGCTGCCATTTTAGAATCACAGAATAAATCATAAGCTTCCCCACTCTTCATTAACAATGAGTAATTTTTATCTTTGTACTGCATGGACATGGACAGATTTATGGAAATGAATATATATATATATATTTAATGTGAAACCAAATGAATAGGAGGATATAAAAGAGAAATTTCAATGATATGCAGTCTTTCTGAGAACAATCTACAATAATTATACGAGAAATAAATGAAATTTTTATCGTGACACCACTTTACCCAATCTTAGAACTTCTGCATGAACATGAAGGCTCATGTCCTCATGCAAGCAAACAAATGCCAGCAAAACAAATACAAAAATGTAGAGAGTTTCTAGAATTGGCAAAATAAAATGATAATTTTAAGCAAACGTGTATGCATTATGATAAAGTAGAAGGTTTATCAAATTTAATTCGTTTTAACGTAAAATTTTACTTTCTGAAGTGAAATACAAGAAAAACAACAACAAAAAATCCCAGGGTAGGACTTCCAACTAGGGTCAAATGAAGAAACTGGTAAATTGTTTTCTCAAAAAGCAATGATGAATCTGGACAAAATTAACAAAAATAGCCATTTCAAAATTCCGAAAATTGAACAAAAAGGTATAGCACAATCTAAGAGCACTTTAGCTGATAAACTGCTAAACTTAGGGTAAGAAGACTGATAATCAGTGGCATTCCAGCCATAGGCTGCTCCCCGCTCTCCCCAGTTTTGCCAACATGTAACTACTGGCAGGAAGGGCAGACCATGAGGATTAGTAGCTCAGCCCTAGCTGAAGAGGGTGCAAACAATTTGGACCACTGGGTAATGCCCAGGTCTAGTGACACTGTTGATATACCTGATTATTTTGGAACCAAGCAAACAGAAAAAGCCAATACCTCCAGTATCTGGCCTCTGCTAGACTGGAATTGCGTGGATGTAGCATGCATATAGCTGTGGCTGCATGTATGTGCAGCTGAGATTGGAGAGGGCCCAGGCCAACCACATGTTCTTTGTCAACCCAGAGGCTGTCCACATGCCCATAGGAGAGACACAAAAGGAGCCAGTAAACTTAGGCTAACATGAAAATAGCCTGAACTTGGAATTTCTTCACTATCCACACACAGATACATTTGCAAAGAAAAAAACCTTGTTGGTCTGAGGTGGCTGAGCACAACTGGTGCCCAGTCACTCACTAGCAACTAACCTATGCATAAACAGAGTGACTCCTATGAGCCGGTCTTAAAAAATGTGAAGAAATTTTAAAAAACGAGAACAAATTTTAAAAAAAAAAACTGACTGGGCATGGTGGCTTATGCCTGTAATCCCAGAACTTTGGGGAGCTGAGGTGGGAGGATCATCTGAGGTCAGGAGTTCAAGACCAGCCTGACCAACATGGTGAAACCCTGTCTCTACTAAAAATACAAAAATTAGCTGGGCATGGTGGTGAGCACCTGTAATCCCAGCTACTTGGGAGGCTAAGGCAGGAGAATCACTTGAACCCACAAGGCAGATGTTGCAGTGATCTGAGATTGCACTGCTGTACTCCAGCCTGGGTGACAGAGTGAGATGGTCCAAAAATAAAAATAAAAAATAAAAAATGAGTAGAAGAATCAGTAGCCACTCACCAAAGGAGAAAGAGTTTTCATAGATTTATCTCAGGCAACTAAGTAAGACACAAACACAAAATAAACAAATAAACTTTTAAAAAATTGGCAACAATAGCCACCATAGGGGAGGGAGAATCAGAATCCAGACCTGCTATAATGATCTAAAATGTCCAGTTTTCAATAAAAATCTATAAGTCATGCAAAGAAATAAGAAAGTTTCTCCCCATAATTGGGGAGGAAAAAGCAGTCAAAAGAAATTGTTTATTAAGTGTTCTCAGATGCTAGATTTAGAAGAAAAAATTTAAATGCAGCTATTATAAACATCATCAAAGAACTAATGAAAACCAACTTTAAAGAATTAAAGAGAGAGCTGGCAAGATGGCTAAAGAGGAACAGCTCCAGTCTGCAGCTCCCAGAGAGATTGACGCAGAAGGTGGGTGATTTCTGCATTTCCAACTGAGGTGCCCAGTTCATCTCACTTGGACTGGTTGGACAGTGGGTGCAGCCCATGGAGAGCCAGCTGAAGCAAGGTGGTGAGTTGCCTCAGCCTTGGAAATGCAAGGGGTCGGGGGACTTCCCTTTCTTACCCAAAGGAAGCTGTGAGAGACTATACTGGGAGGAATGGTGCACTCCGGCCCAGATACTGCACTTTTCCCATGATCTTTGTAACCAGCAGACCAGGAGATTTCCTCCAGTGCCTGGCACCTGGCTCAGTGGGTCCCACCCCCCACAGAACCCAGCAAACTAAGATCCACGGGCTTGAAATTCTTGCTGCTAGCACAGCAGTCTGAGGTGGACCTGGGACACTCAAGCTTGGTTGGGGGAGGGGTGTCCACCATTGCAGAGGCTTGAGTAGGCAGTTTTACCCTCAAAGTGTAAACAAAGCATTCATGAAGTTCAAACTGAGTGGAACCCACCGCAGCTCAGCAAAGCTGAATGTCTTTCTAGATTTCTCCTCTCTGGGCAGGGAATCTCTGAAAAACAGGCAGCAGCCTCTGTCAGGCACTTACAGATAAAACCCCCATCTCCCTGGGACAGAGCACCTGGGGGAAGGGGTGGCTGGGGGTGCAGCTTCAGCAGTCTTAAACATCCCTGTCTGACAGCTCTGAAGAGAGCAGCAGTGCTCCCAGCACAGTATTCAAGTTCCGATAAGGGACAGACTGCCTCTTCAGGTGGGTCCCTGACCCCCGTGTATCCTAACTGGGAGACACCTCCCAGTAGGGGCCAACAGACACCTCATATAGGAGAGCTCTCGCTGGCATTTAGCAGGTGACCCTCTGGGATGAAGCTTCCAGAGGAAAGAACAGGCAGCAATCTTTGCTGTTCTGTAGCCTTCGCCGGTGACACCCAGGCAACCAGGGTCTAGAGCAGATCTCCAGCAAACTCTGGCAGACCTGCAGCAGAGGAGCCTGACTCTTGGAAAACTAACAAACAGAAAGGAATAGTATCAACATCAACAAAAAGCATGTCCACTCAGAGACCACATCCAAAGGTCACCAACATCAAAGACCAAAGGTAGATAAATCCATGAAGATGGGGAGAAACCAGAGCAAAAAGGCTGAAAATTCCAAAATCCAGAATGCCTCTTCTCCGCCAAAGGATCACAACTCCTTGCCAGCAAGGGAACAAAACTGGATGGAGAATAAGTCTGATGAACTGACAGAAGTAGGCTTCGGAAGTTGGGTAATCACAAACTCCTATGAGCTAAAGGAGTATGTTCTAGCCCAATGCAAGGAAGCTAAGAACCTTGAAAAAAGGCTAGACGAATTGCTAACTAAAATAACCAGTGTAGAGAAGAGCATAAACGATCTGATGGAGCTGAAAAACACAGCAAGAGAACTTCATGAAGCATACACAAGTATCAGTAGCCAAATCAATCAAGCAGAAGAAAAGATATCAGAGACTGAAGATCAACTCAGTGAAGCAAAGCAAGAAGACAAGATTAGAGAAAAAGAGTGAAAAGAAACAAAGAAAGCCTCCACGAAATATGGGACTATGTGAAAAGACCAAATCTACATTTGATTGGTGTACCTGAAAGTGATTGGGAGAATGGAGCCAAGTTGGGAAACACTCTTCAGGATATTATCCAGGAGAACTTCCACAACCTAGCAAGGCAGGCCAACATTCAAATTCAGGAAATAAAGAGAACACCACAAAGATATACCTCAAGAAGACCAACCCATGACACATAATCGTCAGATTCACCAAGGTTGAAATGAAGGAAAAAATGTTAAGGGCAGCCAGAGAGAAAAGTCAGGTTACCCACAAAGGGAAGCCCATCAGACTAACAGTGGATTTCTCTGCAGAAACCCTATAAGCCAGAGAACACCACAAAAATATTCCTCGAGAAGACCAAACCCAAGACACATAATCGTCAGATTCACCAAGGTTGAAATGAAGGAGAAAATGTTAAGGGCAGCCAGAGAGAAAAGTAGGGTTACCCACAAAGGGAAGCCCATCAGACTAACAGTGGATATCTCAGCACAAACCCTACAAGCCAGAAGAGAATGGGGGACAATATTCAACATTCTTAAAGAAAGGAATTTTCAACCCAGAATTTCATATCCAGCTAAACAAAGCTTCATAAGCAAAGGAGAAATAAAATCCTTTACAGACAAGCAAATGCTGAGAGATTTTGTCACCACCAGGCCTGCCTTACAAGAGCTCCTGAAGGAAGCACTAAGCATGTAAAGGAACAACTGGTACCAACCACTGAAAAGACATACCAAATTGTAAAGACCATCGACGCTATAAAGAAACTGCATCAACTAACAGGCAAAATAACCAGCTAGCATCATAATGACAGGATCAAATTCACACATAACAATATTAACCTTAAATATAAATGGGCTAAAAGCTCCAATTAAAAGACACAGACTGGCAAATTGGATAGAGTCAAGACCCATGGGTGCGCTGTATCCAGGAGACCCATCTCATGTGCAAAGACACATATTGGCTTGAAATAAAGGGATGGAGGAATAAGCAAATGGAAAGCAAAAGAAATCAGGGATTGCAATCCTAGTCTCTGATAAAACAGACTTTAAACCAACAATGATCAAAAGAGACAAAGAAGGCCATTACATAATGTCAAAGGGATCAATGCAACAAGAAGAGCTAACTATCCTAAATATTTATTCATGCAACACAGGAGCACCCAGATTCATAAAGTAAATTCTTAGAGACCTACAAAGAGACTTATACTCTCACACAATAATAGTAGCAGACTTTAACACCCTACTGTCAATATTAGACAGATCAATGGAAAAGAAAATTAACAAGGATATCCAAGACTTCAACTCAGTTCTGGACCAAGCAGACCGAACAGACATCTACAGAACTCCCCATCCCAAATCAACAGAATACACATTATTCTCAGTATCACATCACACTTATTCTAACATTGATCACACAAAATGAAATAAAACACTCCTCAGCAAATGCAAAAAAACAGAAGTCATAATAGTCTCTCAGACCACAGTGCAATCAAATTAGAACTCAGCATTAGGAAACTCACCCAAAACTACACAACTACATGGAAACTGAACAACCTGCTCCTGAATGACTACTGGGTAAATAACGAAATTAAGGCAGAAATAAAAATGTTCTTTGAAACCAATGGGAACAAAGGCACAGCATACCAGAATCCCTGGGATACATTTAAAGCAGCGTGTAGAGGGAAATTTATAGCACTAAATGCCCACAAGAGAAAGCCGAAAAGATCTAAAATTGACACCCTAACATCACAATTAAAAGAACTAGAGAAGCAAGAGCAAACAAATTCAAAAGCTAGCAAAGACAAGAAATAACTAAGATCAGAGCAGAACTGAAGGAGAGAGAGAAACAACACATCCTTCCAAAAATCAATGAATCCAGGAGCTGGCTTTTTGAAAACATCAACAAAATAGGTAGACTTCTAGCCAGACTAACAAACAAGAAAAGGGAGAAGAATCAAACAGACACAATAAAAGATGATAAAGGGGATATCACCACCAATCCCACAGAAATACAAACTACCATCAGAGAATACTATAAACACCTCTATGCAAATGAACTAGAAAATCTAGAAGAAATGGAGAAATTACTGAAACATTATACACCCTCCAAGACTAAACCAGAAAGAACTTGAATCCCTGAATAGACCAGTAACAAGTTCTGAAATTGAGGCAGTAATTAATGGCCTACCAACCAAAAAAGTCCAGGACCAGACAAATTCACAGCCAAATTCTACCAGAGGTACAGAGAGGAGCTAGTACCATTCCCTCTGAAACTATTCCAATCAATAGAAAAAGAGGGAATCCTCCTTAACTCATTTTATGAGGTCAGCATCATCCTGATACCAAAGCCTGGTTGAGACACAACAAAAAAAGAAAATTTTAAGCCAATATCCCTGATAAACATCGATGCAAAAATCCTCAATAAAATGCTGGCAAACCAAATCCATTAGCACATCAAAAAGCTTCTCCACTACTATCAAGTCGGCTTCATCCCTGGGATGCAAATCTGGTTCAAAATACAAAATCAATATATGGAATCCATCACATAAACAGAGCCAATGACAAAAAAAAAAAAAAACCATGATTATCTCAATAGATGCAGAAAAGACCTTTGACAAAATTCAACACCACTTCATGCTAAAAACTCCCAATAAACTAGGTATTGACGGAATGTATTGCAAAATAATAAGATTATTTATGACAAACCCACAGGCAATATCATACTGAATGGGCAAAAGCTGGAAGCATTCCCTTTGAAAACTGGCACAAGATGAGGATGCCCTCTCTCAATACTCCTATTCAACATAGTATTGGAAGTTCTGGCCCAGGCTATCAGGCAAGAGAAAGAAAAGGTATTCAATTAGGAAAAGAGGAAGTCAAATTGTCCCTGTTTGCAGATGACATGATTGTATATTTAGAAAATCCCATCATCTCAACCCTAAATATTCTTAAGCTCAGAAGCAACTCCAGAAAAGTCTCAGGATACAAAATCAATGTACAAAAATTACAAGCATTCCTATACACCAATAGCAGACAAACAGAGAGTCAAATCATGAGTCAACTGACATTCACAATTGCTGCAAAGAGAATAAAATAAGTAGGAATCCAACTACAAAGCTACAGTAACAAAAACAGCATGGTACTGGTACCAAAACAGATATATAGACCAATGGAACAGAACAGAGGCCTCAGAAATAACACCACACATCTACAACCATCTGATCTTTGACAAACCTGAAAAAACAATCAATGGGGAAAGGATACCCTATTTAATAAACGGTGGGGGAAAAGACTTCATTACTAAAACACCAAAAACAATGGCAACAAAATCCAAAATTGACAAATGGAATCTAATTAAATGAAAGAGCTTCTGCACAGCAAAAGAAACTATCATCAGAGTGATCAGGCAACCTACAGAATGGGAGAAAAATTTTGCAATCTATCCATCTGACAAAGGGCTAATATCCAGAATGTACAAAGAACTTAAACAAATTTACAAGAAAAAAACTCAATAAGTGGGCAAAGGATATAAACAGACACTTCTCAAAAGAAGACATTTATGCAGCCAACAAACATAAAAAAAGTTCATCATCACTGGTCATTACAGAAATGCAAATCAAAACCACAGTGAGATGCCATCTCATGCCAGTGAGAATGGCGATCATTATAACGTCACAAAACAACAGATGCTGGAGAGAATGTGGAGAAATAGGAATGCTTTTACACTTTTGGTGGTGAGTGTAAATTGTGGAAGACAGTGTGGCAATTCCTCAAGGATCTGGAGCTAGAAATACTATTTGACCCAGCAATCCCATTACTAGGTATATACCCAAAGGATTATAAATCTTTCTACTATAAAGACACATGCACACATATGTATTGAGGGACTGTTCACAATAGCAAAGACTTTGAACCAACCCAAATGCCCATCAATGATAGACTGGATAAAGAAAATGTGGCACATATACACTATGAAATATTATCCAGCCATAAAAAAGGATGAATTCATGTCCTTTGCAGGGACATGAATGAAGCTGGAAATCATCATTCTCAGCAAAGTAATACAAGAACAGAAAACCAAACACAGCAAGTTCTCACTCATAAGTGGGTGTTGAACAATGAGGACACATGGACACATGGAGGGGAGCATCACACACAGGGGCCTGTTGGGGAGTGGGGGGGGGGCTGTATGAGGGATAGCATTAGGAGAAATACCTAATATAGATGACAAGTTGATGAGTGCAGCAAACCACCATGGAACATGTATACCTATGTAACAAATCTGCCCGTTCTTCATATGTACCCCAGAACTTTAAGAATTAAAAAAAAAAAAAAAGAATTAAAGAAAAGTGTGACAACAAAATCAGTAAATAGGGATTCTGAAGAAGGGGATAAAAAATATAAAAAAGAACCAAAAATAAATCTTTCAGTTAAAGATTACAAGAAATTAAATGAAAACTTCACTAGCGGAGTCAACACCAGATTCAAAATGGCAGAGGAATCAGTGAACACATAGATCAATAAAGATTACCCAATTCAAAAATAGAGAAAAACAAGACTAAAAATATGACCAACAACTCAGACTTGTGCGATAACATCAGAGTTTCAACATACATGTAATGGAAGACCAAAAGAAAAGGAAAGACAGATAGGGCCAGAAAAACTATTTGAGTAAATAATAGCCAAAATTTTCTCACATTTTTCATATGGACAGATAAGCATCAGAAATGACAATTGCATATGGATTACTATTTAAGACTGTGTATATCTTTTTTCATATATTTTCTTATCTTCTTTAAAAATTCAAAATTGAGTAAAGTGAAACTTATAATGCGCTTTATTGGATTTAGAGCATAAAAAATGTAATGTATATGGTAATAATAACAAAAAGAAAAACAGAGGAAATAAAGCCATATTAGGGCAAGATTACAATTCTTTTCCAGAATTAAGTTAGCATCAAGTGATATACTATCATCCTTAGACTAACCAGTAAGAACATAATTAAAAAAATAGATAAGACATCAAATACAGAATACTTCAAATTACTCATTTAATATATAAGACTGTCAAGTAGAAACAGAGATACAAGAAACACAGGAAACATTATATAAAAAATAGCAAAACAGTCAATGTTACTTCAGCCATATCAATAATTACATTAAATGTGGAATAGTTTAAACACCTCACACAAAAGGCAGACATTGTCAGATTGGGAAAAAAACAATATCAATTCAATTATACACAATCTATAGGAAACACTCCTTCTATTCAAAGACACAAATTATTTGAAAGTAAAAGAATATGAAAAGATATACCATACAAACATTACCCAAGAGACAGAAGCAATGGCTATTTTAAGAAACAAAATAGACTTGAAGATAAAACATGTTGCTAGAGTGAAAAAGAGACATTTCATAAAGATAAGAAAGTCAAAATATTAATATGATAACAGTTAAGAACGCATATTCACTAACTATACAGATTCCAAATATATGCAGCAAAAACTGACAGAATTTAAAGAAGGAAAAGAAAAATATAACAATTACACTTGAAGATTTCAGTATCTTATTTTCAGTAATTGATAGAATATCCAGGGAAAAATCCACAAGAATACAGAATACTTAAACAACATTGTCAAAACTAACTTGCTGTGTATACAATATTCCATCCAAATACTATAGAATACATTTTCCTTTGCATAGACAATTCTCTAGGATAAACCACATGTTAAGCCTGGAGTAAAAAACTGCAGCATATTGGCTAAATCCAGCCTGCCACAATTTTGTGGGGGGTGGGGGAGAGGAATAAATAAAGTTTTATTGGAATACAACCACAATTATGCATTTACCTAATGCTGGGGGAAGCTTTCACACTGCAGCAGTGGAGCTGGATACTGCAGGACACACCATATGACTTGCAAAACCAAATATATATATATAATGGGGCTTTATTTAAAAAGAAAAAAACGGTAACCCCTCTGGTAGGCCATTAAAAAGTCCTAACAAATTTAAAAGGATGAAAATCATACAACATATTTTATCTAATTACAACAGTTAAATCAGAAATGAATAACAGAAAAAAAGTCTTAAAAATCTCCAAGTATTTGAAAATGGAACAACACTTCTAAATAAACTAAGGGTCAAAGAAGTAATCACAAGAGAAACTGAAAAATATTTCAAGAGAATGAAACATTTTGTAATAGAAGGAAAAAGCTGAAGGAATAACACTTACTGTTTACAAAACTTAACAGAAAACAACCATAATCAACATGATGTTATTGGGCGAGAAAATAGGCATATATATCAATGGATAATAATTGAGAGTTCCAAAATAAATCACATCATAAATAATACAATAAAGGTGCTACGACAATTCAGTGGGATAAAAGATCATCTTTTCAAGGAAGAGTGCTGAAATAATTGGATATTAACATGCATAAAGATGAATTTATATCCTTTTCTCATACTAATTTTAGCTCTTATATTTAAGACTTAAATATAAGAGCTAAAATTCTACAATTTTTAGATTACAAAAGATAGAAGAAAATCTCTAGGACTTCATTTGAACAAATAGTTCTTAGATGAGACACCAAAAGCACAAACCATATAAAAATAAATCAATAAACTGAATGTAATCAATATTTAAAATGTCTGCACTTCCAAAGACAATGGAAAATGGAAAGACATTAACAAAATGGAAAGACAGCCATAGACTGGATATACACATGTGCAGATCATTTATCCAGCAAGGGACTTCTATTCAGAATATAGGAATATCTGCTACATAAAAAGAACTATTACAATTCAAAAATAATAGATAAAAAACAATTAAAAAATAAAGGACCCTTACAAAAATTAACATACTCTTACCATCCAATTCAGCAATCACATTCCTTGGTATTTACCCAAACGAGTTGAAAATATGTTCACACAAAAAACTGCACACGGATCCTTAAGCAGCTTTTTTCAAAACTGTGAAAACTTGGAAGCAACCAAGATGTGGTTCAGCAGATGGGTGGATAAATAAGCTGTAGTACATCCAGATAGTGGAATATGACTCAGGATTGAAATGAAATGAGCTATCAAGCCATGAGAAGACATGGGAGAAACTTAATGCAAAAAGTCAATCTGAAAAGACTACATACTATATGATTCCAACTATATGGCACTGTGGAAAAGGTAAAACTATGGAGACAGTAAAAAGATGAGTGGTTACCAGGGATTAGGCAGGAGAGATGAGTAAGTGGAACACAGAAAATTTTTAGGGCTGAGAAACAATTCTGTCTGATACTATAATGGTGGTTTCTTATTAGATATTTGTCCGAACCCGTAAAATGTCCAACACCAAGAGTGAACCCTACGTAAACTGGATTGGGGTGGTGACGTGCTGTCAATGTAGGCTGATCAGTTTTAATAAATGTATCACTCTTGTGCTGTATGTTGATAATAGGGGAGGATATGCATGTGTGAAGGCAAGGAGGGATTTTAAAAATCTCTGTACCTTCCTCTCAATTTTACAGTGAACCTAAAACTATTCTAAAGTATAAAGCCATTTTTAGAAAATGGAGGATGGAGGAGATATTGGAATAGATATTTCACTAAAGAATTAATACAAATAACCATTAGGAACATAAAAAGATTCTAACAGCATTAGTCCTTAGGAAAATGTGAATTAAAACCCAACTTCACTAGGATGCCTATAATCAAAAAAGACAGACAGTAGTGACAAGGATATGGAATAAAGAAGACTCATCATTGTTGCTGGAAACATATACTGATAAGGCCAATTTGGGAAATCATTCTGCAGTTTCTTAAAGTATCAAATACAACTTACTATTCAACCTAGCAACTTGACTCAGAAAAATTAAAAAAAAATTAAAACATGTCTATACATACAAAGACATTTATATGACTGTTCATAACATGTTATTCATAATAGCAAAATACTGGAAACAACCCAAATGCTCATCAACCAGTGAATGGATAAACAGAAGAGGTATAGCTATAAAATGGGATACTGTTCAGAATGAAAAGGAGCAAGGTATTGACACAAAATGCAATGGATAGACTTTAAAAGTGTTACAGTAAATAAAAAAAAGAGTCAGAGGCAGCAGACTACTGATTATATGATTCAGTTAACGAAATATCCATATAAAACAAATTTATGTAGGCAGAAAGCCATCAATGTTTTCCTAGGTGGAGGTTTTGAATTTTTTTTTTTTTTTTTTTTTTTTGAGATGCAGTCTCTCTCTGTCACCCAGGCTGGAGTGCAATGGCACAATCTCGGCTCACTGCAAGCTCCACCTCCCAGGTTCATGCCATTCTCCTGCCTCAGCCTCCTGAGTAGCTGGGACTACAGGCGCCCACCACCATGCCCGGCTAATTTTTTGTATTTTTAGTAGAGACGAGTTTCACCATGTTAGCCAGGATGGTATTGATCTCCTGACCTCGAGATCCGCCCACCTCAGCCTCCCAAAGTGCTGGGATTACAGGTGTGAACTACCCCGCCTGGCCTTGAATGCTAATTTAACTGAAAATAAGCATGAGAAAATTTAGGGGCATGTGCCAGAAATTTTCTAAGACTTATTTATGGTCTTAGAAAATTTGCAGAATTTTATAGACATTTACAGAAGTCTATAAATTTACTAAAGAATCATAGAATTCCATACTTATAGTGGTTAAGTTATATGAAATGTAAATTATACTTCAGAAAGTGATACTTAAAAAAACAACGTGTAAAGTTTAGTCTGGTAGTGAAAATTGGGGAATGTTAAGCAATATAGACAAACCTATCAGTGAATGATTTTTTTAAAAAAAGAAAGATAGAAATATTAAGACAGAAAATTAAAAAGAAAAGTCTACTTTGACATGCAGCAATGTGAGAAATGTGTGAATGGCTGATTTATTCACAATACATTTGCTTTGCAGCCACTAATACTTGTTACAGGAAATGGCTGTAAGATTTATGTATAATAGGATTATGCGTGCTGAGTTATAGCATTTAATAGTATTTTTACATAAACTAATAATGCTGTAGTAATCAGCAAAGTCTTCTGAGGTCCTCTCAGAAATCTCACATTTCAAATGATAGGGCTAGCTTTATATCACTTCTGGTAACAAGAGCTGGGGTATTCAAGTATAGACTGAATGATTTAGACTGTTGGGAAGCATGTTTCCATGGGTCCCTTGTGTTCCTACATGTCTTGCCATGAATTGCAAGAATCTAAGGCCCTAACTGCTCTTTACCTGGGCCATTTCTCAAAGTTGTGCTTGCAGCAAACAACCATGGAAGAAGTGACACCTCCTCCCAAACCAAGAGCTGACTTCTTTATTAGATGTTATAAGGTGGTAATTTCACTAGATTTGGCATTCCTCTCCTATGTGTGCAGGCATCCATTAGTCCAGTAGAAACTGGGATTTAGGGAACCAATGAGAAACCATGCTGACACTCTGGCTACTGTTTTTGCTGTGAGCAATAAAGTATTTCATCTCCGACCCAGAAGTCTCATTTCTTGTGTCAACATCGGTAAAACTGTATCAAGCTAAATTTGCCAGCTTGCAAAAGGGCAAAATGTCAGATCTTTGGCAGCTCCTGACATCTTGACAGTATATTTTACTTAAGCATAAAGACAAAACAAGTCTAAACGTTAAAGCCTGGTCTTTATTACATCATTATGATTTGTATTAGTTAAATTACATTGCTCACTTCCCATAAGTAGGTTTTATAAAATCTGTATTTGTAATTCTGTGTGGCCTAGAACAGTGTATTAGAAAATTAAAAAGAAGTCAATGGTTTTGAAATCTAATTACAAACTTAATTCTGTGATAAAGAAAATGTTAAACCAGATTCAGTAACCTGTTAAGTATTTTAGTTCAGCTAATTTTACCTGCTGAAATAAGAGGCCTTGGATGGAAAGGATCTGAAAGATCCTTCAGGAAGACCTGAAAACAGTAGTCTAGCACTCATCCTCGAACAGTAGCAATGGATGAGGCAAGAATATCATCTTTGGACACAGAATACTAGGTTCAAATTCTAGCTCTGCCACCTGTTTGCTATATAAACTTGGTTATACAACGTAATCCCTCATGGTTTCAGTCTCAATTTATACAATAAGGGCTAACAACAATATCACCATTATTGTGCTGTAAAGATTAAGAAATGTCTACGTGTAGCACTGTACAGGGGCCTAAATGCCCTTCTTAACCTTTGTTAGTCAGTCTTGCTCAGGAAATGACTATAAGGAGAAACTGGAGCTCACCTGTGGGAGGTCAGCACTGCAGCACAGCCTTCCCGAACCTCCTTCATTATTGTTTGCCATAGGTACCGCTTAGAGCAGGGATCCATCCCAGAGCTGGGTTCATCCTGAAGGAAAGGCAATACAGAGTAATCAGTATTTGAAAAACACAAATAGAAATATACACAACGACATGGGAGGCCAGATCTCAGGTGAAAGTAAAATCTCTGCTCTGGCTCTAACAGGCACCTCTCCAATTGGTTTTGTTACCTCTGCTCAACAAAGCCAGAATGATAGGGGAACATGAGAGAGCAATGAGAGCATGAGAGAGCTGGAGCCTGACTCCTCCATCCACGCAGCATGCCACCCAAGAGTCCCACTTTCTCACCCCATCCAGAGAAATTCAAAAAAGAGATCAAAATTATGTATATAGGAAAGAACCAAATAGAAATACTGGAGCAGAAAAATAAAAAGAAATAAAAAATATAATAGAGAATGCCAAAAGCACATTTGATCAAGCAGATTAAAAACAAATCTGTGAACTTGAAGGCAGATTATTTGAAATTATCCAGCCAAGGAAAATTAAAAAAAAAAAAAAAAAGAATTAAGAAGAACAAAGAAAGCCTAACAGGGTTTGTGGCACATTATCCAGAGACCTAACTTTTACAATATGAGACTTACAAAATAAAAAAAGGTGAGAAAAAAGGGGCAGCAGAATGCTTATTAAATAAATAATGGCTGAAACATTCCCAAATTTGGATAAAGAGAAAGATATTTGAACACTGAGATATATGAAGCTTAAAAGTTCCAAATAGCTTCAACCCAACGAATTCTTCACTGAGATACACAATAATCAAACTGTCAAAAATGAAAAGCAGAATTTTCACAGCAACAAGAGGGAAAAAAAAAAGGCTCATTACATACATGAACAAGGCTATCAGTGGATTTTTCAGAAGAAATCTCCAGGACGGGGAAAGAGTGGGCTAATGAAAGAAAAAACCCTACCAAATCAAAAATACTTTACTTACTTTACCCAGCAAAGCTGCCCCTCAGAAATAAAAAAAAGAAAAATAATTTCCCAAACAAAAGCTGAAAGAGTTCATTTACACAACACCTGTCTTAAAAAAAAAATGCTAATGGGGGTTCTTCAAAACAAAATAAAAGGATTCTAATTAGCAACATGGAATTATAAAACTCACAGTAAAGTTAAGTATATAGCCAAATTCAGCATACTTTAATGCTTTAATGTTGGTGTGTAAATCACTTCTAACTGTAATATTCAGATTAAAAGACAAAAAAGTATTAAAAATAACTATAGCTACAATAATTTTTTAATGGAAACACAATATAAAGAGCTGCAAACTGTGACATCTAAAACATAAAATGAGATGGTTGGAAGTAAAAGTGTAGTTTTTTTAAATGTGACATAAGTTCAGTTACTATCAGGTTAAAAATAGACTTTTGTAACTATAAGATGTTTTATATAGATACTTGGTAACCACAAATAAAAAACTTACAGTGGATGCACACACACACACACACACAAAAGAAAAAAAAAAAACCAGAGAAATGGATCAAAGCATACCAACATACCAACACATAAAAAAATTATCAAATTAAAAGAAAATCAGTAATAGAGGATAAAAAGAATAAATAGCTTTAAAAATAGCCAGAAAACAATTGACAAGATGTCAAGAATATGTTCTTACCTATTAATAATTACATTAACTGTAAATAGACAGCATTTGCCAATCAAAAGGCACAAAGTAAATGAAAGGATTAAAAACCAAGATCCAACCTTATGCTGTTTGCAAGAGACTTAGTAAAGTTTTTTTTGATACACATAGACTGAGTGTGAAACAATAGGGAAAGATACTCCAAACAAATGATGACCCAGAGGGCATGTTTATCTATATTTATGTCAAACAAAATATGCTTTAAGTCACAAACTGTAAAAAGAGAAAATACAATAATAAAACGGTCAATTTATTATAAAATGATAAAAGAGTAATTGTAAATAGATATGCACTGAATATTAGAGTAGCTATATATGTAATGCAAATATTAACAGGACTGAAAGGAGTAAAAGACATGACTACAATAATAATAGGGAGTTCAAGGCTCCACTTTCAATGATACGTTGATTAACCAGACAGTAAATCAATAAGGAAACAACGTACTTGAACTATGCTTTAGACCAAATGAACCTAACAGCCATACACAGAACATTCCACCCAACGACAGCAGAATACACATTCTTCTTCAGCACACATAAAATACTCTCCAGGAGAGACCATATATTAGGCCACAAAACAAGTCTAAACAATTTTTAAAAATTGAAATCATATCCAGTATCATTTCAGACCAACATGGTATGATACTAGAAATTAATAAGGAGGAAAACCGAAAAATTCACAAATACATGTAAATTAACAATATGTTCCTGAACAACCAATGGGTCAAAAATGAAATTAAAAAGAAAATTTTAAAAAATACATGTATCTTGAGACAAATGAAAATGGAAACAAAACAAAACTTATGGGATGAAGTAAAAGCAGGTTTGAGGAAGAAGTCATCAACATTAAGAAAAAAGAAAGATTTCAAATAAATATCCTACCTTTGCAATTGAAGAAATTGGATAAAGACATGAACTAAGCCCAAAGTTAGCAGAAATAAGAAAAGAATAAAAGGCCATACATCATAAGCCCACAACTAACATAATATTCAACAGTGTAAAGCTAAAAACTTCAAATCTAAGAAGAACAAGACAAGAATGCCCACTCTAGCCACTTTTACTCAACATAATACTAGAAGTCCTAACCAGAGCACTTAGTCAAGACAAAGAAAAGGCATCCAAATCAAAAAGGAATAAGTAAAATCATCTTTCCAAAAGCATGATCTAATATACAGAAAACACTACAGACTCCACCAAAAAAATCCATTAGAATTAATAAACAGATTCAATAAAGTCATATGATACAAAATCAACAGACAAATATCAATTTTGCTTCCATAAAATAGCAGTGGGTTATCAGAAAAGGATATTTTAGACAATTTCATTTACAGTAAGATCAAAGTGAATAAAATACTTAGGAATAATTTTAACAAAGAAAGTGAAAGATCTGTATACTGAAAACTATAACATTTTGATTAAAGAAATTGAAGACAAATAAATGGAGAGCTATCCATGTACATGGATTGAAAGAATTAATATTTTAAAATGTCCATATTACCCAAAGCGATCTACAGACTCAGTGCTATTCCTACAATTCCATTGTAATTTTTTCACAGAAATAGAAAACCAGAATACCTAAATTTATAAAAACAACAACAACAACAAAAGACCACAAATAGCTAAATTAAGCAAGAAGAACAGCGCTGGAGGCCTCACATTTCTTATTTTCAAACTATACTACTACGCTATTGTAATTTAAAAAGTATGGTACTTGTATAAAAACAGACATATAGATTCATAGAAAAGAACAGACAGTACAGAAATAAACCCACACACATATAGTCAATTAATCTTTGACAAACACACCAAAATTAAAACTGGGAAAAGGACAGTCTCTTCAATATATGGCTTTGGGAAAACTGAATATCTACATAAAAAAAATTAAAACTGGGTCCTTATCTTACACCATACACAAAAATCAACTGAATATGTATTAAAGATTTAAACATAAGATCAGAAACCAAGAAACTTGTAGGAAAAAAAAAAAGAAAAAAAAAGAAAAGCTCCTTGACATTGGTCTTGGCAATGTTTTGTTTGTTTGTTTGTTGGATATGACACCAAAGCAGAGAAAACAGAAGCAAACATACAGTGGTACTGTTTCAAATGAAAAGAGTTTCTGCACAAGAAAGGAAAATATCAACAAAGCAGGCAAACTACAGAGGGGGATAAAATATTTGCAACCATATATCCAATAAGGGGTTACATCCTATATATGGAATTCATAAAACTAAATAGCAAAATAATAATAATTAAAAATAGACAAAAAACTTGAACAGACTTTTCTCAAAAGAAGACATGCAAATGGCCAATAGGTATATGAAAAGATGCTCAACATTATTAATAATCAGGGAAATGTAAATAAAAACGACAATGAGATATCACCTTGTACTCGTTAGAATAGCTATTGTTAAAAGGACAGAAGATAACCAGCAATGACAAGGATTCGGAGAAAAGTGAACCCTCATACACAATTGGTGGGAATGTAAACGTACACGCACTGTGAGAAACAGTGTGGAGGTTCCTCTGCAAATTAAAAATACTACTACCACCTGATTCAGTAATCTCACACCTGTGTGTGTATCCAAAGGAAATAAAATCAATATCTGGAAGCGTATCTGCAAGTGCTATATTCATGACAACATTATTTACAAAAGTCAAGATACAGAAACAACCTAAGCATCCCTAAGTGTACAAATGGGAAAAGAAAATGTGTCTCTCTCTCTCTCTCTCTCTCTCTCTCTCTCTCTCTCTCTCTTCCTCTCTCTCTCCCTGTTTCCTTGTCTCTCTCTCTCTCTCTGTCTCTGTCTCTCTGTCTCTGTCTCTCTCTCTTTCTCTTTCTCTCTCTTCTCTGGGTGTATGTGTGTGTAATGAAACATTATTCTGCTTGAAAAATAAGGAAATCCTTCCATTTTCAACAACGTAAGTGAATCTGGAGGACTTATGCCAAGCATAAAGTGAAATAAGCCATGCATGGAAAAACACTACTTCTTAATGAAATATTAAAAAGTTGAACACATAGGAAGAGACAGTAGAAAGGTGCCAGGCTGTGGAAATGGGGAGATACTTGTCAAAGGGCAGAAAATTTCAGTTACACAGGACAAACAAGTTCTGGAGACCTAATATACAGCATACAGGGCTGCTATCGTTTGGATGTTTCATCCCCTACAGAATTCTTGTTAAAACTCAATCCCTAATGAAACAATATTGAAAAGTGTGACCACTGGGAGGTGAACGAGTTTATAAGGTTAAGTGACCTTATAAAAGCACCTGATGAAGGACCTTCACCTCTTTTTGCCATTCTGACTTTTGCCTTGTGAGGATATGTATTCCTCCCCTCTGGAGGGCACAGGGTTCAGGTGGTCATCTTGGAAGCAGGGTTGGCACCTTCAGCAGGCACCTGCACCTGGCAGTACCTTGATCTTGGACTTCCCAGACTCCAAAACTCAAATGTCTGTTCTCTGTTCTTCATAAATTACCCAGTCTGTTGACTAAGAGAGGGACTGTAGGTAATGATGCTGTATTACATATTTGAAATTTGTTAAGAGGGTAGATATTAAGTGTTCTCATCACACACAGGGAAAAAAAAATGGCAATTATATGACATCATCAATATGTTAATTAGTTTGTAGTCATCACGTCAGAATATTTATGTATATCAACATATGTTGAATTCATTAAATATATACCATTTTTATTAATTATACCTCCATAAAACTGGGAGGTGGGGAATTGGGCTATATTTTCACGCCAGGTTGGTTCTCCCTCATGATCTGGCTAGGTAAGCCAACCTTGATGTTTTTAAAATGAATTTTCAACCTCCATAAAATTTCAGAATGATATGCCCTAGGAAGACATATGATAGCAGAAAAAGGCTTCATTTATTTAGCAACATCAAATAAATTGATATTTCTTAGAACTTGAAGCTTTCTCCTTCAATAGACACCAAAGCATTTCTTATATGAACCACTTCTAGAGAAATCTTGCCAAACTGTAAGATGTATTTCTGTGCTTTTATTAGCCAGGGAGTACTAAATACATATTTCTTAAGTGCTTAGGGTCATAAACTTCCCCAAAGAAAGAAACAGATGGGAAGCAGTAGGGGTTGGGGGAGAAGCACTGAACAGAAAAATAAATATCTAGTCTTTTCTGCAAATCAAGCAATATATGTGTATTGGTTATAAAAATAAGTAAATAAAAGGTGTGATCATGCAATGCTCAGCACAAGAGTTGGATGTGTAATTTATGTTTTTCTGATTCCCTCCTTGATGTCAGCTCTGAGAGTCACTTCTAGTCTCTCTGTTGAGAACTCCAAAGGCCCAGCAACAAATCTCTTTAACCTATTGCTCTGAATGGTAACCATCATCACAGTCACAAATAGTTACTGTGGTTTACCGTCTGCTGGATACTGGGCTATATGCTTAACGTAATTTATTTTATTTACTGCTTTCAATGACTCCATGAGACAGACATTATTATCAGGACAATTTTCAGATGAGAAGGAAGCAGGCATAGAACATACAAGGCCAAGTGTTGGGTGGCTGCAGAAGCAAAATTCAATGCTTGTCAGTCAGACTCTGGGTCCCCACCTTGACCACTGTGCCACAGGTTTGGGCATCCACGGAAAGCTGAGAGCAAGGATGTATCAAAGAAAAGCATGTCAGGGTCTGCAGTGAACCAGGTCATGGCTATAGAGCAGCGGCCCCTTCATCCAACTGAGGAGATGCACTGTAAGGGGCTGGGCAAAGGGAAATTCCATAGAAAGTAATGAACGCCCACATATTGTTAACTACTCAACATAATCCCGCCTTGTGTTGAAAATAAAATGCAATTTGTGAACTTCAGGATTGTGCAAATGGTAGTTTTTATTATCAGATTCCGGAATATGAAACTATATACAATGGTCCAGGAATTTGAACATTGCAAAAGCAAATTTACAGCACCTAAAAAGAATATTCAAGTGAGTTTCCAGGAAACAACCAGCAAATGATGAGACCATTTTCTAACACAGACCTTCTCAATTCCCATTTACTACCCCACTGAAAGGGTGTATTGATTTGATGAAGAAAGATAGAAAAAAAGGAATCTGTTTTGTTTTCCATACTTTTTGACACCCCTCAGACTCTCTACTGGTGTGAAGTCCAAAGATGCATTCTAGTGATTAGAATCCAATTTATGGCATGTAACAATAGCCTTTATTTATTCTTTCAATGGCATTACTTGTATTAACAATTATAGCTGTTTTATGAAATGCAAGACAATTAACTCCATTTCTTGAAAAATGTTGCCTCCAATTAATGCTTTGATACATTCAAATCAAATTAATCGCAGTTCCCAGACTGATTACAGACCACCTTGTCTCAAGACCATTGCATATACTCTACCCTCTTGCTGGAGTTTTCTTCCTACTCTCAACATCATAGCCAGCCTTCACTCTCAACACCCATCTTCAAGATTCACTATGACAGGTGTCACTACTGCTGTGATAAACATACATCTATACAGAGAAAAAGACATAAAACCAATATTCTAGAGGAAAACATAATGGTTTTCAGATTACAGATGAATTCTAATAATCTTTAAAACACTGTTTTAATGTTAAAATTTTATAGAATTTTCAGTTTGATGAATATAAGTGAATCTAGCAAAAGGTAAGTGTTTTATTTCTGTAAAATTCAAATGATGTTTGGGAAATGTTGGCTTACGGCAAAACGGTTTACTAGTTTGTAGAACCAGCTTTGCAAGTTCTGAAGTTACTTCTCAGAAAAACTCTTAAAATCAGTTTATAAATCAATATGCAATATGTGTCTTATTCCAAGACATTGACATTCCTCTACTCACCAATAAAAGAATGTCAGGTTTCCCCACCAGGGCCAGGGCTGTAGAGAGTTTCCGCTTGGTTCCCCCACTGTAGGTGGCTACGGGTTTGTCTGCATGGGCTTCAAGGTGTAAGCGCCTGATGAGATCTCCAGCAACCTGGAAGAGAGGAATATGCATGTGCACACCAGCATTCACCAAAGTGCCCACCAGAAACCTGGTCTCAGTCCTCACTCCTGCTTCTCCCTCCCACTAACCCTGCTCATCTTCACACATACAATCAAGTACATCTCCTGAAACATCCCCCTTCACCATACAGGCAGAAATTGAGAGTGAACAGGTGGGAGTTTTCTGTGGCTGGAGACATCTAAATGACGGTCAAAATAATCACATCTAGAGTTCAGGGAGCAAGGTGGGCAAGAAACACACTCGAGGTTGGAGGTTCAGATAAATACCCATGTTAAGGTGAGCAGAGACGGGTATGCGAAAAAGAAAACTGAGAAGGAAATAAATAGGAATGAAACTAATGGAAAGAAGTGTCAAAACTTAAAGGGAGAAGACAACCGAAGTAGAACACTTTCTTTATTATTTTAGATTCCGGGTGTCTATTATAGCTGTTGACAAATGTTGCCTCCAATTAATGCTTTAACTGGAGGTTTGTTACATGGGTATATTGTGTGATGCTGAGGTTTGGGCTTCTAATGATCCATCACCCAAGTAGTGAGCACGGAACCCAACAGGTAGTTCTTCACCCCTAGTCTTATGCCCTCCCTCCACACTTTTG
The DNA here is from genome assembly GCF_000951035.1 of Colobus angolensis palliatus. Taxonomy (NCBI): domain Eukaryota; kingdom Metazoa; phylum Chordata; class Mammalia; order Primates; family Cercopithecidae; genus Colobus; species Colobus angolensis. The sequence continues at coordinate 6,324,567 of NW_012115910.1, forward strand.
GATTCCCACGTGTCTACTGCTGCCATATTTGTGTCCATGTGTACCCAATGTTAAGCTCCCTGATATAAATAAAAGCACATGTATTTGGTTTTGTGTTCTGGTGTTAATTTGCTTAGGATGATGCCTCCAGCTGCATCTACACTGCTGCAAAGGATGTGATTTTGTTCATTTTTATGGCTGGAGGGAATTTTCAATATTAACACAGGGAAAGAAATAACCCTTTCACATTGAGAAGCCACTGTTAATGTTTGCAAACTCAGAGTTTGGTTTATAAAGTAACTAGAAGTGGGGAGGGGAATGGGAAATGTTTCTTATTTGCAACTGCTGAAAACCACTTTGCCAAGTCCCAAGGATGGTGGCAGCATTTGTCAAACCTCACCCCCCCACCAGCCACAGGGGAGTTCAGACTGTACCCAAAAGCCTGGGGTTCACAGCTTCTTTATTCTTCCCTGCTTTCCACCCTGCCAGCTTGTCCCACATCCTAGAAGGCCCAGCCCATATCTCTCATCAGAAAAAATAATTGTCACTTCTTCTGTGTGTTGTATGTGTCACCTCTTCTGTGTATTATGTGTCTATAGAATGCTTTCATTTAGCATTTCCCACTGTAATTTGTACCACACTACATTTTCTGCTTCCAGTCTGTCTCCTATGCTGGATTAATTCTTCTTGGGGTCCAAGGTAAGCAACTTTTTCATTTCCAACTTAGCATAATTTAAAAATTTTGCAAACAATTTTATTTAACTCTTATGACCATAGAAGTATTAATATAGATTCATTTTTTAGATGTCATCATTTAGCCAAATTGACCAAGATCATACTTTAATTCAAATTTAGGAGAAGAGGGAAAACTTCCTTAGGACTAAAAAGATGGGTTAATAATTGTGCATCCCAAATAACTAAATAAATATAAACTAACGTGTATACTCTTTTTGAAAAGTGCATAAAAGTTAGGATAATAACAGGGTAATGAAGGATAATGAAGCATTAAGAACCTCTACAAATATTAGGATAATCATTATGTCGCCCAATAAAATCTTTCAACAGAAAGTGTTATATGGCTTTACTTGTACAACTTCAAAATATATTGCAGATGAATGAAGAGGGTCAAGGACTGGTCTTATGGTGAAATAGTATAATTCTAGGAAATGCAGATTTCCAGGCCCCAAAGACACATAAAGATGAAATATTTAATCTCCTCCTATCTGCCTAAGAAAATCTTATCAAGGCCAGTAGTTGGTCTTATTGAAAGTACAGTCATTTTCCCCAGAATGTTTTATATGAATCATCCTTTTTCCTGGCTCCATTCAGACCAATTATTTCAATTATCACAAGTTGAATAAAATCCACTTAAGCGAATTCTAAAATATCAAAACAAAACATTTTATTCCTCACAAGCAAACACACACAAATATTAAGAGAAGGTCATATAAATGAAGAAATATAAATGCCTGGCATTTCAGGAATTAGATAACAGAAGTAGTAATGTAGCTTCATCCAAATTTTTCTCAGAGAAGAATGGCCAAGAAGTGTAAATCAGTGCTAGATAAACACTCATAATGAGAGATGAAGGAAGGAGACCAGGAAGGCTTCCTGGAGAAGGAGGCACATGTCCCCATAAAAGAGAAGAAAACTAAGAGCATGATAGACCCTATTAGAAAGCTTTATCTGTTGGGAAAAAGCCAACGCAGTCCTTACTTAATGTCATCTATATGTTCTTGGAGACTGCTTTAACTGAATCAACATTTAATGAAACCAGTTTTACCATAAGCTGATTGGTAGAAACAAAAGTTCCTGTCATGTGTCTGGTCACAAAAACATCTCCAAACTTCCAAATAAAAATAACACTTCTAAGAGCAAACACTGAAATAAATGTGAGCTACACATACATTTGTGAAAGATTAACAAAAACATGATTTACCCAATTATTCCAGTTCAGGGTTGAGGGTGGTCAGAGTCTATCCTGGAAGCTCAGGGCACAAGGCAGTAACAGCCCTGGACAGCATTCCATTCTATCATAGGGTGCACTCACATGTCCACATGTACTCACCCACATGGGCTCAATTTAGACACATCAAAGAAACTAAGGTACACAGCTTTGGGACATGACAGAAAACAAGTGTACCTGAATAAAATGTACGTAGCCATGGGGAGAGCGTGCAAACTCCTCTCCGACAGTAGTCCTGGCAGAAAATCAATTTTATTTTTCTCATCATTGTAATGAAACAATGTTGAACTAAACAACATTATTTGGAGACCTGCTGTAGTAACAGTGGTGAGGTTGGCAAAAATGACAAATTGTGAAGTCGATTTTTTTTGGTTATTTTTAGACCTATAAATATTACAAGAAAAAGAGAATGAAAATATGTGTGTGTGTGCATATACTAGAAAGAAATTTTTAGTTACTCTCATCTATGTTATTCAAAGATTAGCAATACATAAATGAAAGCTGATAAACTGACAAACAAAATAAAAAATAATAATATAAGCACTTGGTTCTGGAGAAATGCACCCGAGAATGCAAGTTACATTTAGAATAAACTTGTCAAATTATTATTGCACATTTTTATGAAGTTAGGAAACAGATGTCATGTTTTCCCAGTTTCACAAAAGGTTAAATATTGCAGCCTGCAAATTCTGGATTGGTTAACCATAGGAAAGATTCTAGAGTATACAGGAGCAAATGTATTAGTTTGATCCAATGTTTTCTGAATGTCATGTTGTCAGAAAATAACTGAAAATAGCCTAATAAGAAGTATTTTGCTGTAGTCTTTTCTGCACTCAGCAATACTGTCAAAGTAATGGCAAAAGCAATGCCTTAGCAATCTTGGTTGGCAAAATACTGCCTAAAATCCCAAAATGTCAAAAGTTCACAGAATCTCTCTCTGCAGTTTAGTATTTTTCTCTCATGAAACTCTAGAAATTGTACCACACTTAAGGCAAGTTATTGGAATGCATTTGTTTTGGGATGCTTTCATTTGGGGATGTATTCGTTTTGGGATGAATCCCAATGGGATATGCACTGGGATGCAAAGCCCCAGTGCTTATTCATGTTTGGCACATAGCAGGACTTCTATAAACATCACTGGGGCCAAAATAAATTGCCCTGAGATTCACACATACATCTGTTGGACTCCAAAGCCAAAATGTTTCCACTAGCATGCATAATGGCCAGGTCAACACTTTCTGTGAGATTAAAGATCAAAATGAGTAGTAAAGTAGGGAAAGGAAACCAAGGATTTCAGATGGAAATGTTTATCCTGGCCCTTCCTCTGAAGATGACCTCCTGTCCCCATTCCTACTATCTTATAACTTCTAGCTCCTTCTAGCTAAACTGACTGTGTGAATGGAAGAAAACTTAAAGATAAAAGTCATGCCTTTAGAGAAGATAGGGGGAAGCAAGACACAGTAGTGATATTCCCTGGTAGGCATGTGAAGGTATTAACAAAACTATATGAGGGGCCATACGTCTTCTATACCAGGGAAAACTAACACGCAGAATTTGCCAAATCTCGTGCCATTTAGAAGTATTGTTTGTTTGTTATGGTATGACACTAACATTAAAGCTACCTAGCATGATGGACTCTTACACATTTTCTCTAGCATCCCAGACTGTGTAGCCCTCATCTCTTGCATCATCTGGTAATAACCAAGTGATATAACTTAATATAACGTGTTATACAAGGTTAATTAAATTCAGGCTCAAATATACACACTGCGCAAAACTGTGCAGTGTAAATCATGGGAAAATTGAAAATCATTACGTTAACTTGCTGAACCTAAATTCATGCTTTATGAAGTGGCGTCTTATTCTTACCTCATCAAACTTTTGAAAGGTTGGGGAAGTGAGCAATTTGACCATACATAGAAATGACTAGTAAGTGGAGCACAGGTGGGCTGGCTCAGCCATAGCATGGGCTCTGAGGGTCCCAGGGAGGGAGGACAGGGGACTGCAAGGCTGAACAAAGGAGCCTCCCAGCAAGCACAGAGGGTCTTCCACTAGAATCAGAGAACATACAATGGTGGCTGTCCATGTTACAATGAAAATAGATGGCAACCTGAAGAAAACAACTAAGGTGAGCAGCAGATGTGTCTAAAGATTACCCCCATATCTGTGAGCTCTGAAAGCCTGGAGGTGAGGCGCACATGTTGAGCCCAACTCCAGCCCAATGGAAAGTCAGGCAGCAGGAGGAGTTCCATGTTGGAGAAGTCATGCACTAACCCCACACAGTTTCCACTTCTTTGGCCACCCCAGGGGTATAAAAATAAGACTGAACTGTTAATACACCAGGAATTCCATCTTATCGAACTAACAACCTGGATAAAATAAATGTCAGAGTAATGTCTTAGTCAAGAACTTGTACCCTGGAGCTGGTTTATATGGTTTCAAAGCAAAACCTTGCCAAATACTAGCCATGTGAACGTGGGCAAATGGCCTAATTTCTCTGGTGTCTCAGTTTTCCTGTGTCTCTGTGTCTCAATTAAACTGTGTCTAATTTCTCAGTTTGTAAAATGGGAATAAGCATCTACTTCATGTGGTTGCTGTAAAATACTTAGAACAGTACCTGACACGGAATAAATACTGAAAGATAAAACTACTGTTTTCCATTATTTTATAATAATTCTTTCTGGACACCTTGTGATAAGCAGCTCAGAATGGATATGCCTGTTCTATAACTTAAATATCCCCCAAAAATATACAAGAGAGAATTTTTTTCCAGAAAAGGAGCTAACTCCTTTGGGAACAGATGCAAAAGTGTGCTGACATCTTAGAAACAAGAGCAAGTAGCAATACTGTCTGCAGAATCAGTTACAGTTGTATAAAGGAAATGAAGGCAGTTCCTAATTGGTTACCATTTAAATAACTTTTCTTGGTAGAACAATTCAGAAAAACAAAGTTGTAAGACAGCTGAATATCAAGACACAATTGCCCTGAATGACAGAAAGCACCAACTCTTACTACATTAATGAGAGCTTTTTTCATAAGCATGTTTCCCTCAAAAAACAAAAGCGCCAGCTTAAAGCCTTTGCCAAGCACCCGCCTCTTTCATCAAAAACTAACAAGGAGGAGCTGACAGAGATAAACACCGATTAAAAATTGAGACAACAATTACTCATGGATGCCAATAACTGTTTAACTACAACCAGCACGTCTCTGTGGGGTGGTGAGTTATCTTTGCTTTATTAAGACAGGAGATGGGAAAAGGGGCCAGAGTCCTTACAATGAGGTGCAGACATTCTGTTTAGTTTCACTTAAAGTTAGAAAGCATGAATAAGAACAAACGCTGAAGCATTATAAAAACAGAACAGAGAATGAATGTTCATGGACCAGTGAAGGCGAAGGCTATTAGTTTTGTCTCCTGTGAGTCCTAGAATGTTCCCTCTCCCGCAGAATCTAATTGCAAATGCATCACATAAGCCACTTATTTCTGCTTGTAGTTCAGAATCCAGAAATCTGAGGAGCACGCACCCCAGACTTTCTATAATGAGATGCGGAAAAGGTAAAAATGTGCTTAAATAACTGCAATTTTGGTGGCTCACGGTACAATGTCCTGAGCTGTCAATCAATGCTGTCTGCTCTGCTTCGCTGACCTCTACTCGCACAGAAGAAGTGGCAGCTGTCTTTTGCTCTCTCGCTGCTCACCTGCCTCTCTCCTGTCACAGGCAGTGATGGGGGTATGGAGGTCTGCAGTTTCTGCCACTCCTTCATTCCCCTAAGGCCACCCAGAAAGGAATCCCCTGGCAGTAGGAATCTGTCCGCCCACTCATCAAGAAGTCATTGCTTCCAACAATCCCCCAGTTTCCACACATATTTTGTGCCCACTCTTTCATAAGCCCTGAAAATACAGAGTTTGTGATATTTCTTCCTGAATACAAATTAGTAGTTCAATAAATGTAAAAGGCATTCAGAGAGGAAGAAAAGAGCAAGGGGGAGACAAAGTTATAAATGATGTATTTATGTTTTAACTCTGACCACATGACTGCCTCACACAGATGCATTTTAAATATATAACGTAAATAAGGCAAATTTATTTAATGTTTTCTTCAGTATAATCACATTGGAAAATCTCTTGCAGGTAAGTTTATCTGCTACTACAGTTCCTTCTCTCACAGGGTGAGAGCGCTGCCTTGGAGCCAGAGGTGGTCACCAAGCATTCCTCAATGGGTCCCTTTATCTAGAAGACCCCAGGGAGATTTACCTCAGGGATGCACTGCCTTGGAATCCCGCGTAAGCTACAGTAATAATGGAGATGTTCCCAACCAGTCAGAAGCTCATCCAGGGCATCCTGCTGGGGACAGTAGCCAATGAGCACGCCTGCGGCGCCAGCAGAAGACAGGTCCACGGCGTCCCTGCAGAGAGAAGCAGCACAGCCTGAGAACAGCAGCTTCCCAAACTGGCATCAACCCATTTTTAAAATGTGGCTCATCAATAACAAGTCCGCTGCAGTTTATTTAAAACAATTAGTTCATTTCACAAGAATAGGTTCAATTCATGAGAAATGAAGAATACAAGAAGTCACCCCAAAATAGACCTCTTTGGCATATGCATTATTTTGAGCTAAAGGCAATTGAAGACACAGGAAGACCAGAAGACACAGGAAAAGCTCTTTACCTCTCCTTAACTGCCTAAAAATTGAGTATAAATTGTCTTCTTTTGAAAAGGAAATTCACATTTACAAACGAAATTTCCATTTGTAAAGATGTCTCCCTACCAGAGAGAGAGCTACTTTCCCAGACAACTCTGAACCAGAGAGACTCTTATCTGCGCAATGAGACAACCCTAATCCAGCATACATTTCCTCCCCTCACCTTCCCATAGCTGGCCTCCCCTGCCCAGGATCCCCAAATCCCTTTTGCTTTGTTTAACCTCATATAGTGTATAAGCCTCAATCATCTGGGAAGCTCCTTGAGTCTTATTTTTTGTGTGAAACTCCTGTGCATACATACATAATAAAACTGGTTTTTTTATTAATATGTATTGCTGAATCAGATGGAAAGACTATACTGAGTTTTATAAGATTCTGCCAAACTGTCTGCCAAAGTGGTTGTACCATTTTGAATTCTCATCAGCAGCAAATGAGGGTTCCTATTGTTCCACATTGTTGTCAACATTTGGTGTTGTCGGTGTTTTGTATTTTATTCATTCTATTAGGTATAGAGATGCATCGCATTGTTGCTGTTATTTGCCATTCTCCAAGGACTTATGATGTCGAGCATCTTATCATTAACTTATTTGCATCTGTCTTCTTTGGTGAGACATCTGTTCACATCTTTTACCCATGTTTTAACTGTGTGTTTTCTTGTGGTTTAATTTTAAGGATTTTGCATACAAGTTTATGTATACAAAACTTTATGTATTTTGTATTCAAGTTTTTTACGAGACATGGGTCTGCAAAATTTTTTTCCCAGTCTATGGATTGACCTTTTAATCTCTTAACAGTGTCTTTTGCAGAGCAGAAATATACTTTAATGAAGTCAAACTTACCAACATTTTCTTTTATGGATCATGCTTTTCATATTGTATCTAAACAGACATTGTCACATCCAAAGTCACCTAGATTTTATCCTATGTTATTTTCTAGAACTTCTATAATCTGCATTTTACAATCAGGTCATAGATCCACTTGGAGTTAATTTTTGTCACAGGTATAAGTTAAGTGCCAAGATTCATTGTCTGGTATGTGGATATCCATTTGTTCTGGCACCATTTGTTGCAAAGATGACGATTTTCCCACATGATTGCCTTTGTTCTCTTCTCATATATCAGTTGACTGTATTGGTGTGGGGCTATCTCTTGAAGTTACTGAGCCTTTACAGTAAGTCTCAAAGTCAGGTAATGTCAGTCTTCAGACTTTGTTCTTCTTCCACACTGTGTTGCCTGTCATGGATCTTTTGTCTTTCCACATGTACTTGAAAATTAGTTTGTTAATATCCACAAAGTAACACTGGGATTTTGACTGGGGTTGTGTTAAACCTAACATTCAAGTTGGGAAGAACTAACATCTTGTTGATATTAAATCTTTCTACCCCAAAACATTGAATATCTATTTATTTGGAGCCTTTTTCCATTTATTTCATTAGGATTTTGTAGTTTTCTTCACGTAATTTGTTAGATTTATAGCTAAGTATTCCATTTTGGGAATTGTTAATGTAAATGATATGTTTTTAAAATTTCAAATTCCAATTATTCATTGTAGATATATAGGGAAACATGTGACTTTTCTATATGAAACGTTGTATCCTGAAACCTTGATATAAATGTTTATCAGTTCTAGGAGCATTTTTTGACAATTCTTTGGGAGTTTCTACATATATAATCATGTCATCTACAAACAATAACAGTCTTATTTATTCCTTCCCAATCTGTGGGAGTTTAAGCCCCTTTTCTGCTCTTATTGCATTATGTAGGACTGCTTGCCGGCAGAGTATTGAGATAAGAATGGAGAGAGAGGACATTCTCGTCTTGTTCCCAAATTTAGGAGAAAGGTATCTAGCTTCTCATGATTTAGTACGATATTACTTGAAGGTTTATTGTCAGTGTTCTTTATCCAGTTAAGGAATTTCCTTTCTGTTCCTAGTTGGCTGAGAGTTAGTATCATGAATGAGTGTTGGCTTTTGTGAAAAAACTTTTTATGCATCTGTTAATAGGATCAAACTATTTTTTCCTTTTATTCTGTTGATGTAATGGATTATATTAATTGATTTTCAAAAATTGAATGAACCTTGCCTATCTGGAATAAATCCTTCTTTGTCATAGTATATAATTCTTTTCATACATTGTTAGATTCAATTTGATACTTTGTTGAGAATTTTTGCATGTATATTCATAAGAGACACTTAGCTATAGTTTTCCTTTCTTGTAATGTCCTTGTCTGGTTTCAGTATTTTGGTAATGCTGGCCTCATAAAAACAGTTAAACCATATTTGTTCTGTATCTATTTTCAAAGGACATTTTAGTAAATTGATATCATTTCTTTCTTAAATGGTAGGATTCACCAGTGAGACCACCTAAGTCTAGTGCTTTTGCTTTTATGGTCATTAGTTATTGATTCCATTTCTTTCATTGATATATACCTATTTGGATTGTCTATTTCTCATTGTATGTGTTTGGGTAAATCGTATATTTAGGGAATTGGCCCATTTGAAGTAAGTTATTCAAGATGTGGGCATAGAGTTGCTCAAAATATTTCCTTATTAATATTTTAATGTTCATGAGATTAGTAAGGATGACATCTTTGATTTTCAATAGTAGTAATTTGTATTTTCTTTTTTTCATCGGTAATCTCACCAGGAGTTGATCAATTTTATTTATTTCATCTTTTAGTTCATTGATTTCAGCTTTTAGTTTCATTGATTTTTCTCTATTATTTTCCTTTTTACAATTGTATTGATTTCTCCACCAATTTGTATCATTTCTTTTCTTCTGCTTACTTTCAATTTAACTTGCTCCTCTTCCTCTAGTTTAGTAAGGTATAAGCTTAGATTATCTATTTTAGTCTCTCATCTTTTCTAATAGATGCATTAAATTCCATAAATTTTCCTTTAAGCACCACTTTAGCTGTATCCCACAAACTGTGATAGGTTTAAATTTCATTTTCATTTAATTTTTGTAATTTCCTTTCTGATTTCTCTGACCTATGTGTTACCCAGAAATATGTTGTTTAATCTCCAAATATTTGAGGATGTCTAAAGCTATCCTTCTATTTTTTATTTCTAGTTTAATTCCATTGTGATTTGACGGCATAGTTTGGATGATGTCTGTTCCTTTACTGTTAAGCTGCATTTGGGATTTTACTGTGAGGTTTGAGTTTATCTGACGAGAAGTTATGTTGTGCTTACTGGTGGCTGTCTCAGTGGTGTCAGTTCTAGTGTCCTTGGGTTTATATCCAATTGTCTTTGAGTTTGCCTAGAGATTCCATCTTAGAGTCTGTGGCTTGTAGTTCTTATAGTCCTTGGTTATTACACAGGAGCTCCACCGAAGTGGTGGTGAGGAGCTGGTTGAGGCGAAGAGTTGTCTATTCTCACAATCATGTCTCAGTCTTCTAGTGCCTGAGCTGGGCATTCCCCTTTTCCCAGGTCAGTTAGGCTCTGGAAAAACAGCTTCCCCTTAGGGCTGGTCTTTCTAAGCCTTACAGAGAGGTCTGGGCATATTTTCATATAATTACTTCCTGGTGAAAGCACAAAGGGATTTTTTCCCCAGTCTTCACACTGAGAACCTGGTAGGGTTCCTGCAGGTAATACTCACTAGTGAGGAGCCCCCAAGGCTACTTTCAAGTTAGTCCACACTGAGCCTACATCGCTTTTTGATTACAGCTGATGTGTTCCTACTGATCCTGGCTCCATCTGGTGACTTCTGCTTCTAGGTCTCCTGATTCACAGTCCTGTGCTTCCTTCTATTATAGTATTTTCAGTACCCACAGAGGATGGGTCTAGGACTCTCCTTGGACACTAAAAATCCACAGATGCTCAAGTCCTTTATATAAAATAGTGTAGTATTTGCTTATAACCTACATACATCTTCCCAAATACTTTAAATAATTTCTTGATGACTTATAATACCCAATACATTGTAAATGCCATATGAACAGTGCTTATGCTGTATTTTTTAGGGAATATTAACAACAGAAAAAGTCTGTACATGTTCAGTACAGACAGAATCATCCCTTTTTTTCTGAATATTTTGCAGTGCAGTTAGTTGAATCCAAGGATATGAACCCACGGTTGTAGGGGGTCCCCTGACTGTCTGTCCAGTATGGGGTAGCAATTTGCTCTGTGACCTCAAGTCTCTGATGGCTCTAACAAGAGTTGATAATTTTTAGCTTTTAATGTATTTTCCTGTTGTGAAAATGAAAGTGACAACTTACAAGCTCTTTAAATATTGTAGCAAAAATCACAACTCAGTACCTTTTTCAGTAGTTTTTGTTTCATTTTTTTCATGTTCCATATCTCTGCCCCACAGGAAAAGCTATACATTTTAAATGAATCTCTCCACCCTGCACATTGTCTACCATTCTCTTACTCACCGAGTCAATGGCTTCTAATTACACCATGAAACAATTTCTCAAGTTTATCACTGGCAGCACTAATTTAATATTCTGCACTTTTAATTCTATTATATGTGATAAATATAAGAGAAAACAGAATTTAAGATCTACTGGGTACTTAATTTCCTTTACATCAGTTTCTATTACATTCATATTCTCCTATCTTTCAAATTCAGATAGTGCATTTGTCATGACAGTTTCCACATCTGTGTCATAAAATTTTAACTTTTAAGTCTTCAGAGTATCAACTTTTAAAAAAGCATTCCCTTATATTTAAGTAATAAAAATATCCATGTATAATTTTTAGTTACAGTCTTTCCATAGTGCTCCAATCAGTTTTTGTATCATAATTATTCCAATGTATTGTTGTTTATTCATCCTTCTAAAGAGATCAAGATTGCCAGAAAAAAAATACAAAAAAATCCACTTAAATTTGTAATTCAGATAAACAATGAATAAATGTTAAATGTAAGTAGGTACCATAAAATGTTTATATGTGTTATGTAAAAATATATATATATCTACTGGAAACTCAAGTTTCAAGTGTTTTCTGGATAGGGGAATATTTGTAAAGGTTAATGTATATATTATCTGTGGCTTCAAATATACCATCCATGTGCTGTATTATCCTTGTGCTTTATTATCAAAATTGACGCTAAACTGGGAGTTGTTTTCAATAGCCCATAAAACAATGGAACAGCTGGATAAAATGCAGAAAAATCTATTTAAAGACTAGGGATTAAAGATTCAAGTCCCAAAAAGTAGAAAAACTCACTGAGAGGAGACATGTGTTTTGTTTGTTTTTCCTTGAAGTATTAGCCACACATATAAAATAAGGAAGAAGAAGTAATGATACTGTGGAGGAAGTGACTGCTAAAAGGCAGAGGAGCTAAGAAAAGCTGTTATTAGTCTTTGGAAGACATAAAAATTGAGATTCAGGGCTACCAGAGCAGGTAGGACTTGAGAGGCCAATACCCCAGGGGGAAGAAAGTAAGAAAAACTCTGTCACTCTAGGTGTCTCATGCTTGAGATGTTCATTAATGTATGAGCAATGCAGGTCTATAATTGAAGAGGGAAATCAACTCTAAGAATCTAAAAGGTAAGTAAACCTACCAAGTTTATAACAAACCTGGAATAACCAACTGGGATAACAGAAACTGTCATTAAGCAGACATTCAGGTGTCAGGACTCTGGCAAACAAACACGGCTCTCAATCAGGGCCATTGAACAGTGAAGCCTCCGGAAATGTACAAATAGACAAGCCCTTTTAAAAATTTATTTAAATGATTTTAGATGAGTTTGCTGAGATAATTTCATATGTTATAATTCCATATCAAAGCTAAAAAGAATTTTCTTTGAAGGAAAACAGAATCATCCAGAGACTCTAAATGTTTTCATTCAATCAAACTTTATCAGTTGTTATGGGTTGAATTGTGTCCCATCCAAAATAATAGTAATAATAATAATAATGTTGGAGCCCTAACTCCCCATCCCTTGGAATATGACCTTATTTGAAGATAAAATGTCAAAGAAAAAATCAAATTTAAATGAGGCTACTATGGTGGGCTCTAATCTGGTATGACTGATGTCCTTAGAAAAGGGAAAATGTGGACACAGACACATACATAGAGGGAAGACTATGTAAACAAACCGAGAGAAGATGGCCATGTATAAGCCAAGGAGACAGGCCTGTAGCAGAGCCCTCCCCGACAGCAGTCAGAAGGAACTAATACTGGCAACAGTTTGATCTCAGAGTTCAAGCCTCTAGAACCATGAGATAATAAGTTTTCCTAGTTTAAGCCACTAAGTTTGTGTTTTGTTGTCATTCATGTTGTTGTTGCTTTGAGATGGAGTTTCACTCTGTAGCTGAGGCTGGAGTGCAGTGGCGCAATCATAGCTTACTGCAGCCTCTAACTTCTGGGCTCCAGCAATCCTCCCACCTCAGCCTCCCAAGTAGCTCAGACTATGTACATGCACCTTACCATCGGACCTGGCTAATTAAATGTTTTTGTTGTTGTTGTTTTGGTTTGTTTCTGTTTTGTAGAGATGGAGTCTCGCTATGTTGTCCAGGCTGGTCTCAAACTCCTAGCCTCAAATGATCCTCTCACCTTAACCTCCCAGAGCACTGGGATTACAAGCATGAGCCACTGCACCCGGACAGAGGTATATTTTTACAGTAGTCCTAGCAAATGAATACACCAGGAATACCACTAAAAAAACATAAATAAATAAAAATAAATGAAAACTATGATAAAAAACAAATAAAATGAAAATAAATCCACAAGTGATATAGATATTGGAGTTATCAGACATAGACTTTAACATAGTTTAATTAATAAATGAGCAAAAAAGAGGAAAAAAAGGTGAATTTTATCAGAAAACTGAAATCAATTTAAAAAATCGAATAAAAATTTTAGAACTGGAAAGTTATAATAAGCAAAATTAAGACAGTAATAGAGTACTTTAAACATAGTAATGAATAGTAATATTAATACAATTTGATACAAAATATCAAGATCAGTAATACTAACAACATCACTTAAGATAGATATTAAAAATAAAATTTTAGTATATTATGCACCAAACTTCTGCATAGAAATGGAATAATTTAGATGGAATAGAAAAATCCCTTACAACGCAATATACCAAGAAAAGGAGGAAATAGAAAACCTAAAAATTTCTAAATGTAAAAAGAAATTGAATCATTAATTAAAATTGTTTTGATAAATTTAGACCCAAATGCATTCATTAGGGCATTCTTTGAAATATCCATGTAAAAATTACATGGATCATACACTATTCTGGAAAACAGACTGGAAACAATTTTCAAGTTACTTACTGAGACCATTATTCCTTGACAATTAAACCTGCAAATGTGTTATAGTAAGTAAAATTCACAAGATAATTTCATATAATAATCATCACAAAATTTTAGCAACTATTACCCAGTTAAATCAAGTGATATATAAAAGGGGTATGAAATTTTGACCAAGTCAACTTTATCCATGAATTCAATATTTTTAAAATAAAATTTAAAAATTATTTAATGTAACATAGTATACTAAGAGTATAAAGAAAAGGTGAGAAAAAATAGTCAGTAAAATGTTAAAATTATTGCTTATAAAAACAGCTGGGCATGTAGTCCCACCTGCTAGAAGGCTGAAGAAGAAAGATTACTTGAGCCCAGATGTTTGAGGCTGTGGTGAGCTGTGATCATGCTACTGTACTCCAGGCTGGGTGACAGAGCAAGACCCTGTCTCTAAATATATTCTTTATAAAAATAAACAAAAGTCAAAAATTGAAAAAAAAAAAATTTACAAGCTTGAAAGGAAAATATACAAGAACTTTCTTAATCTGATTTTAAAATGTATGCCAAGACAATAGAAGCTATACATTTATGTTTAATAAAATATTTATTTATTTTATTTTATTTTAGACAAAGTTTCACTCCATCACCCAGGCTGGAACGCAGTGGCATGATCTCGGCTCACTGCAACCTCTGCCTCCAGGATTCAAGTGATTCTCATGCCTCAGCCTCTCAAGTAGCTGGGATTACATGTGTGTGCCACCAGGTCCAGCTAATTTTTTGGTATTTTTAGTAGAGATGGGGTTTTGCCATGTTGGGCAGGCTGGTATTGAACTTCTAACCTTAAGTGATCGACCCACCTCAGCCTCCCACAGTGCTGGGACTACAGACATGAGCCACTACACCCAACCTATGTTAATCATAAAATATTTAAAGTTTTGCCCTTCATATCAAAACCGAAAGGTCCCCATTACCACCTCTTCTATTCAACATTATAACGCCAGTGCTGACCAGTCCAGTAAGGCAAGAAAAAGAAAGTTATAAAGATTGAAAGAAAATAATAATGTTGTATATATTCAGGAATGAGATCCTTATCTGTATAGTATATACAAAAGAATCTATACCGAGACAAATCATAATCAAACTGTCAAAGACTTCAGACAAAGGGAAAATCATGATGGCAGTGAGAGAAGTGACTCACAATGTACAAAGAATCTCCATGAAGGTTAATAGTTGCTTTCTTAACAGACATCATAGAGGCCAGAACACAATAGGATGGCATGCACAAAGTGTTGAGAGGTTAAAAGCAAAAAAAAAAAGCTAGCCTAGAATTCTACAGTAAAGAAGAAATAACTATCTTTCAAAATTTAATGAGAGATTAAGATATTCATAGCTCACCAAAACCGAGTTTGTTGACAGTATAACTGCCTCAAAATTACTAAATGAAGTCTTTAAGCTGAAATGAAAAGTACTAACAGTAACATGAATCCATATAATGAAATAAAATAAAAAGCACTGGTTAAGATTACCATATAAAGAAATATAAATGACAAGATAAATGCAATCAACCCTGATGAGCACACAATCTCTAAAAATGTAATTTGTAATAATAATAGCATAAATGGGAGAGGAGTTATATAGAAATGCAATTTTATAAACTATTGAAATTAAATTGGTATTAATCTAAATTAGAGAATTTTAACTCAAGATGTTAGTTACAATCCCCAGGAAAATCGCTAAGAACATAACTCAAAAATATGTATAGCAAATAACACAATAAGGACTTAAAGTGGTATTTTAGAAAATACTTATTTAGCACAAAAGATGTCAGCAATAGAAGAACAGAGGAATGAAAAATATAGAGGAAATATAGAAAGCAAATAGTAAAATGGTAGAAACCAATTCTACCATTTCAGTAATTAGATTATTTAGCTCATTTACATTTAATGTAATTACCACATAATTATCAATTAATTCTACCATTTAACCAATTCACAGATTGGCAGAATGGATTTTTTTTAATTATCCAACTATATGCTGTCTATAAAATATACACTTTAGAATCAAAGTCACAAATAGTTTGAAAATAAAAGGATGCAAAAAGATATACAATGAAACCAGTATCCAAAAGACAGCTGAGGTGACACTACTAATATATAACAGAATAGACTTGAAGAAAATATTGTTACTAAAAACAAAGAGACACATCTTATAATAATAAAAGGGTCAATTCCTTAGGAAGACAAACTAATCATAAAAACATATGAAATTAAGAACAGAGCCTCCCAACACACAAAGCAAATGCTGACAGCATTAAAGGGAGAAATAGACAATTCAACAATAATAACAAGTTCAATACACCATATTCAATATTTAATAGACTAACTGTGCTAGAAGATTAACAAAAATATAGGAGATTGGAACAATACAAGATAACTAGAACTAGCTGACTCTAGAGACTTAGAACTCTCCAGCCCAAAACAGCAGAATAAACATTCTTCTCAAATGTATATAGAAGCAATTCTCCAGAATAGAACAAGTGTTTGGCTATTAAACAAACAAACAAAAAAGCCTTATTAGCTGGGTACAGTGGCACAAACCTGTAATTCTAGCACTTTGGGAGACCAAGGTGGGCGGACCATTTTAGGTCAGGAGTTCAAGACCAGCCTGCCCAACATGGTGAAAAACACTCTCTACCAAAAATGCAAAAATTAGCCAGGCATGGTGGCAGATGCCTGTAATGCCAGCTACTTGGAAGGCTGAGGCAGGAGAATCACTAGAACACAAGAGGTGGAGGTTGCAGTGAGCCGAGATCATGCCACTGCACTCCAGCATGAGTGAAACAGCAACACTCTGTCAGATTAAAAAAAAAAAAAACCTCAATAAATGAAA
The DNA here is from genome assembly GCF_000951035.1 of Colobus angolensis palliatus. Taxonomy (NCBI): domain Eukaryota; kingdom Metazoa; phylum Chordata; class Mammalia; order Primates; family Cercopithecidae; genus Colobus; species Colobus angolensis. The sequence continues at coordinate 6,341,307 of NW_012115910.1, forward strand.
AGAACTGGAATCATACAAAGTATGTTCTTTGACTACAATAGGTTAAAATTAAAAATCAATACAGAAGCAATCTTTAGGAAATCCCAAATGTGTAGAAATTAAACAACATATACCTTCATAACCAATGGGTCAAAGAAGAAATCAAAAGGAAAATTAGAAAATACTTTGAGATGAATGAAAACAAAAACACAACATACCAAAACATGGTATTCAGCTGAAAAGGTGCATAAAGAGAAAGATATAGCTGTAATAGCTGTATTATTCTTTAAAAAAGTAGATGTCAGAACAATAACCTAGCCATTTACATTAAGAAATTAGAAAAACTAAAGCAAACTAAACGTAAAGAAAACAGAATAAAAAAAAATAATGATTTGAGCAGAAATAAATAAAATAGGGAAGAAAAATAATAAAGAAAATAATCAGAATCAAAACTTGATTAAGGTCAATGAAATCTACAAACTCATAGCTACACTGACCAAAAAAAGGGAACAAGAAAATTAAAATTACTAAAATCAGAAATAAAACATTTCTACCAATCTTAAAGAAATGGAAAATTTTTTAATAGTCTAAATGTTCATATGCGAAACTCCTAAGAAATTTAGATAACATGGACAAATTCCTAGAAAGACAGAAAATACTGAAAGTGACCAAATGAGAAAAAGAAAATCTAACAGATCCACAAGTAAAGATACTGAATTAGTAATAATAATAATAAAAACAATAGAAACAATGCCAAAAAACCTTTTCATAAATAAAAGCCCAGTACCAAATGGTTTCACTGGTGAGTTCTACCAAATATTTAAAGATGAATTAACACTAATGCTTCTAGACTGTTTCAAAAAGTAGAAGAGAAAAAAACATTCCCAAGCTAATTACATAAGGTCAGTATCATCCAGATACCACAACTAAAGACATGAGAGAAAGCTATATAACAGTATTTCTTATAAATAGATGTTTAAAAATCCTCAACAAAATACAAGTAAATCAAATCCAGCCCATATAAAGAGAAGTAGGCGCTATGCTCAAGCGTAATTTATTCCAGGAATGTAACGTTAGTTTAATATATAAAATTAATCATTTGTTGAGTCTACCAATCATCTATATCATGTTAATAGAACAAAGTGCAAAAACCACACATCTGATTAAACTCAGAAAAAGAATTTGACAAAACTCAATACCCTTTTATGAAAAAACAGTAAAAGAATTTGAGATAAAAGGAAATTATTGTATGAACCTATTTATATGGAATTTCCAGGATACTCAAATCCATAGAGATAGAAAGTAGATTAATGGTTGACACTAGGGGGAAGCAATGGGGAATGATTGCTAATTGGTATAGGGTTTCTTTACAAAGTAATGAAAATGTTCTAGAGTTAGTGGAAATCATTGTATGGTTTTATGAATATGGTAAAAAATCACTGAATTGTTACATTTAAAAAACTGTAAGTTTGATGGTATGGGAATTATATCTCAGTTAACCAAAACACTTCCAGTATTTACAAAAGTGAAACACGCACATGCTCTATGGAGGCAATTTCATTCATATGTGTATCAGGAATTGTTCATAACAAATATCTGTCATTATTAATAACAATAAAACTATTGCAACATGTGATAATATGGATGCATTTTACAAATATGATTTTATAGAAAAAAATCACTCATGTAAAAATATAAACTGTATGATCCCATTTATATAAAATTCACAAACAAGTAAAACTAACCTATGGTAATAAAAGCCAGAACAGTGTTTATCTTTGGTTTAGACAGGGTCATGAAGGGAGTTCCTTGGGGGTCTGCCAAAGGTCTCTCTCCTGATGATAGTTACACATATGCTAATATTATAAAAGTTCATCAACCCATATATTTATGATTTATGAGTATTATATATCTCAATGCTTAAGTTGATATTTTTAAAACTATTGGTAATCTCCACACATTAATTAATAAATCACCTAGCACAAATGTTCATGTTTAAAAAGTCTTTATATAAGTTCTGCTAGAATGTGTTTGAATGGTCTCCTAACTACTACTCCCCAACCTCAGTGAGCTCAATTTAAAGACATATAATATATATTTTAAATGTTCTAAAACATATAAAGATAGGGAATACATATCCAAATATTCTTTGCATTGTCCAATTACCCCAGCACCCTTCCAGCCTCTGTGCTGCCCAAGGCCCGTACTCGTTTTTTCTACTCAGTATCTTTCAACTTCAAAACAGGGAAAACAGCACTCTGAGAACACAGGGATTCAACAGTGGAAAAGGTCTTTCTGCCTTCAGAGCAAGCCATCATCCAGTTCAAAGATAGCTGCCTAATTTTTAATTACTTAGGTTAATTTTTAAACTAAGGGCATGACTTCATAATGAAAACAAATGAAGAACCTTTTCTTCCACTTTCAGAGCAGGGTATTTTCTGCGTACTGTACAATTAAAACGGTTGCATTTGCTTTGCAGTTAGTGGAAATCACCTCACTCAACTTTTGCACACAGCGTATCTATTAATGCTTTAGATTTTATTAAGCAGTGATGTCTATCACTATAAGTAGTTTGGTAGAATGTTTGCAGAGAGGATCCAGAGTGTGTACCACAGTAGAGGTCAGTACTCAAATAGCATTTTAAAGACATGTTAAGTCAAATTGTACTGTGATTTCCCATGGTCTATTTTATTAGCTTAAATACCTGCTGCACTGTGAATAGCTAAATTTCTTTATGTGAATTTTTGGGGAAAATAAGGATCTACGAAGACCAATCTCACAACTAAGTTTAAGTGAACAGGACCCATTTTCCATGGTGTCTTCTTATAATCCAGATGGAAAGCACTGAGTGGGTACAGCCTTATGCAGATTTGCATACAAAAGGAGGTCATATGCTAATAAAGTTTTTCAGCAAGGCAAGAGTTTATTATCTAAACCAGAGCTCATTCTGACTGACCTAAAAGAAGTGAGTTCATCTATATAAATCTTCTAATCTATCTCTGTGAGATGCTAACCAACACCTCCTTAATCAAAATCAGTCAATCATATTGATATTACTAGAAAACGCTCACATCCATTTTACAGTTTCCATGCACTTGCATTTCAGTTATCTCAGCCTAGCAGTGAAAGTCATAACTGTATGCTTTACACTTCAGCACCACTTAGAAAGACAAGACATTTTTTAGTCCTGGGTCGGACACAAAAGTGAGCTTCAAGTGGCTTTTATCATGATGTATGCTGACTAGCTGTTTCTCCCCCTTTATTTAATGACATAACAGGTCAAGAAATTTTGGAAATTAAATAAAATGTTTGGAGCACTCTGAGGGGTCTCTGCCAGATCAAGAACTTTCTCACTGCAGGCATTTAATTTCCTTTATATTATCAGCAGTCTGTAAACTGTGAAAGTAGGTCAATGAGAGTCAAGAAAGAACAGTTCAATGGTCAGGATTTGATTTGCATTCCAGATAGTATTTTAAATTCATTTGCTTCCAAACTGCTGGATTTTCTACTGCCACTGTCCATACTTTATTGCAAGGTTAACCCCCAATTTACCACCCGCCCTTTCATCAAGTGACTGGATCCTGAATATCTGAATTGTTTCTGTGTGTTAACAGGAACGTCACAGGTTCCTGTCTGCTGGTCTTGGATCTTGAACATGGGCCATGTGTTTGTTAGGAGAAGGCCCTGAGCCTGTGATGAAAACCAAAGAAACTGAATCCAAAGGCAGCTTCAGGGAGTGCAAACTCCATGACAGTTTGACACTGTTTTAGAAAGATTACGATGCTTTCATCCTGATTTGTTTCTTACATATGGATCAGGAATATGTTTTTACCTTCTTCTGTTTTGTTTTGTTTTGTTTTGTTTTGTTTTGTTTTGTTTGAGATGGAATCTGGGTACTGGGATTACAGGCATGAGCCACCATGCCCAGCCTTACCTTCTTCTTTGAAAGGTAGAATAAGTTTATTACACCGGTTTAAAGATACACACACACACACACACATACACACACACCTATTTAACCATCTAATACAAGTTGAAGTTCCCTCACATATTTCAGATTGGTATTTAAACATCAGTACAATTGCAACATAAGACAATACAGTCATTCATTTAGGGACTTCAGTAATGATTTTTATTCATTTTCTTCCTTTGTACTTGGCTAAGGGAGACGTCAAAAATCTGATTAAGTTACATCTTTTCAAAACAGAAAAATTAACACACAATTATATTTTCATACTTTTGAGATTTTTTTTTGTTCTTGCCCATGAAGAAAACGTTATAAACTTCTGGCAAAAAAAAAAAAAAGGAAAGCTCATTAAACTACACACATTCTCTGTTCATAGCAGCTGCCAATCTTCCCACTTAATAATTTATTGGAGGAAGAGACTAATATATCAAAGACATGTTTTTAAAGAACAAATGGTGACTCATGTTTATCACCTGTTCCACTGTCACTCAGACTTTTCATTTAATGTTTCTTTCATTTGATGTCTTAATTTACGACACACACAGGTTCAGTTTTAAAAACTATTCAGAAAACCGCACAGTTCCAGTTGTCTTAGAACGCCTCTGCCAAATCTAATTCTTCCATAAAGTTAGTGTTAGAGATCAAGTAAGTCATTGTTAAGTTTTACAGAATCTGGATAGTAAATATGAGAGCCATTAATTCACATAAAAATTGTCTGTAATATAGCTTATACATATTTGTATTATTTTCCAAATATATGTAGATTCAAAAATTTTAAATGTGTTATTAATTCCATAATAGATGATGTCAGAAAGGGTTTTTAAACTTTAGTATTTCAAATTTTTCTGATGTATTTTCTAATCGATTTAACTTTTTAATTAATAAGAAATTTTTATAAAAAGAAATACCACAACTTTGCTATTTACAAGAGACTGAAAGATTGAGAATGGTAGTATAACTATTCTCCACCTGATTGATATTTTTAGATATTTAAGCAAGGGAAGGTAAACTTACTAAGATTTTTATTTTCCTAAAGAGATATTAAAAAAAAATCCTATGTGAGCACAGGTTACTTTACTATATTATGTGTTAAAATATACTAAGAATCATTATTATTAAAAAAAAAAGTTGAAACTAGAGCTATCAGAAAAAAAGAGCTTCTTTTTTTGTTAATAAACTGTTGATAACCAGTAGCCGTAAGATGATAATGCCTCAATTTTATATCATTCTTTTAACCCATCAGTGTCTTTTGGAGATTCTAATGTATTTTACCTCAAAAAAAAGACATGGAAAAATTGAGGTTATTACTATTTTACAAATTTAAAGGGGACAGAATTCAGGACCATATATGATAGTTACATTGGACCAAATCAATGTGCTAGTATAGATTTGAGAGATGTGTTGCACCCAGAACCTCTGGCTGTGGGTCCAAGTCTCACTTCTAGTTTCATGCCATGATGCTTTTCCAAAAGAAAAAAGCTAGAGGGGAAAAAGACGAAAGGAGATCTATTCAAAAAGAAAGAGAGGAGATGACATGTGAAATTAGAGACATACTAAATAACTTTGCTATTGTTTACACTGAGGAGTTAATATAGTCCCTGTAAAGAAGGAAGAAACCAAGCATTATATAGAGTTATATTTGTAGAGGAAACCAGAGAAGCTAAACACAGACTAGAAATCCTCCAGATTATAGGAAGAAAGATGAAACCATGCAAAACACACACACACACACACACACACACACACACAGCAGTAAACAAAAACAACAAAAGCTAGACCATACACGGATATAAATAAATGTGGTTGGGGTTGGGGGATGTGAGGAGTCTTGCTTTCAGTTAAAGACTTATGCAGCTTTTCAGACCTGACCACAGGCCATTACAAAATCTGTACCTGACAGGCCTCACGGGGAAAGTTGCCCTTTCTCTATGAGAACTGGTGCATGGCCAACACACTGAGTCTCTAAAAGAAGTCCCAGTCAAGGTCTCAGGCTCCTTTGGCCAGTCATGCTTTTACATGTATTGGCATTTCTAGCCAGGTAACTTCATTCTTATCTCTTCCTCTGAGTCCTTCATCATCTCTGCTGAGACCTCATTATGGGAAGATCGAGGGAAAACCTTAATGACACATTTCCCTACTCTGACTACGTACCCAATTCTTTTCCACCCTAGCCTTTAACCCTCTCCTTCTTCAGGAAATATAAATAAGCCAAACTGACCCCACAGACCAGCAAACAATGACCAATTACTATTTAGAAACTGGAAAGAATGTGCTGAAGAACAACTCCTTCTCACAACCTCCTCACTGTAACACAAATCTACACATAGAAGGTGCACAAAACTAAACAAGACATCTGTGAAGAGAAATGCTGCATGACTGGGGGATACTATACTTTTCAGTGCCTTTGACACACCTTGACTGTACCTTTTTATAGCCTGGATATTTATACCATGAACATGCATTGCATATTTTAAAATATTTAAAATGATCATGCCAAATGCAAATGCTAAAGCAATATCACAAGACCTATATATATAAGTATACACATAATATATATGTAGATACACAGCCATATATATATCTATATACACACACACACATATATGTAATAACTCAAAACTATAAGGTATAGTCATTCTTTTTGGAAATCACAATATATTAGTATCATTACAGAGGATGATACCAAATGTTTATATTATTTGTACTACATAATTTTGTCAATCATCTACTGTATTCGCAGGTAAGAAATTATATCAAAATCACAACTTTATGCCTGCCAGTTTCAGGATGCATATGTATCTTTGAACATGTAACAAACATCAAAAAATAAAATAATAATATCTAAAAGTAAAGACAGCATCTTGTCCCCCAGTGGTTCCTTTTTAATATTCTCTGTTGCTTATTAACATGTCACTCTTCAAAAACTCGTGACTCAAACATCTCTACTTCAAAATTATATTTGATTCTATTTTTTTCAAGGCCCCTGGTCAAGATTTATGGTTCTATGGTATCCAATCCATGTTTGCATATTTCATTTCTGTTTCTTTAACTCCTCAGCTCTTTTCTTTGTTTCATTCCCCATGGTCCCTTGCCTAGATATCTGAAGAAAAGAAGGGTTTTTGCCCATGGTGATTCACACTTTACCTTATCGGATTTATTATTCAAAACCAAAGCTCTAACTTCCAACCTTAGATGTAATTAAGGAATGACATTTCTAATATTTCCCTAAAATGCCCATAGAATTAAACAAAAACTCAGCCCACAAAAAGGCAGTATAATAATAACCTTAGAAGGTGTCCTAATAGTTACAAGACAGAAGTGAAGAGTGGCACTAAAACAAACAACCAAAAACTATCACAACTGCAGCACAGATCATAATAAGGATTCGAATCATAAAGAGAGGATATATGGAGGAAAAAAAGATAGGGAAACTTTGTATCCACCCCGCCGTACATATTCATATGTCCTCTGAACCCCGGCTCAGAAAGGAAGGAAGTTTTCCAAACAGAAGACAGGGCACTTTGCTCCTCAAACCCTGGGGGCTGCTCATGAGACAGGGCCTGTTTTCATGTTCTACACTTATTCAGAAAGCTCTCAGAAAAGACAGCCTGCGAAAGAATGAAATTGGACACCTATCTTATGCCATATGCAAAACTCAATTCAAAATAAATTACAGATTGAAACTTAAGACCCAAATCTATAACATTAGCAGGAAAAAATAACATAGGAGAAAAAACTACATGACATTGGTCTGGGCAATGATATTTTAGACTTGACTCCAAAAACTCAAGCAATAGAAACAAAGACAAATGGGATTATATCAAAATAAAAAGCTTCTGCACATCAAAGAAAACAACAATGAAGAGACAATCTATGGATTGGGAGAAAATATTTGTAAGCCATATATCTGATAAGCTATTAATATCCAAAATATACTAGAAATTCAAAAAAACTTTCTGTAGAAAGAAAACCAATAATCTGATTAAGAAATGGGCAAGAAACACATTTCTAAAAATAAGACATCTGAATGGCTAATAGATACGTAAAAAAAGTTCAACATCTCTAATCATTAGGGAGATGCAAATTAAAAACACAATGAGATATCACCTTACATTTGTTACATCTATTATCAAAAAGAGAAAAGGCAAGTGTTGGTGAGGATGTGGAGAAAAGGGAACCTCTATACAGTATTGATCAGGAAAGTGTATTAGTATAAACATTACGAAAGAGAAAGTATAAAGATCACTCAAAAAAGCTAAAAATATAATATCATTTGACCCAGCAATTCTGATTCTGGATATTTAACTGAAAGGCTTGAAATCACTACATTGAAGAGCTGGCTGCACTCCCATGTTCACTGGAGCACTATTCACAATAGCTAAGTTATGGAATCAACCTGCATGTCCATCAAGGGATGAATAAAGAAAAAATATATATGCACACATACATATGTATACATATATATACATATACACATATGTATACATAGATACATACATATACATACAATGGAATACTATTCAGCCCTTAAAAAGGAAGAACTTACGTCATTTGTGATGACATGGCGTATTGGAGAACATTATGTTATGGGAAATCAGTCAAAAACAGAAAAACAAATACCACATATTCTCACTAACATGTGGAATCTAAAACAACTGAAATCACAGAAACAGACAGTAGAATCACGATTACCAGAGACTGAATGGTGAAGAGAATCAGAAGATAATAGGCAAAGTGCACAAAGATAGAATAAATAAATCCGATTTTATTTTGAGATCTATTGCACAACATGCTAAATACAGCTAATAAGTGAGTACTGCACATTTCAATATTGCTAGAAAGTAACTGTCTAATGTGCTTATCACAAAAAAGTTAAAATATTTGAAGTAATGGGTATGCTAATTAGCTTAATTTAGTTATTCCATATTCTCATCAAAAATCATAATGGGGGTGGAACAAGATGGTAGAATGGAAGCTTCCACTGATTGTCCCTCCTGCAGAAACATCAAATTTTAACAACTAACTACACACAAAAAAGCACCATCGTAAGAACCAAAAATTAGGTGAGCAAACACAGTACCTGGTTTGAACTTCATATCACTGAAAGAGGCACTGAAGACGGTGGGAGAGAGAGTCATAAATCGCTGATGACATCCCTCCCCCATACCCAGGCAGTGGCTGTATGGTGTGGAGAGGGAATCTATGCACTTGGGGGAGGAAGAGCACAGTGACTGGGGGACTTGACACTGAATTAAATGCTGCCCTGTCACAGCAGAGAGCAAAATCATGCAGGGCTCATTCAGTGCCCACACATGGAGGTAGCATTTGGACCAGCCCTAGCTGGAGGGGAGTCATCCATCCCAGCAGTTGGAACCTGAGTTTCAGCAAGCCTCACCGTCTCTGGCTAAAGGGCTCTAGGGTCCTAGGTAAACTTGAAAGGCAGCCTAGAACACAAGGACTAAAATTCCTAGGCAAATTCTAATTCTAGGCTGGGATTACAGCCAGTGGACCAGGGTGGCACATGACCTAAGGAGATACCAGAGGGGTCAGCTAAGGAAGTCTTTGCACCACCCTTCCCTCAACCCAAGGCAGCATAGCTGGTGGCAACGAAAGTGGTTCCTTCCTTGAGCTAGAGAGGAGAGCAAAGAGTAAACAGGACTTTGTCTTGCATCTTGGATAACAGCTCAGCCACAATCAAATAGGGCACCAGGCAAATTCATGAGGCCTCCAATCTAGCCCTTGGCTCCCGGATGGCATTTCTAGAATAACCTCAGCCAGAAGGGAACCTGCTACCTGGAAAGGAAGGACCCAGTCCTGGCAGGTTTCATCGCCTGATGACCAAAAAATTTTTGAGTCCTGAATAACCAGCAGATACCCAGGTAATATGCCATGGGCCTCGGATGAGACTGAGTCGTGTTGGCTTCAGGAGAGATCCAGCACATTCATAGCTGTAGTGGCTACGATAAAATAGTCTATCTATTTGAGAAGGGCAGAGGGCAAAGAAAAGAGGACTTTGTCTTGAATCTTATGTATCAGCTCAGCCATAGTGGGGTGGAGCGCCTTTGGTACCTGAGTGAGCTCTTAGGGTATCAGAGTCCAAGCCTAGGCTCTTAGACATTATTTCTGGACCTGCCTTGGACCAGAAGGGAGCCCACTGCCTTGAAGGGTGAGTCACAGTCCTGGCAGCATTTATCACAAGCTGATTCTTGGGCTTTAAAGGGACATCAGCCTTAGCCTCAAAGAACTCCCTGTGAGCCAGTGGTGATGGTGGCCACTGAGAGAGGCTCCTCTGCCAGTCAAAATGGAGGAAAGGAAGGGAAGGATTCTGTCTTGTGGTTTGAAAGCCAGCTTAGCCACAGCAAAATAGAGTACCAGGTAGATTTCTAAGTTACTTGACTCTAATTCCTAGATCCCAGACAGCTACTCTGGGCCCACCCAGGGCCTGGGGAACTCACCGCCCTGAAGGGAAGGACACAAACATGGCTGGTTTCTCTACCTGCTGATTGTAGAACCCCAGGGCCTTAAGTGAACATAGGTGGTAAGCAGGTAGTGGTTATGTTAGGTAGTTAGATAGACATTAGCAGCTGAGAGGGGGCCAAAGAAGAGAGCAAAAATATGGGCACAAACAAGCCCAGACTGTAAACACTAAAATAAATACTTAATTCTTCAATGTCCAGACACTGACAAACATCTCTGAGCATCAAGGCCATCCAGGAAAACATGACCTCACCAAATGAACTATGGCAGGATCAGTCCTGGAGAAACAGAGATATGTGACCTTTCACATAGATAATTCAAAATAGCTGTTTTGAGGAAACTCAAAGAAATTCAAGAGAGTATAGAGAAGGAATTCAGAATTCTATCAGATAAATTTAAAAAAGAGATTGAAAAAATTAAAAAGAATCAAGAAGTAATTCTAGAGTCAATAAATGCAATAGATGCCTGGGTGCAGTGGCTCATGTCTGTAATCCCAGAACTTTAGGAGGCCAAGGCAGGTGGATCACCTGAGGTCAGGAGTTCAAGACCAGCCTGGGCAACATGGTGAAACCCCATCTTGACTAAAAATACAAAAATTAGCCAGGCATGGTGGCATGCACCTGTAATCCCAGCAACTCGGGAGGCTGAGGCAGGAGAGTCACTTGAACCTGGGAGGCAGAGGTTGCAGTGAGCCAAGATTGTGCCACTGCACTCCAGCCTGGGTGATAGAGTGAGACTCTGTCAAAACAAAAGAAAGAGTGAAAGAGGAAGGAAGGAAGGAAGGAAGGAAGGAAGGAAGGAAGGAAGGAGCAATTGACATACTAAAGAATGCATCAGAGCCTCTTAACAGTAAAACTGATCAAGCAGAAGAAAGAATTGGTGAACTTGAAGACAAGCTATTTAAAAATACAGTCAGATGAGGCAAAAGATAAAAGAATAGACAAGAATGAAGCATGCATATAAGATTTAGAAAATAACCTCAAAAGGGCAAATCTAGGAGTTACTGACCTTAAAGAGGAGGGAGAGAAAGAGAAAGAGACAGAAAGTTTATTCAAAGGGATAATATCAGAGAACTTACCAAATTGAGAGAAAGATATTAACATTTAAGCATAAGAAAGTTATACTACATGGATGCAAATGTAATTGCGGTAATTACTTTTAGTTGCCAAAAGTAATTACTTTTAATGGCAAAACTATGATTACTTTTGCACCAAACAAATAGAACACCAAGCAGACTTAACCAAAAGAAGACTACCTCAAGCCATTTAATAATCAAACTCCCAAGGGTCGGGAATTAAAAAAAGGATTCTAAAAGCAGTAAGAGAAAAGAAACAAATAACATACAATGAAGCTTCAATATATCTGGCAGCAGACTTTTCAGTGGAAACCTTACGGGCAAAAAGAGAATGGCAAGACAGGAAAAACTTTTACCCTACAAGAGTATATCCAGTGAAAATATCTATCAAACATGAAGGAAAAAAAAATATTTTCCCAGACCAAGAAAAGCTGAATGATTTCACCAATACCAGACCTGTCCTACAAGAAATGCTAAAATTGAACAGTTGTTCAATCTGACAGAAAAGGTTGTTCATAAGCAGTAAGAAATTATCTGAAAGTACAAAACTCACTGATAATAGTAAGCACACAGAAAAACACAGAATATTACAATACTGTAATTGTGGTATATAAACTACTCTTATCAAGTAGAAAAACTAAGTGATGAACTCAATCAAAAATAATAACTACAATAACTTTTCAAGACATAGATAGTACAATAAAACTTAAAGAGAAACAACAAAAGGTTAGAAGCTGGAGGACAAAGTTAAAACCTAGAGTTTTTAGTAGTCTCCTTTTGCCTGTTTGTTTATGCAATCACTGTTAAGTTGTCATAAATTTAAAATAGTGGGTTATACAATAGTATTTACAAGCCTCATGGTAACCTCAAATCAATGAACATTTAACAGATATACAAAAAAATAAAAAGCAGGAAATTAAATCATACTACCAGAGAAAATCATCTTCACTAAAAGAAAGATGAGAAGGAGCTGGGCGCGGTGGCTCACGCCTGTAATCCCAGCACTTTGGGAGGCGGAGGTGGGTGGATCATGAGGTCAGAAGATCAAGACCACAGTGAAACCCCTTCTCTACTAAAAATACAAAAAAATTAGCCGGGTGCAGTGGCAGGTGCCTGTAGTCCCAGCTACTCAGGAGGCTGAGGCAGGAGAATGGCATGAACCCGGGAGGCGGAGCTTGCAGTGAGCTGAGATGGCACCACTGTACTCCAGCGTGGGCGACAGAGCGAGACTCCATCTCAAAAAAAAAAAAAAAGAAAGATGAGAAGGAATAAAAGAAGGATGAGAAGATGACAAAACAAACAGAAAATAATAAGATAGCAGGAGTGAATCCTTATTTATCATTAATATTGAGTGTAAGTTGACAAAACTGTCCAATCAAAAAACATAGAGTGGCCAAATGAAAAAAATGTACAAGACTCAGTGATCTGCTGCCTACAAGAAATACATTTTTCCTATAAAAATAAACATAGACTGAAAATAAAGAGATGAAAAAACTATATTCCATGCCAGTGGAAACCAAAAAATAGCATGAGTAGATATATTTATGTCAGACAAAATGGGTTTCAAGACAAAAACCATAAGAAGAGACAAAGAAGGTGATTACATAATGATAAAAGGGTCAACTCAGCAAGAAGGTTAAACAATTGTAAATATTTATGTAACCAACACAGCAGCACTCAGATATATAAAGCAAATATTATTATGGATAAAGAGAGAGATAGACCTCAATATTAGGAACTTCAATGCTCACTTTCAGCACTGAACATATATTATAGACAGAAAATCAGCAAAGAAACATTGGACTTAATCTGTACTACAGAACAAATGGACCTAACAGCTATTCCAGAACATTTCCCCCCACAACTTCAGAATATATATTGTCCTTCTCAGCACATAAATCACTGTCAAGGAAAGACCATGAGATCAGAAAACGAGTCTTAAAAGACTCAAAAATTTGAAATAATAACAAGCATCTTCCCTGACCACAAGAGAATAAAGCTAGAAATCAAGAAAAAGAGGAATTTTGGAAATTGTAGAGACACATGGAAATTAATATGTTCACAAATAACTAGTAGATTAGTAAAGAAATTAAAAAAGAAATTTAAAAATTTCTTCAAATGCTAATGGGAACACAACATACCAAAATCTATGACACATAGCAAAAGCAGTACCAAGAGGAAAATTTATAGCTATAAATTTTCATGGCTACATCAAAAAGATTTTTGATGTACATCAAAAATTTTCAATGGCTACATCAAAAAGAAGAAAACCGTCAAATAAAGAACTTAATAATCATATTAAAGAACTAGAAAAGCAAGAGCAAACCGAACACAAAATTGGTTAAATAATAATAATAATAATAAAGATTAAAACAGAAATAAATGGATGTGAAATAAAGAAAATAATATAAAAGATCAATAAAATAAAAATTTGTTTTTTGAAAAGATAAATAAAATTGACAAACCTGTAACCAGACTGAGAAAAAATGAGGGAAAACTTAAATAAATAAAATCAGAGATGAAAAAGGAGAAATTACATCTGATACCACAGCAATTCAAAGGATCATTAGTGGCTACTATATGCCCATAAATGGAAAATCTAGAGGAAATGGATAAATTCCTAGACACATACAATCCACCAAGATTGAACCATGAAGAAATTCAAAAACTGAACATATAAATAACAAGTAACAAGATCAAAGCCATGATAAAATATCCCAGTGAAAAATAAGCCTTGGACCCAATGATTTCACTGCTGAATTCTACCAAGTATTTAACAAATTAATACCAATCATACTCAAACTATTCTGAAAAATAGAGGAGGAAAAATTACACACTCAGTCTATGAGGCCAGTATTATCTTAATACCAAAATCAGACAACATATCAAAAAAAGAAAACTGTGGGCCAATATCTCTGATGAATATTGATGCAAAAATCCTCAACAAAATACAAGCAAACAGAATTCAACAACAAATTAAAAAGATCATTCATCACGACCAAGTGAAATATCCCAAAGATGTAAGGATGTTTCAACATAGGCAAATCAATCAATGTGATACATCATATCAACAGAATGAAGGATAAAAGCCATATAATCATTTCAATTGATACTGAAAAGGTATTTAGTAAATTCAACATCACTTTACAATTAAAAACCCTCAAAAAATTGGGGAATATCCCTTAATATAATAAAAGTCATACACGACAGACCCACAGTTAGTATCACACTGAATGAGGGAAAACCTGAAAGCCTTTCCTCTAAGATCTAAAACAAAACAACGACACCTACATTAACCACTGTTATTTAACACAGTACTGGAACTTCTAGCTAGAGCAATCAAATAAGAAAAAATAAATAAATAAAAGACATGCACACTAGAAAGGAAGAACTCAAATTATCTTTGTTGCAGATGATATCATGTTATATGTGAAAAAAATATGAACAGTCTACCACAAAAAACTACTAGAACTGATAAACAAATTAAAGTTTCAGGATACAAAATCAACATACAAAAATCAGTAGCATTTCTATATGCCAACAGTGAATGATCTGACAAAGAAATCAAGAAAATAATCCCATTTAATATAACCACAAACAAGATTAAATATCTAGAAATTAACCCAACCAAAGAAGTGAAAGATCTCTACAATAAAAATGGCAAAACACTGGTGAAAGAAATCAAAGAAGGAACCAAAAAAAACGGAAACATATCCAATATTCATGAATTGAAAGAATCCATATTGTTAGAATATCCATATTTCCCAAAACAATCTATAGATTCAATGCAATCCCTATCAAAATACCAATGACATTCTTATAGAAATAGAGAAAACAACCCTAAAATTTATATGAAACCACAAAAGACCCAAAATAGCCAAAGCTATCCTAAGCAAAAAGAACAAAACTAGAGGAATCACTTTACCTGACTTCAAATTATACTACAGAGCCATAGTAACCAAAACAGCATGGTACTGGCATAAAAACAGACACAAAGGCCAATGGGACAGAATATCGAACCTAGAAACAAATCAATACACCTATAGGAAATTCATTTTTGGCAAAGGTGTCAAGAACATACATTGAGAAGAAGATGGTCTTCAATAAATGGTTCTGGGAAAACTGGATATCCACATGCAGAAGAATGAAAGTAGACCCCTATTTTCTCATCATATAAAAAATAAAACCAAATGAATGAAAGACTTAAATCTAACACCTCAAAATATGAAACTATTACTTGAACAATTACTATTACTATTACTTTGGAAAACTCTCCCCAGGACATTGGTCTGGGCAAAAATTTCTTGAGTAACACCCTACAAACACAGGTGATCCAAAGCAAAAACAGACAAATGGGATCACATCAAGTTAAAAAACTTCTGCTCAGGAAAAGAAATTACCAACAAAGTGAAGAGACAGCCCAAAGCATGAGAGAAAATATTTGCAAACTATCCATCTGAAAAGGGATTAGTAACCAGAATACATAACGAGTTCAAACAAATATAGAGGAAAAATCTAATAATTTGATTTAACAATGGGCAAAAAATCTGAATAGACATTTTGCAAAAGAAGACATACAAATGACAAACAGGTATATGAAAAGGTTCCCAACATCACTGATCATCAGAGAAATGCAAACCAAAACTACAAAAAGATATCTCACCCCAGTTAAAATGGCTTTTATCCAAAAGACAGGCAACAAGCAACAAATGCTAGAGAGGATGCAGAGAAAAGGGAACCCTCATACACTGTTAGTAGGAATGTAAATTGGTACAATCACTATGGAGAAAAGTGTGGAAGTTCCTCAAAACTGAAAATAGAGCTACCAAAGGACCTAGCAATCTCACTCCTAGGTATATATCCAAAAGAAAGGAAATCAGCATGTAAAAGGGATATCTGCACTCCCATGTTTATGGCAGCACTGTTCACAATAGCTAAGATTTGGAAGTAACCTAAGTGTCCATCAGCAGATGAATAGATAAAGAAAATGTGGCACATATACACAGTGGAGTACTATTCAGCTATAAAAGAGAATCCCATTATTTGCAACATATATGGAACTGGTGGTCATTGTGTTAAGTAAATAAACCAAGTACAGAAAGAAAAACTTCATATATTCTCACTTATTTGTGAGAGCTAAAAATTAAAACAATTGAATTCATGGAGATAGAGAACAGAAGGGTAGTTACCAGAGGCTGGGGAGGGTAGTGGGTGTGTGGGGAGGGAAATGGGGATGATTAATGGTACATGAAGTCGTTGTAAAGAATGAATAAGACCTAGTATTTGACAGCACAACAGGGTGACTATAGTCATAATAACTTAATTATGCATTTTTAAATAACTAAGAGTATAATTGGATTGTTACAACAAAAAGGATAAGTGTTTGAGGGCGCAGATACCCCATTTGCCATGATGTGATTATTATACACTGTATGCCTCTATCAAAGTATCTCATGTACCCCATAAATATATATACCTCTTGTGTACCAACAAATACTAAAAATTAAAAAAAATTAAATCATAACATTACTTTGTACTCCATAAATATATACAATTGTAATTTGTCAATACATATTTTTTTCTAAAAAAAATAAGGCAACAAAGGTGAGGAACAATTCTCCCACAATACAAAGGAAGTACAAAGTAAAAACTTGCTAAAAACCAAGACTGAACTAAGACCTACACATTTCTATTCAACCTATGTTATATGTCCAAATTCTCTATCCAACCACCACCAAAGTAAGCAGAGAGAATTCTACTGTCTATCGCTGTTGATAAACATCAACTTAATGAAAAGTTTACATTTTCTTAGATGAGTAAAACAACATCCTCTAAAACAGTGGAAAGGGAACAAAATCGAGAAGATTCAGCAACACATGTATCTGAATATTAAGGAAAGATACTGGTATTTTCAGAAGAATGCAAGATGAAGCAGCATCAGTGAAACAGAAACACAAAACCCAAGGAAAGGAATGTCTGAGATAAAATTGTAACTTTTTTTTAAAGGACCTCTAGAATGAGAAAAACAGGTTAATAGGTTAAAATTAGTAAGGGCTCCAAAGAAACCAAAATTATTTTCTTAAATAAAAAAAACTATGAATAAAGGCTAAAAGGAAAAATGAAAATACTACTAAGCCTTGATGATTTGACAAGAAGTTTATTGGGTTTTGTTTTCTTGTTTTTTTTGGTTAACTTCAGAGTAGAGAACATAAAACATGTAAATATCTGAACAAGAAGCAAAGTGAGGCTGTCTTGGACTTCTCCATTGCACGTTGACTATCAGAAGACAGTAGGACAATGCCCAGAGTCTGGTGAGAAAACGTGTGACCTAAGAATGGCATGTGCATTCTTGTCTTTCAGAACAGAAGGCAACTGAAACCTGTTCTCTGATAGTCAGGAAATCAGGACAGGGAATCTCCCACTGCAGTCATCCTTCATTACAAAAATAAAAAACAACTAAGATTAGTTTTACCAAATTGAGAATTAAGCATTATTAAAATGAATGAAAAAGTTGGCGATGAGTAGAAACAAATTAAAACAGATACATATCTTAAAAAAAAAAGACGGCAATATGTACAAATTTATTTGAAAAGAAAAAATAAGAAGAAAGTAACAACCTAAAAGCAGTCTAAATCTAAAATCAAAGAACATTATCAAGACTGGAAAGAAAAAGGACAGATCTAATAATCCTTAGATTTATGTGTCTGTAACCCAAAAATATTTCACTATTGATTCTGGAAATTCAAATTTTTAAAAAATTCAAAGAAATACAACATGATCACATGGCATTACAGTGGCAATGCAAAAGTGGTTTTAGTTAATCTGGACATCTAATTAAAGAAGTTTAGATGTACATTTTACTTTTATTGCCTCACCAAATTCTATCAAAATGATGGCTTACTCTATAGTGAACAGAGTCAGTAAGCCGTAGCCATATACCAAGGGTTTTCATTAAGGATTTTAATGCTCACATACTAAGTAGGAGTGGACAATCACAAAACATTAGCTATTTGAAGGAAATATATGCCATGAACAACATAAACAAACAAAATCTCCAGAAAATTAGAGGTAGCTGAAACAATGCAGAGGAACTAATTTAAAAGAAAAATACATCAATATTTAAAGGAAAAAATGATTTTTGCTTTATCAATGATAGACTGGATAAAGAAAATGTGGTACATGTACTGCATGGAATACTATGCAGCCATAAAAAAGAACAAGATCATGTCCTTTGCAGGGACATGGATGAAGCTGGAAGCCATCATCATCAGCAAACTCATAAAGGAACAGAAAACCAAACACCACAGGTTCTCATTCTAAGTAAAAGCTGAACGATGAGAACACATGGACACAGGGAGGGGAACAACACACACTGGGGCCTGTCGGGGAGTAGCTGGCAAGAGGAGGGAAAACATTAGGACAAACACCTAATGCATGCAAGGCCTAAAACCTAGATGACAGGTTGATAGGTACAGCAAACTACCATGGCATATTTATACCTATCTAACAAACCTGCACATTCTGCACACGTATCCTGGAACTTAAAGTAAAATTTTTTTAAAAAGTAAAGAAAAAATAATGACTCCTAAATAGGCTAGAGTTGTTTGGCCATAGGTTTACCAGGCAACAACCACCCATCTCTATTTTAATAGACATGTAGTCAAGTTTCAACCTTAGAAAGAAGCTGAGAATGATCCTCCCTTCCTGTGTGAGTCAGTGGACTCACTTGTGCCTGGCACTGACATGATTAGAGCTCCCCAGGTGTAAGGAGCATGTCGGGAACATAGAAGCTTGTGCCAGCAAGGCATGCAGAACACACCCTGACATGAGGGAACCTGTACATTGCTCATAGTGGCTTAGTTTCTGTGTAACAAGAGCAGCTGGAAGGGAGATGAGGTCTCCCAGGGAGGACTTCCCATGAAGCACTAGGGAGCTCAAACAATATATTAACTCTAATTTGAAGACTGGAAGTCGACATGTGAACTCTCACACAGCTCAATATATAAGCCATAGTGCGAGGTTGCTTTTGACATTTAACAATCTTTGGACAAAAAAAAAAGTGTCTCATGCTGGTGTTTTTATCATCCTTTACTCCCAGCAGTGTATTATATTAATTAAAGAAAATACGGTTTTATGTTGGCATAACCTTAGAAAGAAAAATAGATTCTAGATTTACAAAGACTTCAATTTGGCTTTTGTATGTAAATGTCTGAGAAAGAAAGCAATTCCTTCCAATATTCCTCTTCAGTGACATCATCCTTTAATTAACAAAATGCTTAGGGACATTGCTCTGCCAGGGAACTTTCAGAAGTTTTCTAATACCACTGTGTAATGAAACAAAGACAGTACCCAAAATGATTTAATTATAGTGGCATATCAGGATAGGAATATAGAAATATATGTATTTCTATAGGATAAATAATATTTTCCAGTGAAAACAAATGAAACTACTCACTGCGTATGAGAAGTTAGCAATTTGTTACACACAGAAGATATTTTCCACTAAAAAGAACATATTATCAGTTCTAGCTATGCAGCTATGCATTAACCTTGTTGTTCTTGAAAAGACACGAAAGACATCCTGGATGACAGAAGCCACACCACAGGTAATGTGTTAGCAAACAGGAAGTAAACATCAACAAGTAGCAAATACAAATGCTTCTCAACTTAGGACGGGGTTACATCCCAATAAACCTATTGTAAATTAAAAATATTGTAGACTTAGGATTGGGTTACATCCCAATAAACCTACTGTAAGTTAAAAACATTGTAAGTTGAAGATGCATTTAATACACCTAGCCTACCAAGCATCATCCTTTAGCCTAGCCTATCTTAAGTGTGCTCAGAACACTTACATTAGCCTACAGCTAGGCAAAATCAGCTAACATAAAGCCTATTTTATAATTAAGTCCTGAATATCTCAAGTAATTTAGTAAATACTGTACTGAAAGTGAAAAGAATGACTGTATGGGTACCCAAAGTATGGTATTCACTGAAATGTGTATCATCGTTACACCAGTGTAAATTTGGGACATCAGGGACCATGTGTGCAGAGGAGTGAGCATCTTCAGTGTGAAATTAAGAACACCTCTGCACATATTGTGTTCTGGGTGCTTCCCATGGAAGCCTGAGGCAGCAAGCAGCAGGGAAACCCATCTAATACAGATCTACGTGGGCCCACTGAAGTCAACGCTTGTGGCTAAATACAGATGCTTTCTGCTAGTTTGCACATTCTGCCGTATCTTAGATATAGCATGCAACAGGCAGCATTTTCTTTCACAGAATAAGACTTTTTCAGCTAAGAGATACTTTGTTCCAGGGAAGGGAAATTCAAATGAGAATATAACTATGTAACAGAGAAATGACTCAGTACATGCTGGCATAGAAAACCAGTGGAATATAAGGTAGATATTAATGTGAAGACTGTGCAGCAGTTCAGAAAACATTTTGATATGATGATGTAAATTAAAAAAACTGGATGAAATGAATGAAAAAATATATATACACTGTAAATTTGCATTTTGTGTATACATGCTTGCAAGCATGTGTATATGCAGACAGATGATTGATCCATACATACATAGAGGCACAGTTAGATAAATTTTTTAACTGTTGTCTGCAAGAATAAAAATCACTTTGATGTAAAATTAGAGAGATTTTCTTTCATTGTTTTCCTATGTTAGTATTGTTAAATGGTCATTTAATTTTAAATGGGAGAAAATTAAGTTGTCAACTAGTTGCTAGTTGGTGAGGTTATGATTCAAACTACTCTAATTTGTGATTCATATTAGTCTAAAGGAAGATGAAACCTTTAAAAGCAATAAATGAGTTCCATGTCTTTTTGTATATATTAGTAATGCATTGGTTTGTATGAAGCACAGTAATTTACACATAATTTTTTAAGTGTTATATACATAATACTTAGAATTTTGATGGTGTCATAGCACTTCATAGTTATTGTTCACATGAATTCTATGATGGGGTCACTTAAGAAATGAGAAAACCAAAGGAAAAACAGTTTATCCCAATTGCATATATTAAAATGGAGCAAACTCAAAAAATGCTAGTTTGAAATGTGAAGAGAAAGGCTTTTGTCTTAAGAGTTTATATCCTGTTTATTATTTAACTGATAATCTAACACATGATCATAGCACAAGATTTGGAAAGTACAGGAAGGATTAAGAAAAAACAAAACTTACCTACAATTATATATCTAGATATAACAACTATTGACAACTATTAACACATTTTGATTCATTATGTTCTTTCATTTTACTGTATTCTGTTTCATTCTTGCTGTCAAGAAGTTGGTCTTTGGTCTAATTCATCACTGCCAAATTAAACTTTCTGCAACAATGAAAACGTTTTGTATCTATGCTGTCTGAAACAGAAGGTTCTTGTACTCTTGAAATGTTGCTAGTGGCTGCTGAGAAAAAAATTATAATTTGATTTGATTTTAACGTATTTACATTTAATTTTAAATGCTACAAGTGGCTCGTGGGGCTATTATTGTGAACAGGTGCAGGCGTATTTTTTACTGTGGGGTGACCTGCCATCTTGTTTCTTTTAAGAGTTGGTTTTTGGAATTCTTAGTTTCAACACAAAGTGCCCACGTATGAATGTCTTATTTATTATACTCAATAACTATAATGTTTCTTCAATTGAAGGAATCAACTGTCTTAGTACTAGAAAATCCTCACCTATTATTTTTTCAAATGGTGCCTCTCTCCCATTGTCTCTATTCTTTTGTTCAGAAATCTAATTAGATTTACATTAGACCTCTTCTATCCTCCATATTTCACATAATTTGATTTTCATATTTTTTATTAGCAGTACATCATTTGTTTTTAACCCAACCATTGTTTTTCTTTTTAATAGCCATAGTTTTTAATCTTAGTACTTTTTTTTTCCAAATCTATTCTCTCTCATAATATCATGGTACTTCTTACATTTTCTCTGTGATTGTGGTTCTTTTACATTACATTCTTTGTTCTCCTTTTTGTTATAGCCATTAATATATACAGTAGATAGTTATCTTGTGTGTTTTGTAATATTTGTTTGGGCACTCCACTTTAATGGTGTCTTTTAAAAAAATGATATATGAGTTGTGAGACCATCCTTGCAAAGATTTGCATTTTCTTCTTAAAAGTGCCCATAGGTACCATCAAACTGGGGTCAATGTTCATGTTATATTCTTGGGTAGGGGGAGTTGTGGTTCTCAGATCACAGGTAGTCAAATTTAAACTCCCACAATTCTAGGAGTTTAAGTGCTAGGGTATAAGCTCAGATTTTCAAAATTCCAGGGGAGATTTTTTTTCTTTTCACCTCTAATCCTAGACAGAAATCAATGTTTTCCTATTATCTTTCTATGCCAGTAGAAGGACTTTTCTAGATTCTTCCCTTTCAGTAAGGATGCAGCCAGCCTTTCAACGATACTAGCTTTATTCAGAGTTTCAGTTCTTCTCCTCATGCAGAGCTGCAGTCATAGCTCTTGCACCATTAGGGACATTAAAACCTATGCCTCTGCATATGCTTTGCCCCTTTCTTAGGTAGCAACACAAGCAATTACTCTAGAATGAAAGTGGAAAAACTGATTTTCCTCTGCTCTTACACCACAACAATCAACACAAAACTTCTGTGACCAAATGTGTGGGAATTTCTCCCCATCAACAATCAAGCAATCATTTCTGCAGCAGACACAAGCTGAGTGTTCTCTAGTTCAGTTCCATTCTGACCCTATTTGCCTGCAGACATCACCAGACCCCACAAGTTGAGGGCTCAGTCCCCAAGACCGCTCCCTTTCAGATGCCAGTCACAAGCCTCAGGTTGTTTTACCTGAGCTTCTGACCTTTTGGGATCAGCCAGGGATCCTATGACCCTCTTCTTGGGTTTGATTAATTTGCTGGAATGGCTCACAGAACTCAAGGAAACACTTATTTGCATTTACCAGTTAATTACAAAGACTATTACAAAAGACAGAAATGAAAAGGTATATAAGGCAAAGCATGTGGGAAGGGGTATGGAGCTTCCATCCTTCTCTGGGAACCACCCTCCAGGAACTACCATGTGTTCAGCTATCCAGAAACTCCCTGAACCCAGTCTCCGGGGGATTTTACAGAAGCTTTTACAGAGGCATGGTTGAATAAATCATTGGTCATTTGTGATTTACTTAACCTTCAGCCCCTCATCGTCCCCTGAGATTGAGGGGTGCGGCTGAAAGTCCCAAGTCCTCTAATCCTGTCTTGGTCTTTCTGGTGACCAGCCCCATCCTGAAGTGACCTAGAGGCTGCCAGCCCCGTAAATCATTAGCATAAAATGACATCAGTTTGGACATTCCAATAATTTTAGGAGTTGTAGGCTGGGAAATGGGTCTAAGACAAAAATATATATTGCACAGTATCACATCAGGTTTGTTGATTTTTTCTTTTACGGCACCTGAAAATTTCCCTTCTTTGTTGTGACCTCAAATGGGTGCTAATATAATAGTTCTAGATAATTCTTATCTAGTAATGAGAGCATTTTCAAGTTATCCTAATCTTCCATTTTAATCTATTTAATATCATTTTAAATGATTTTGCAGCAATATTTTGTAATTAACATAATTGTTAAATATATAGGAACAATATCTTCTTACTTATTTACTAGAATAAATATATTTTCATTTAAACCTTTATCCAAGTTTCTGTTATCTCCTTAGGTACAAATTCCCAGAAGGAAAATTACTAGCCCAAGCATTTTTTATATATATTGCCATGCTAAACTCCAGTAAAATTATAACGATTTATATTCCAAAGACAAGCATATAACAATGTCCACTCTACTATATCTTCATGAAATTGTGCACTAAATTTTGGGTGTTTATAATGAATATATATATATATATATTTGTTGTTTGCTTTGCATTTTTATATTAATGATGACAACTGTTTTAAAATGTTTATTAACCATTCATTTTCATATTGTGTTCAATGCTTCAGTCTTATGCCCCAATTTTTTTTTTTTTTTTTTTTTTTTGATGAGATGGAGTCTCCTTCTGTTGCCCAGTCTAGAGTGCAATGGTGCCATCTTGGCTCACTGCAACCTCCAACTCCGGGGTTCAAGCGATTCTCTCCTGCCTCGGCTTCCCGAGCAGCTGAGATTACAGGTGCCTGCCACCAAGCCTCGGCCAATTTTTGTATTTTTAGTAGAGACAGGATTTCACCATGCTGGCCAGGCTGGTCTCGAACTCCCAACCTCAGACGATCCACCTGCCTCGGCCTCCGAAAGTGCTGGGATTACAGGCATGAGCCACCGTGCCCAGCTAGCCTATTTTTATTATCATTGTAGTCTTTTCCTTATCACTATACAGTAATTTACATATTATATCTATTAATGCTTTGTATTATTTGATCCTTGTTTTCAGTCTTTCCATTTTAATGGTTTGACTTACAGAAAATATTTAAATTTCTATGTTTAAATATATCTGTATTTTCTAGTGAAAATTTTATATTAATTTAATGTATAAAAGAAACATCCTTATTGAACAAACAATGTGTTTATTTATTTGCTTTATTTCTAATTTTCTTTGAGGGAGAGAAAATACCAATCTCAGGAAAATTTTGCAACTTTTTTCCTTTTATCGCTAATGTAAAATGTGTATACTACCTTTTTTACATTTTGATTTTCTCTTCTTTTATTAAGTGATCCAATTAGAAAGACATTATTTTATTACAAAGTCAATATAATGCACTGAAATACTTCTTAAGTCAATTAGCCATTATCTACCTATTCTTTTTGAAAAATGTCATGATTAGACCCATCTATTTATTCTTCTGTTTAAAACTTCAGAAATTCAGGGTAAAGCCTACTCTATTCTCTGCAATATCAATTGGAATTACATTAAATCTATAAAACTTGCTAAAGAAGAGTAATGGTAAGATGATTCAGCTTTTCCATTCAGCAAGATGGTATATATCTCATTACTTATTTATTCCTTTACGCTAAAAACATCATCTAGATTTTAACATATAGGTTGACCATATTTCCTTCTAAGGTTATTCATTAGTACCTTGCAGGTGTTTTTTCTATTGTAATTAAGTGTTTTTCATATTACATAGCCTTGCATATATTTATTATTTTTTCTGGCCACTTTAATTGAAATTATCTCTTAATTGATATTCTTGGGTATTTAACTGTATGATATGACATAAAAGATAATAATTTGTAGTATAAATACTCGTGCTATTTTTTAAACTATATCTTATAGCAGGAACTTAAATTCCAGAAAATGCTAAATAATAAGGTTGATCATGTTATTCTGTTTCTTATTTTAATGGAAATTACTCTAGTACTTCACAAATAAATACGAGGAGTTGTATTTGTCATGTTTGTATGATAAACAGTCTTGTTTCTTGTGTTGATGATGTGAAACTCATTCTCCAAATATATTACACTTTTAAACCATTAGATAATTAGAGTAAAGAGTTAAGATCTCTTCCTTCTGATGTATCCTCTCATTCTTTTTCTGGTTTTCCCAACAGATTTTGCTTTACACCTTATTCTATGTCTTTCATATACAGAATTTCTTGACTGCAATGACTTCACATGAAATAATATATTTTATTTAGTAGTGTCTTTGCCTCAAATGTGTCTTTTCTTGAATCATATTTTTAAATGTTAACATATTTATACAGTTTTGTTTTGTTTTCTTTTGCATAATGGCCATTATTTTTAATTTCACTATAATGGTGTGTTGTGTCATGTAGAAAAAAATTACCTTTTTTAACCCAGTTTCTGAGTGTTTGATTTTTTTAAGGAAAGATACTCCCAATAATATTTATTATAAAAATATGTGCCTGCTCTGATATCTGTCAACTTTCCTTTTAAAATATATATAGATATATTTATATATGATAT
>NW_012115910.1:6367749-6371562 GCF_000951035.1 Colobus angolensis palliatus
TAGATGATAGATGAACACATATATTATTATATATGATATTATATATCATATATAATAATATAATAGAGAGGGAGAGAGAGACAGAGAGAGAGAGATTTTGATTGAGGAAAATGATTTATATATGATATTATATATATATATTTTCCTTCTCCCTTTTAAAATATTTTATATTCTGTGTCATTGATTATGACTGCTTTGTGAGTTTTCTCTAATAGTCAAAGGATGGATAGTAAGTGCATGTGATTTAGAGTTTCAAAACCTTGGATTCAAAACTCCATCATGTTCTAGAAGTTTGACTTCTGGCAAGCCACTTAATTTTTCTGAATCTTAGATTCTTGTCATAAAATTAGGATAACAACCTCTTTGTCATTATAATTATCAAATAAGATCAAGAATATAAAGCCCCTAACTTAATGCCCACTGAATAAGAGGCACAGTAAATCATGGCTAATGAGATTAACATTTATGGTGTTCAAGAACCACAAATTTCAATAATTTCAGATGTAATAGTACGAGCAAATATTTGACGGTGTCCACCAATAAGGCAACAAGCAATGGTGGCAACTGTGACAAACTGGAACCAACGCCAATCCAAATCCAAAGTTTTAACGGTGTGCTCACCAAATAAAAATGTCACAGCCTTTCATATTTTAAGTAAATATCACAACATAAAATTTTCATCAGAAAACCTGTCTCCAATTTTAGAGCCTTTTGTTAATCTTGCCACTACCTTAGCAGGACTTTAGTGTGCCAGATATGAGCCTGCTAGTTTTAAGTCAAATAATTATTTATTCTTATGGCCACTTCTCAACCGTGTTGATCAAATTCATAAAGCAAATCTTAGCCTTAAATTCCTTACTTCACTTCCTTGTCTTCACTTCCGCTAGGACCTAGTCTATTATGCTGCAGCCTTGACAACTTGCTGAGATAAAAAGTTGAGAGTTACGATAGTAGGAAGAAGAGCCACAGAGAATAAATAATAATAATAATAATAATAATAATGCATGTGATTTCTGGCCTGTGGTCAATTTGTGACAACTATCAGTATATCAGGAGAACATGACATGCTCGGAGCCAAACTATAGTGGCCAATACTGAAATATATCTAGACATGTATTACTGTCAAATTTGAAGATGTGCATTCATAGAAATTAGTAAATTGAACAGGAAAGTAAAAGAGCACTGTTTTAGATGATATAACCTCAAAGAAGAGACAAAAATAGCTTAATATAATGAGTGGATGAGTGGATGTGTTTCAATTAGGTAGCAATAAGCTATGGGCTTCATGAGCAGGAAGGTACATTTCAACCTTCTAAGTAGTGAAAAATTCCATTGTGCTGCTAATTACCTATTTAATTCTTTGAATACAAATGTGCAATTAACATTACAAATAATCAAGGTTAAAATATAATTAATGCAAGTGTGATTTAGTTATAATTAAACTAATTACACAGATATGTAGTATAATAAGGGACCATTATTTAGATGTAAATTTATTCTTCTTTTCAAGAGTAGTTATTTGAATTTCATTTTCCAATTATTTTACAAATGATGAAATAGAATTATAAAGGAGAGAGTCAGTCTTCCAGGGATGAAGAAATAAACCTAGGCTTTATAAATTACAATTCTTTTGTCTACACGTACTTGTAAATAGAGAAGTTAGAATTTTTTTTTTTTTTCAAAACCCACCTGCAAACTCAACAAAAATATCTTACTTCTATGACTGCAGGGAAAAATCAAGGAAACACTTGAGAGAGATTCAATCCCATACAGCATGATTTCCTTTCAGAGTAAGTAGTATCACAACTCTCTTTACATATACCAACCTCAAACACTTGCTCAACTAATAAATTTTCTCTACTTTCTGTTCTCAAACATAATTAGTTCTTAATGTTGAGATTTCACCTATTGACATAGATTAACCCAAGTAAAACTGCATTATCTACCCACAGACAGAAATAGATATAGCATGTAGCAACTTGGAGCAAGATAGATTTGATTTCAGATCTGCAACTTTCTTTATATAAGTTAGTTGCAGTTAAATGACAACAGCATGTCTGTTTCTACGCAAGGTGGATTTTACGTGGTATAGCATTGAACCTTCATTTAAACATTTGAGTTATTATTTCTAGTATATGGATGAAGAAATGACTAGAGGAGAATGGGGAGAGAATAAAAAAGGAAAATTCTAAGAAGTAAAAGAGATAACTAAGCACAAAGTGACACTTGTGATACACTCTAATTCTATCAGAATGAAGTCAGAATGATACAAGGAAACAAATACATGAAAATCTAATCTGTCACTTTCTGAGGACAGCTGAAAACCAATTATCATGAAAACTGAGTAAATAAGTTCTATCTCTTTTTCTGTATGAACTGTACCTCTGAGTAGCCAAATAAAAGACAGTTAAAGCACCTCTGTACAAAATTATCCAAACTAGTAAATGAGAACAAGAAGACTAGGTTAAAATGTCACCATTTTGCAATGGACTAATTCACCTAAGCATTAAACATCAAAACTGCTAACAGCTAAAAAAAAAAAAAAAAAAAAAAAAAAAGACTAGAGACCAGCTATCATGTGCCTATTTTTTAGTTTTATATTTTAATATTTATTTATTTATTTTTACACAAGGGTTATGAGACTGGCTAATTTTTGTATTTTTGGTAGAGACAGGGTTTTGTCATGTTTCCCAGAGTGGTCTCAAACTCTGGGCTCAAGCAATCCACCCGCCACAGCCTCCCAAAGTGCTAGGATTACAGGCACCTCACCTGGCCCAGACATTAGGTTCCTCTTGATGAAAGAGAACATCATCTCCTGTTTAGTCATGTCAACGGATTGAACCCTAGTCTAACTAAACATCTGAATCCAGCTGCAATTGAAAGAAATAGAAGAAATGAACATGTTAAATTCCATCATCAGTATGCAGTCAGCAAAGTTTGTAGGCCAACTCTCCATATCCAACAGTCCAGGTTCTTCAACAGAGAGTTTGTAAAGAAATGAAAGGAATGGAGAAAGGACCTGTGAATTGAGTAACTTAAAGGCCTTATCAAGTATCTTAGAAACACACAGGATTAAACTGTGGTGTCTAGGAATACATTCTTGAGTGATGAATTATAAAAAATCATTTAGATAGAAGAGGTTGTGTTTGGAATGGAGTACATAGAATGACTTATAAGTTAGCTGCCAAAGTTCTATTTCTTGTCCTGAGTTTTGTTTACAAGATTGCCTTTAATAATACATTAAGCTGTATTAAAAACAAAAACAAAAAGATGCAAATAAGAGTTAACCTCAACAGGGATGTGATTAGATGGAATTTATGGGGTGGTGGTCTGGTTTTGTTTCTTGAGGTAGGTACTGATTATATAATTACATTCACTTTATGAAAAGTCATTGGATGTTCTTTTTCATATGTAAATTGAATTTCAAAAAAGTCCTTAAAATTATTTTGTAAAAATATTGAAGGAAGAAATAAGATAGGCTGGGTGCAATGACTCACACCTGTAATCCCAGCATTTTGGGAGGTCGAGGTGGGTGGATCACCTGAGGTCAGCAGTTCGAGAGCAGCCTAGCCAACATGGTAAAACCCCATCTCTACTAATAATACAAAATGTAGTTGGGTGTGATGGCATGCGCCTGTAATCCCAACTACTCAGAAGGCTGAGGCAGGAGAATCGCTTGAACTTGGGAGGCAGAGGTTGCAGTGAGCTGAGATCGCGCCACTGCACTCCAACCTGGGTGCTAGAGCAAGACACTATCAAAAAAAAAGAAGAAGAAGAAAGAAGAAAGAAAAAAAGAAAGAAAGAAAAGAAAGA
>NW_012115910.1:6371612-6378600 GCF_000951035.1 Colobus angolensis palliatus
AAAGAAAGAAAGAAAGAAAAGAAAGAAAGAAAGAAAGAAAGAAAGAAAGAAAGAAAGAAAGAAAGAAAGAAAGAAAGAAAGAAAGAAAGAAAGAGAGAAAGAGAAAGAAAGAAAGAAAGAGAAGATAATGAATATCTGAAAAAAGTCTTCTAAAGTTTTGATAAAAATACTGTATTAAAATTGTATATGTCATTATTAAATACAGTGAGTTCTAAGTTTCTCTTCAAAGAATCTTTTAGTATGTTCAGTTCTATGATCTTCATTTTAAAGTTTAACTTCCTCATTCTCCTCATCTCCATG
Organism: Colobus angolensis palliatus; assembly: GCF_000951035.1. Lineage (NCBI taxonomy): Eukaryota > Metazoa > Chordata > Mammalia > Primates > Cercopithecidae > Colobus > Colobus angolensis. The sequence continues at coordinate 6,371,913 of NW_012115910.1, forward strand.
CCCCTAATTTCAGTAAACCACCTCCCCACCAGTTATAATCAGTAGTTCACATCTCTTTCCCTGGTCACCTGCTCAGTCCTGAGTCACCCCTGGTCACCTGCTCCATCCTAAGGCACTCTGGTCACCTGCTCCATCCTGAGTCACCTCTGATCACCTGCTTCATCCTGAATCACCCCTGGTCACCTGCTCTGACCTGAGTCACCTTTAATCATCTGTTCCGTAACTGTCTTTCCCACCAAAACAGCTCACCCTGCCACTCTGGCTCATACCCCTGCTCTCTTTAAAATAGCCAATAGGAATTAGCCTAGACTGTGTGGTCCAAACTTAACCAATAGGGGAATGACACAGCAGTAAGGGCTACCTGTGTCAGGGATAAAAACTCTTTCCCCTCCCATGTTCAAGTGTGCTCTTGCCATTGCTCCATCTGGGAGATGCATCCTTCTATAGAAGTAAAATTGCCTTGCTGAGAAAATTCATGTTGGAGTGCTATTTATTTTGTGACACTGAAAATGTACTTCTAATATCATTTAGAGAATAACAACAGTAATGTCACTTATTATGTTTTTAGGATCAAGGTAAAAGCTGTACAAAAAAGCATATTGGTAGTCCTCATAATTTGATTTTTTATTTTAAGATGAAAAACACAAAAATCACTTAAATCAAAAAGTTAGAAATAAAACAACAAAACTAGATTGAGAAAAGCATGGTGGGGGGTTAAGAAGAACGACAAAGTTTGATAAATTTGAAAAGTAAAAATAATTTGAATTTCTAAATAAATTAAATATCATCCTTTTAAAAATAAAAGTCAGAATCTGGAAAGTAAAACTATAGAAATAAAACACAAATATACAGATATATGTATAGAAAGGAAATACAAATTTTCAGAGAACCATAGTAATAACCCTGTATAAGTAATTTGCAATTTTAAATTAAATTAATGAGTTTCTAAGGAAACATAAATTGTCAAAATTACAAAAATGCAAAATATTTAATAGCAAAAACTGAAAATGAAGTTTTCAACAAATGAATTTTTCTTTTTAATAATAAATATAAAATCTATATAGACAGCATATAAAATTTAACAAAAAATATTAAAAATCTAACAAAAATAAAAATTTATCATGGAAAGCTAAGGACAGATGGATAATCAAGAATCTCCTATTCATAACGAATTTTTCAAAAGGAAAAGAACTAGAAAATACATGTAACTTTATATATGTTAAAGTTATAATTTTTTTTTTTTTTTGAGGTGGAGTCTCACTCTGTCACCCAGGCTGAGGTGCAGTGGTGTAATCTCAGCTCACTGCAACCTCCACCTCCAGAGTTGAAGTGATTCTCCCACCTCAGCCTCCCGAGTAGTTGGGATTACAGACACATAACCACCACACCCACCTAATTTTTGTATTTTTAGTAGAGATGGGGTTTCACAATGTTTGCCAGGCTGGTCTTGAACCTCTGACCTCAGGTGATCCTCCACCTTGGCCTCCCATAGTGCTGGGATTGCAAGTATGAGCCACTGTGCCCGGCCTTAAAGTGATAAATTTAAAATATTCTTATAAGAACTTTTTATAAAATTGCAAACAAAATAATGCCTACATTAGATGAAAATTCATAGACAATTTTCAATCCATCATGTTTCATAAATAGAAATATCACCATTAAATGAGAAAATGCATTATCATTTCACATTGTTTTGATAGTTCTAGGGAAAGCAATAAGGAGAATGAGAATCAGAGATGTTACCATAGAGGGATAGGAGGCAGGGCTAGCCTGCAGCTCCTGCTCAGACAGACAGAGCCACATGTGAAGACTCATATCATGAACTTTTGCTACAAGAATTACCCTAGGAACATACCAGGAAAGCTGAGAGAATCCACAGACCCTTTGAAGGAACTGGATCACCGCTGCTAGCTCAATGAGACATGGGAAAACCATGAGTCCACTTGCTTTCTCAGCAGGAAGGCTGAGTTCTCTGGGGCAAGTTCTCAGTCCTGGTCACCAACTGCCCAGAAATTGACTTGGTGCTGTTGGGAGGGCCATGGTGGGAGTGAGACCCGTCTTTAGGACTGCAGGCTGTATGGCAGCGGGATAAGGCCTGTGACTGCCAGCGTACCCCCACTTCCCTGGCAACCTCTGTGACTCAGCAGAGGCAGCCATAATTCCCTGAGGAACATAAATCCACCAGCCTGAAAACCACACCCCCATCCCCCACTGCTGCCACAACAAGCCCCACCCAAGGAGAGTCTGAGCTCAGACACACCTAACTCTGCCCACATCTGACAGCCCTTCTCTACATGCCCTGGTAGCTGAAGACAAAGGACATAATCTCTTGGGAACTCTGTGGCCCCACCCACCACCTGATCCTTCTTCCACAAGGGCAGTTGATACACTCTTGAAAGCACCACCTCCTGGCTGGAGGCCAACCAATGCAAAACCAGCACACTAAACAAAAATACAACCAAGGAACCTCACAGAGCCCATTTCATTCTTCTGTTACCTCCACCTGAGCAGGTGCTGGTATCCACAGCTGAAAGACCTGAAGATGGATCACATCACAGGACTCTTTACAGACACTTCCCAATACCATCCTGGAGCCTGGTAGCTCTGCTGGGTGGCTAGATCCAGAAGGGTAAAAACAATCACTGCAGTTGGGCTCTCAGGAAGCCCCATTCCTAGGGGAAGGGGGAGAGCAGCACATCAAGGGAGCACCCTGTGGGACAAAAGAATCTAAACAGCAGCTAGTGTTCCAGATCTTCCCTCTGACATAGTCTACTGAAATGAGGAGAAACCAGAAAAACAATTCTGGTAATATGACAAAACACAATTCTTTAACACCCCTGAAAGATCACATCAGCTCACCATCAATGGATCGAAACCAAAACAAAATCTCTGAATTGCCAGAAAAATAATTTAGAAGATTGATGATTAAGCTAACTGAGGAGGAACCAGGAAAAGATGAACTCTAACTTAAATAAATCAAAAATATAATACAGGACATGGAATGAAAAATCTCCAGTATAATAGATAGCATAAATTTTTAAAAATCACAACTTCTGGAAATCAAGACACACTTAGAGAAATGCAACAAGCACTGGAAAATCTCAGCAATAGAACTGGAAAAACAGAAGCAAGAATTTCCCAGCTCAAAGGCAGAGCTTTCTAATTAATCCAATTCATCAAAGACCAAAAAAAAAAGAATTTTTAAAAATGAACAAAGTTTCCAAGAAGTTTGGGATTATGTTAAACATCGAAACCTAAGAATAATTGGTTTTCCCAAGGAAGAAAGGAAATCTACAAGTGTGGAAAACATATTTGAGGGAATAATCAAGAAAAACTTCTCTGACCTTGCTAGAGATCTAGACATTCAAATACAAGAAGTTCAAAGAACACCTGGGAAATTCACTGAAAAAGATCATCAACTAGGTTTTAAAGAACCCTCAAAACAAGGCAAATAAGCACATAGTCATCAGGTTATCTAAAGTAAAGACAAAGGAAAGAATCTTAAGAGCTTTCCTTTATCAGGTAACCTAAAATATCAGGTAACCTAAAAAGGAAAAGCGATCAGAATAATAGCAGATTTCTCAGAAGAAACCCTGCAAGCTAGAAGGGATTGGGGTTCTATTTTTAACCTCCTTAAACAAAATAATTATCAGCCAAGAATTTTGTATCCAGCAAAACTAAGCTTCATGAATGAAGGAAAGATACAGTCTTTTCCAGACAGACAAATGCTGAGACAATTCGCCACTACCAGCCCGGCTCTACAAGAACTGCTAAAACAAGCTCTAAATCTTAAAGCAAATCCTCAAAATACACCAAAATAGAACCTATTAAAAGCATAAATCTCACAGGACCTATATTACAATAGCACAATGAAAATAAACAAACAAACAAGACATTCAGGCAACAAATAGTATGATAAACAGAATAGTACCTCACATCTTAATACTAACATTAAATGTAAATGGCTTAAATGCTTCACTGAAAAGATACAGAATGACAGAATAGATAAGAATTCATCCACCAAATTTCTGCTATCTTCAGGAGACTCACCTAACACATAAGGATGCACATAAGCTTAAGGTAAAGGGGTGGAAAGAGATATTCCATGCAAATGGACACCAAAAGCAAGCAGGAGTAGCAATTCTTATATAGACAAAACAAACTTTAAAGCAACTGTGGTTAAAAAAGGACAAAGAAGGACACTATATAGTGACAAAAGGACTAGCCCAACAAGAAAATATCACAATCCTAAACATATATGCACTTAACACTGGAGCTCCCAAATTTATAAAACAATTACTACTAGACCTAAGGAATGAGATAGACGGCAACACAATAATAGTGGGAGACTTTAATACTCCACTGTCAGCACTAGTCAGGTCATCAAGACATAAAGTCAACAAAGAAACAATGGACTTAAACTATACCCTAAAACAAATGACTCAGCAGTTGATTACAGAACATTCATGTGCTACAGAATATACATTCTATTCATCAGCACATGGAACATTCTCCAAGATAGACCATATGATAAGGACAAAACAAGTCTGAGTAAATTTAAGAAAATCGCAATAATATTAAGTACTCTCTCAGACCACAGCGGAATAAAATTGGAAATCAACTCCAAAGGAACCCTCAAAACCATGCAAATACATGGAAATTAAATAACCTACTCCTGAATGATCACTGGGTCAACAAAGATATCAAGATTAACATTCAAAAATTATTTGAACAGAATGATAATAGTGACACAACCTATCAAAATCTCTGGGATACAGCAAAGGCAGTGATAAAGGAAAGTTCATAACCATAAATGCCTACATCAAAACATCTGAAAAAGCACAAACAGTCAATCTAAAGTCACATCTCAAAGACCTAGAGAAACAAGCGAACTCATACCCAGCAGAAGAAAAGAAATAACGAAGATCAGAGCAGAATTAAATGAAATGTAAACAAAAAAATGCAAAAGATAAATGAAAACCCGGTTATCTGAAAATACAAATAAAATTGATAGACCATTAGCAAGATTAACCAAGAAAAGAAGAGAGAAGATTCAAATAAGCTCGATTACAAATTAAACAGGAGATATTATTACTGATACTACAGAAATAAAAAATATTACTCAATTCTAGTATGAACTCCTTCACACACATAAACTGGGAAACCTGAAGGAGATGGATGAATTCCTGGAAATATATAATCCTCCTAGATTAAACCAGGAAAAAACAGAGACTCTGAACAGACCAATAACAAGCAGTGCGATTGAAATTATAATAAAAAAACTTCCCAACAAAAACAATCCAGAACCAGACGAATTTATAGCTGAATTCTATCAGGCATTCAAAGAAGAATTGGGACCAATCCTATTGACACTATTCCACAGGATAGAGAAAGTGGGAATCCTCCCTAAATCACTCTATGAAGTCAGTGTCACCCTAATACCAAAATCAGGACAGGATAGGCCGGGCGCGGTGGCTCAAGCCTGTAATCCCAGCACTTTGGGAGGCCGAGACGGGCGAATCACGAGGTCAGGAAATCGAGACCATCCTGGCTAACACGGTGAAACCCCATCTCTACTAAAAATACAAAAACCAGCTGGGCGAGGTGGCGGGCGCCTGTAGTCCCAGCTACTCGGGAGGGAGAATGGCGTAAACCCGGGAGGCGGAGCTTGCAGTGAGCTGAGATCCAGCCACTGCACTCCAGTCCGGGCGACAGAGCAAGACTCCGCCTCAAAAAAAACAAAAAACAAAAAACAAAATCAGGACAGGATAAAACAAAAAAAGAACACTACACACCAATATCCCTAATGAACATAGATGAAAAAATCCTCATAAAAATACCAGCTAACCGAATCCAAAAGCATATCAAAAAGATAATCCATCATGATCAAATGTGTTTGATACCAGAGATGCAGGGTTGATTTAACATATGCAAGCCAATAGATGTGATACAGCACATAAACAGAATTAAAAAGAAAATTCACATGATCATCTCAATAGATGCAGAAAAAGCATTTGACATAATCCAGCATTCTTTATGATTAAAATCCTCAGCAAAATAGGCATAGAAGGGACATAACTTAAGGTAATAAAAGCCATCTATGACAAACCCACAACCAATGTTATACTGAATGGGGACAAGCTGAAAGCATTCCCCCTGAGAACTGGAACAAGACAAGGATGCCCACTTTCACCACTTCTATTCAATGTAGTACTGGAAGTCCTAGTCAGAGCAATCACACAGGAGAAAAAAATAAAGGGCATCCAAATTGGTAAAGAGGAAGTCAAACTGTCGCTATTTGCTGATGATATGATTGTATACGTAGAAACCCCTAAAGACTCATCCAAAAAACTCCTACAACTAGTAAATAAATTCAGCAAGGTTTCAGGGCACAAAATTAATGTACATAAACAGTAGCTGTGCTATACACCAAGAGCAATCAAATGGAGAATCAAATCAAGAGCTCAACTCCTTTTATAATAGCTGCAAAAAAAAAAAAAAGGAATATACCTAAACATGGAGGTGAAAGACCTCTACAAGGAAAAGTAAAAAACACTGCTGAAAAAAATCATAGATGAGATCATTGCGGGGGGGCGGAGCAAGATGGCCGAATAGGAACAGCTGCAGTCTCCAACTCTCAGCGCGAAGGACACAGAAGACCGGTGATTTCTGCATTTTGAACTGAGGT
>NW_012115910.1:6385870-6414878 GCF_000951035.1 Colobus angolensis palliatus
AAAAAAAAAAAAAAATCATAGATGACACAAACAAATCGAAACACATCCCATGCTCATGGATGGGCAGAATCAATATTGTGAAAATTACCATATTGTCAAAAGCAATCAACAATTTCAATGGAATTCCATCAAAATACCACCATCATTCTTCACATAACTAGAAAAAAAATCCTAAAATTCATATGGAACCAAAAAGAAGCCCACATAGCCAAAGCACTTACTAAGCAAAAAGAACAAACCTGGAGGCATCACATTACCTAACTTCAAACTATCCTATAAGGCCACAGACACCAAAACAGAATGGTACTTGTATAAAAATAAGAACATGAATGAAACAGAATCAACAACCCAGAAATAAAGCCAAACACTTACAGCCAACTGATCTTTGACAAAGCAAACAAACAAACAAACAAAAACATAAAGAGGGGAAAGGACACTATATTCAACAAATGGTGCAGAGATAATTAGCAAGCCACATGTTGAAGAATGAAACTGGATCCTCGTCTCTCCCCTCATGCAAAAATCAACTCAAGGTGGATCAAAGACTTAAATCTAAGACCTGGAACCATAATAATTCTAGAATACATGATGAGAAAAACCTTTCTAAACATTGGCTTAGGCAAAGACTTCATGACCAAGAACCAAAAAGCAAATGCCACAAAAACAAAGAAAAACAGATGGGACTTAATTAAACTAAAAAGCTTCTGCACAGCTGAATAAGCAATCAGCAGAGTTAACAGCCAACCCACAGAGTAGGAGAAAATCTTCACAATCTATACATCTGACAAAAGACTAAGATCCAGAATCTACAACGAACTCAAACAAATCAGCAGGAAAGAAACAACAAATACCATCAAAAAGTGGGCTAAGGACATGAATAGACAATTCTCAAAAGAAGACAGACAAATGACTAACGAGCATATGAAAAATGTGCAACATCACTAACTATCAGGGAAATGCAAATCAAAACACAATGTGGTACCACTTCACTCCTGCAAGAATGGCCATAATCAAAAAATCAAAATAATAGATGTTGGCATGGATGTGGTAAAAAGGGAACACTTTTACACTATTGATGGGAATATAAACTAGTACAACCACTATAGCAAACGGTGTGGAGATTCCTTAAAGTACTAAAAGTAGATCTACTGTTTGATCCAGGAATCCCACTACTAGGTATCTACTGAGAGGAAAAAAAGTCATTATATGAAAAAGATATTTGCACACACATGTTTATAGCAGCATAATTTGCAATTGCAAAAATATGAAATCAGCCCAAATGCCCACCAATCAACAAGTGGATAAAGAAAATATGATATATATGTATGTATGTGCATATATACATATATATACACCATGAAATACTACTCAGCCACAAAAAGGAACTAAATAATGGCATTAGCAGCAACCTGGATGGAACTGGAGACTATTATTCTAAGTGAAGTAACTCAGGAATGGAAAACCAAACATTCTTATATTCTCACTCATAATTGTGAGTTAAGCTATTAACACACAAAGGCAAAAGAATGATACAATGCATTTTAAGTATGATACAATTAATTTTGGGGACTTTGGGAGAAAGTCTGGTAGGGGAGTGAGGGATAAAAGATTACACATTGGGTATTGTGTACACTGCTTAGGTGATGGGTGCACAAAAATCTCAGAAATCACCACTAATGAACTTATTCATATAACCAAGCATCACCTGTTCCCCAAAAACCTATTGGAATAAAAAATAAAATTTAAAAAAGAGACATTACTATAAAGTGTAGAAAAATATTTCATTAATTACTGATAAGAGCATTCTCTTCTAATAGAATATAAGGATTAATTAAAATACTTTTACAAAAGAATTCTATTTATTTTAGCAAGTTATTGTAAAAAAATTGTTAAATGTTAGTTCTTTCCAAATTAATTTATAAATGCAACATAAAGTCAATTAAAATTCCAGTGAGAAATTGTAGACACAACGCTTTACAGTTCTTTCTTTACATCCACAGAACAGTGCTTAATCGATTTTTATGTGCCATATTCATTGCTGCAAAACTAGTGTCGACAACATCTAACCACTCTTAAAAATAAATATCTCTCTGGCTCAGAAACTGAACAGAAAGCTGGAGGTCGGGTCTCAACCTGTTGGCTGGTGGGTGCTGGGTTAAAATTCATAAATACAGCTGTGAATTTGACTACCCATCAAGTTACAATGAGTTTGCTGTAGTGGGAAAAAAAGAAAGATAGATGCCTGGGGCCTTGTAACAGAGTACTGAAAACAGAATGGGATATGAGGACATCCATATAAGGAGGCACAGCACAGGAGCGGTGTGTGGAGAACGAATTGCCAGAAACTGGCTGGGAAATTAAAGATCTAAGATTTTAGTTTGTGATATTGAGACCAGTTTGCTGTTAGGGTAAACTTGACAGCACACAAATCAAAGAGCAAATCGAGCACAGAGAGGTTTAGAGCAGGGGATTACTTCTTGCAGTAGAGAGAAAACTCATTAACATTAGTCCTGATCAGAGCAGGGGAAAAGGGAAGACATGCTACCATACAGGTGCAGAAAGGGGCATGAAGGCACTATGCCCTGAATGTTCCCAACCAAGCACACAATTTAGAAGGAGGTGAAGAATCCCTGTGAAACGGGACTGAGGTAAGAGTGACATACAGGAGTACATGAATGCATGTTACCCACAGAACCTGAAGGGGTCATCCAGCCTCAGGCAGCCTCTGAGTGTGCAGGGTGCCCAGGGACTTCACGTATGTTAGAACAAGGGAAATAAACATCTTGCCTACTCCTCTAGAGGTGGCTTTCTTGGTTTTTAATGTGTTCACTGCCCCACCCTGAAGGAGTCATGATCACCTGAAAGAGGAAGTCTGGGTGGTAAAAAGAGGGAAACCATCTGGCCACTTAGGCTGATGGGAACATCTGAAGCTTTATCCAGAGGATAATAAAGAAGAACCACCCCTTTGTCATTTCCTACTCCCCTTAGTTGCATGTGCAGAGAGGAGCCGGGCACTTCCAATCCACTCTGATACGTCCCAGGGAGGTCTGCCTTTGGCTGCTCTGTGATAAGACCTCCTTGACCCTTTACTCCAGCTGGAATTACTGAGCTCAGTTCATTCATATTTGGAAACTTTTTCCCCCTTCAAAGAAATTGGAAGGTAAATTTGGAGGAAAATGATGTTTTCAAATTTTATTCCACAGGACTCAGGGAATGCTGGGGGTTCTCTGGGCTTGTTACCTCTTTAAGCAGCAAACGTGATGAAATCTGGATCTTACCCCATGGGAGTCCTGATGATAGCATGTCCTGAAGTTGGAGAAACTTCACCATTCAGCATTTTGAAAGTGGTGCTCTTCCCAGCTCCATTCACCCCTAGAAGTCCAAAGCACTAAGAGGAAACAAAGTTAAGTAAAGCACACTCAATCAAACAAGCTAAATAAATAGAACAAGTTAAATAAAATCAAAATTATATTAGAAACAGCACTTGCTTTTAGCCAACTCTGGGTTGACTTTGTTGGTTTGTGTTATTTGTGGAGTTTTAAAATGACAATATTGTATAAAACACTGTATAGATTACAAAGTCCTCTCAAAATCATCATGGCACTTGAGTGATATAAGAATTTCAGCAGTAATTTACAGACAATAAATTCATATGTGGAAAACTCAAGAGGATGAGAGTAAATGCCAACTATCCCAAATTATGCAGAGATAATACAATATTATTTGGAAGTCACATCATTATAATTATTACTCTGATTTCATTTTTATATATTTTAAAGTATTTTCTTAAAAGATTACATCTTCTACTGTATATATGTGTGTGTGTGTGTGTGTGTGTGTCTGTGTGTGTAGTGCTCACAGCTTTCTTATGTATCTTCTTTTTCCATTGAAGAGGCTGTAAATTCCTGTAAATTCACTCCTAACTCAAGAGTCTAGGCTATGCCTCTGATATTAATTCTATATTCTGACATTGAGCATAGGGTCAACTCATTTCTTGATCCAATCTCGCCTTACAGTCAACATGAAAAATGATCTTCTTGCTGTCTTTTCTACACTTTGTCTCTTTTATGTGCCTCAGCATATACTGTGCCTGAGAGTCCACCTTGGTGACTGTGTCTCTCTGGTTCTGTCAATCTCCTTCCAAGACAGCTATTTTCTGATGGCTAGGAGCTGCAATCTACGGATACAAACTGGCTTCCTGGCTTCTCAAATCTTGGAAAGTGACTGCTTCTGGATTTTCTGCCACCAAGCACCACCTAACCATCACATAACCCTGTTTTGGACCTCTGGATTTCACAACTGCCCTGAGTTCCCACCTGCTTCAATTACTGTGTTTTCCCCACTTCCCCTGCATCTCTCCCACCATCTGCAATGTGAGTCCGTCTGCCTCCAGGCCTACTCTGTCCATGTCCCAGGGTACACCACCATCAGCTATCCAAATTCTACCAATGCTTTAAGGCTTAGCTATAAACTACCTTTTTAATAAAGTTCTCCCCACATAACCTGTCCTCCCACCTTTCCTTCCCTGCCTGCCCAGCCACCCTCTCTGGACTGACAGCACTGAAGACAATACCACTCATGTACCTTTCAGTTATTTTTAGAAAATGGTTTAATATATACAAAAATGAAATTGGGAGGATAATAATTATTATGATGCTGTGGCTTCCAAAAAATATTATATTATTATATCATTGTCCCCGCCTTGGGACAATGCTCATGCTCCCATGTAACATAGTATATGCTTATGATATTTTGTTTCCTAATTGATTATTAATTTCTAGATGTGCTTATGATATTTTGTTTCCTAATTGATTATTAATTTCTAGATGGAGAAGGACATATAGTCGATGACAGTTCAGGCAATGATGAACTGCATATACAATGGTCATCTTACAAGATGACAATACCATATTTTAACTCTACCTTTTCTCTGTTTAGATACACAAATACTTGCCATTATGTTACAATTGCCTACAGTATTCAGCACATGCTATATAGATTTGTAGCATAGGAAGAATGGGCTATACCATACAGCCTAGGTGTATCATAGGCTGTGCCATGTAGGCTTGTGAAAGTATATTATATAATGAAATCACCCAATGACACATTTCTCAGACTATATCCCCATTGTTAAACAACACAGGACTGTATCTTAGTCATTTCTGTATTTTCCACAGACTCTTGCATAGCACTCTCCATCTAGGTCATTAAACTGTAATGCTGATAAGAGCTTAAGAGAATAAAATTCAACTTTAAATGGCATTTTGGATCATTTAAGATACCTGGAGCATCATTCTTATCAATGTTTTACAAGTTTCTCTCTTAGCCCTGTTGGGACTCAGAAAATAATACCCCAAAGTGACGGCCTCAAAGGCAGCCTCAGAATCAAAAGTTTTTCTCTGACTTTCCCTGCCCTGCTGTCTCTGGCCCCTCTTTCTCCCCTGAGGCGGTCATAGAAACTAGAACCTCTTTTCCTCAAAGCCAGCCATAAAACCTAAAAATATTACCCTAACTTCTCCCCCCTTACATATTTTTCAGTGCAAATATTAGCCCTAAAGAAGTTATCTGATCTACCTTGTTTGACTGTAGGTCATAAGACAGACCTGCATTCCAGACAGGGTCCTGCCCCACACCCAAAAGGAAGAAGCAGAAAACCAAACACCACCTGTTCTCACTTATAAGTGGGAGCTGAAGAGTGAGAACACATGGGCACAGGAAGGGGAACAACACACACTAGGGCCTGTCAAGAGGATAGGGGGAGGGAGAGCATCAGGATAAACAGCTAATGCATGTGGGGCTTAATACCTAGGTGACAGACTGACAGATGCAACAAACCACCATGGCACACGTTTATAACTATGTAACAAAACTGCACGTGCTGCACATGTATCCCAGAACTTAAAATAAAATTTTAAAAACTAAAAATAAAACATCTAGATAGTAACTCAAAAAAAAAAAAAAAAAAAGCATCAAAACAGAGAGGCCTTGCTGGGCTTCCCCTCTCAGTCTAAGAGCATTAACTGGGTCATACTCTTTTTGTCCAGCCATATTTCTACATGGCTGTCCGTATTTGGTTGAACCTAACCATAAAAATAGACAGTTTCCCTGTATCTTTCGATCTTCATTTCAACTCTTATTTTCTCTAAATCTGAGCTGTTCTTGTAGCACGTAAAACTATAATCAAATAAATTCATAGGTCTTTTTCCTGTTAATCTGTCTTTTGTCAGTTGATTTTCAGTGAACTTTGCCCCCCCACACTCCTTTGCTTCAAACTACTATGGAAAGGTACTGGCAAAACTCTAAATAATCATGAATTTTAAAGCAAGGGTTAAAAAAATAGTTCAATAAGATGGGTAAGTCTTAGAGCAGAAGCTAACAACTACTAAAAAAAAAATAAATAAATAAATCTTTCTTAACATTTTGTCCTGATCTACCAGAAATCATAGTTCAGAGAGTAAGAATAAGCCTGCATTACTTCAGATTGGTTTCTTGGCTTCTCTTTACCTCAGAATACTCATATCTGAGACACCTACTGTCAGATCACAAGTAGAACATAAATACCAATCAGATAACAATATAACCTATTTTGAATTTCTCAGGAGCTGGGAACAATATGAATGCAAGGTGCTCTTTTATTTTTAACAGTTAATTGAAGGCAATCACTTCCAGAACTGATTTCCCTTTACACATTAAGCTCAAATCAGGAACAATTTATATGACTTCTGTCAGTTCTGATTAAACATTATAACTAGAATTAATGTCTTACCTGTGAAAAAAAACTTCCTGAGCTATTGCTACGGTAGGTGAGTGTTCTTTACCTTTTCAGAGTAGCATTTTGCCAGATTGGCTTAATTGGTTAGAGTATTGATGTCCCAGTAAGAAATAAAAGTGGTCCTTAATTAGATTAAAAGAAAAATTTCCTCAGCAAAAAGTTATCCCATAGCCCAAGTCATAATTAAAACTATGCAATCACATGAAAGTTTTAAAATTATAAAACGAAATAAATCCTATCAATCAGCCAAGTTTTTAACTATGAAATAGTCAACAGACCTTCTTTTGGTTCTGCTCCTACTGATTTTGTAGGAATTTCCAAAATTTGAAGGCTATTTTTGGCTCTGATTTCAAATATTCTGAGAATAACACAAGCAGATCGGCAATTGGAGTTGCACAGGTTCACAACAGAAGAAGACTAAAAATAGAAGCTTCATTACCTCTCCTTTTGGTATGCCCAAACTAATATCTTGCACAGCAACAATCTTCTGGAAAGAGCGTCGATAGTGTTTACTAAGGTTGTGTAACACAAGAATGTCTCCACTGGTCCTTCCTTCAAACACCCTCATTTCCTCTTTTTCAACATCTATATCCTTAGAAGATTTGACTATGCCTTGGAGAGTAGATTGACCCCTGGGAAGATGAAATCAGAGTGAATTCACACCTGGCACATGACACCGGAATAGTCTAGAAGAGGGAAAAGGGTCAGAGATTTGTAAATAATGGAAGATACTGCTTTTGGACTTCTGCACAATCAGCTTTGTCCAGAGCACCCCAGTTCTGCCATCCTGATTATCAGGCAAGAATCCATTTTTATTGTCTAACATAAATGAAATATACATGTTCCTAAAAGATACTGAAATGGATTGACACTAAACTACAGCTAGTTTTTAATTTTATGAATAATAAAGTCATGCCAGACTTTTATACTAAATGTCAAATAGCTTATCACAAAATTATTATAAGGCATTTACCTAATAAGCACTTTTACTGAAAGAGCCATTTAATAAAGTAGACTGCATATAAAAGTACTCAAACATTGTAAGTTTATAGTATATGTTGAATCATATAAAAGGATTATGTAACCAGCACTTGCACAATACTTTGCAATAAGTATTCAATAAGTATCTATCAGAGTAATGCAAACTTCATTTTCAACTCTTATTTTCTCTAAATCTGAGCTGCTCACTTTTTAATCTTTATAATTTCCAATCTGACACATTTGACTTTCAAATAAATTTCAATTTCCCCTGCAAACTATAATATGCCAACATTTTAGTTATTAAAATATATTTAAAATATTAGTCATTTAAAATATATTTAATGATTATATGTTAATGATAACCACTGAGTGAGTATCATAACCAAAATCAATTACCTGGCTTTGACAGTGTAAATTGCCACGTAGTATATCATTATATTATCATTGGGAGAAGCTAGGTGTAAGGTACATTAGCAACATTCGATAATAATTTTACAACTTCTTCTGATTATTAAACTATTACAAAATAAAAAAGGTATCAAAAATAAAATCCAATATCCATGGCAAGCTCCCAGTATCCCTAGCAACTTTTCTTTATTATTTTTCCACACCTGAAATCACCATTTGACAAATATATAATTTATTCTACACAGAACATAGATGATGAGAAAAATAGCTAGACACTCAGATTCTATCTTATATGACCTCATTTATATAAAGTTCAAAGGCATGAAAAATGAATCAATAAAAATAAAAATAAGGATTGTAGTTACCTAGGGTGCAGCTATTAATGGAAAAGTTTATGACAGGCCATCTGAAGTGTTGGTAGTATTCAGTTTATTAGTGAGAGGGGGTTACATAGTGTGTTCAATTTGTGAAAATTCATTGAATTTTACACTTTTCTGCTTGAATGTTATTTCCCTTCCGCAGATCAAGGTGTGTTTATTGACCTTTCCCCCTGTCCTGGACTTCCAGAGGTCTTCACACTCCAACAGGAAGCTGTGCCACCTGTATTCCCTCCTGCCTGGCAGAGCAGTACTCACAGCAACCCACATCAGCTTGCTCATCCTCTCCTCAGGAGGATTATTGAGGAAGCTTTATGAACAGCTCCTGGGCCTCACCCCCAGAGCTTCTCATTGCAGAGTTCCAGGAAGGGGCCCAGGTGTGCACATTCATTTACATCTCCTCAAGGCATTCTGACTGGTGGAGACAATTGACTGAGGTTACTTCTGATCCACCCACTCACAACAATCCAGTGTCCTAATACAGGAATCCAGCTATGCCCAGAAATGTGCCACTTAGGTATCCTCTAACTGAAAATGACTAACCAATGATCTCTATACTAAATAGGAAGAATTCAGATGGGACCTAAATATAGCAGGATTTTCCAGATATGCAGCACATCTCACATCTGAACTGTGTGGCTGTTCCAACCCAGCCAGCACCTAGGGTATAGAAAGCAAAAGTGCAGCTCCAGGCAGGAGACAGAAAAGGCAGGAACTAGGGTCCAGGTCCCAATGGAAACCTGAATTATTGGCAAACAACCCAAGGCCAGTAGCAGGACAGTGGGACAGCTGGACAGGAGCCAGCGCAGGTTAGGGAAGGACAGCAAGGAAGTGGGATCTCAGCACTCACGTCCAGCAGTGGGTGCAGGTGACAGGGGCCCTGCTCAGGCTGGGAAGGCAGGATCTATCCATTCCCAGTTGCACAGGGCAGGGTCTTCCTATTTTCTTCCAAGATTCAATTATGAGTCGCATATCAATACTATAAAGCAACACAGATGTGCCCTAATAGAGAAAGAGGGCGTAACAGAAACACTGAGAAGGCATCAGCCCAGCCCCAGAGTCAGGGCAACAAATATCCCTGTGGGGATGGAAGGGGGATTACAGACACCTTCACTGAGCAGAAGGCACCACACTTGACAGGGGGGTGGGGGGCTTGCTAAGAACCTTGGGCTTTACCTTTCAAACAATGATTAGTGGTTTAGTTAGATGTGGGTTTTAAAAGTAAATTGACTGGGTCATGCAGTCATTATGACAGTTATCCATAAAACTGTAGTAAGCAACTAATGTCTAAATTCACTTAAATTTCTATGCTCTGTAACCTTCATGCAGAGAAAAAAATTGACTCTTTACTGTGGATAACAAGGACATTATTCTAAAATACAATTCAACTTATACTTACAACTCTAGAAAGTAAAGGTAATACAGTTTTTTTCTTTAAAGAAAAATCTTTTGATACTATAGGAAAATGAAGTACCCTGAAATCTGCCAAGGGGGATCCTACATTATAGATTTTTAAAATACACTAAACTAGTAAGGGACATCAGAGAACAAATTATGTTTAAAAGGCACTCGGCATTTTACTCCAGGTTCACTCAGCTATTGGAAATCTGCAGACTCCAGGGTGACGTGGCCAATTCAAAAGCACATTGGGATTTATATTCAAAATTGTGCCTACTTTCCTTTATTAAAAAGGGTTATGTAACAAAATATGTCAGGAAATGGCTGAAAGGAAAAATAATTCTATGAGGGGATCACCATAAATCATTAATCATGTGTCTTTATAATCCTTAATAGATTTCTAGTGACATGGTCTTAATTGGTAATTTCTCCAAAAAGGATCCCTCCCTCAAGTAGCGGTCAAAAGGAAATACATAGCTCTTGGAAAGAGCAGGCCAATGAATTCAGACCACTTGGGTAAGGAGGGGAAGTCATACCATTGTGGACCCTCCACAGGAAAACACATTGCTTCCTTATGTAGTTCAAATGTTTTATCTGACAATATTTCAGATATTCTTGCAAGGCCACATTAAATCCTATTTATAGTAGTAGGAATGCATGTGTGTGCATGCATGCGTATAAACCACATTATACATCTATATGTCTACATATGCCCCGTGCTACTGACTTTCGATCTCACCTGTCAAAGATGAGAACACAGCAGCATAAACAACAAGATCCAGCAAAGGACATACAGACATCCATACTGAATTTTCCTATCTTCCTGCTCCCAGAGTTCTTGGCATTTAGTCATAAAAATAATCATTGTGGTATCAACCAAATTTACCTTAGCTGCTTCAACGTAACAAAGAAATTCAGCCATTTCAAAGTGAAAATACACTGAGACAAATAATTGGAAACATTATCTCACAGCTTGGCCCCTGATCTTTTGAAATTTTCTTTCCTGGTGTCAGTAACTCACACCAATCAACGTTTAAAAAATAATAAAATCTTAACACATTAGAACTATGTATAATGCTGATCAGATACAGTTTCTATTTTACAACCTCCAGGATGAATTTTTCTCTTCCTCTCTTTTTGTAGGAGTAAGTGCAGCTTGAGAATGAGCCCTTAGGAACCCACCTTGGCCATTTCAGAAGGTCCCAGTGTAGCAGAACTCTCAAGAGAAGAAGTATTGTGCCCTGCGTGGCTAGTTCCACGAAGATCCAGCCCAGAAAGTCCATCTTAAAGGGACTCACATAGGAATCAATGCCGAAGCTGTGGGTCAGGTCATATTTGATCTGATTATAGCAGAGTTCTATCAGTCCTTGACCAAGGCAGAATTGAGGAAAAATAGTAAAGACCCACTTGAGGACATCATAGATATTCTGTAAATTCTGTACAGTGAAATAAAGAAAAAATCCAATTAAAAGTTATTCCCTTTTTCATAACATATACCAATAACTTTTTTTCTCCTTGGTTAGCTCTGTGTTCCAAGTCTTCCCTATCCCAACTACTCACTGATATTCTCAGACAGCCATCAAAACAAAGCAGATACTTCTTGAGATATTAGATTTACTGGTATTTACCTTTCAAAGTTTTCCTTGCTTGAGAACAGTGATAATTTTTACATCTATTTTTAAGGAAATCACAATGATCTCTACACAAGTATGAACAAAAGTGTTAGCAATATATGAACACTGCATTAACAAATAATCCATACATATAAGGGAGATGCAGCTGCACAAACTCACAGAATAACCATCCATAAGTGTTCGATTTAGGATTATGTGAAAAATTTTGAAAATGATAATTATACAAAGAAATAAATTAGGAAACACGAGTGTTTGCTCCCCCTACATCCCCCTCACTCCAACAGGAAGCCTCACCAGTGGGAAAGAGATATGTTCCAGATCTTGTGTTTGAACTTAAAATGTGTCATCATATAAACTGTGATTTGGTAACAATGAAAATGATTTCATTAACACTATAGTTTGTAAACACAATGGTTAAATACTGGTTACACTAGATATTAAGACTTATTGTTGACCTTTGTGGAAGATGCGGTGGCAATTCCTCAAAGATCTAGAACTAGAAATACAATTTGACCCAGCAACCCCATTACTGGGTATAAACCCAAAGGAATATAAATCATTCTATTCCAAAGATACATATAGGCATATGTTCACTGCAGCACTATTCACAGTAGCAAAAACATAGAATCAACCCAAATGCCCACCAATGATAGACTGGATAGATGGATACACCATAGAATACCATGCAGCCATAAAAACGAAGGAGATCATGTCCTTTGCAGGGACGTGGATGGAGCTAGAAGCCATTATCCTCAGAAAACTAATGCAGGAACAGAAAACCAAACACTGCATATTCCCACTTACAAGTGGGAGCTGAACAATGAGAATGCATGAACACAAGGACGGGAACAACACACATTGGAGCCTGTTGGGGGGTGGGGTGGGAGACAGAGAGCATTATGAAAAATAGCTAATGCATGCTGGGCTTAATACTTAGGTGATGGATTGATAGGTGCAGCAAACCACCATGGCACACGTTTATCTATGTAATAAAACTGCACATGCTGCACATGTACCCCAGAACTTAAAATATTTTTATTTTTTTTTAAACAAAAGACTGATCTGAGAATCCAGTCACCTTCCTCGGTTTCTTTCATTAATTCTATAAGAATTAATGCCACAAAGCTCCATAACCTACAAATGAAAATTTGAAATTATTTGAAATAAACACTTGAATAATGTTGCTTCGTAAGCAAATAATATCAAAATAAAGAGCAAAGGAAAAGAAAGACCCAAACAAAAGCAATAAGCTGCTTTTTATTATTTGTTACTAATTGATGTACATCCATTTTCGGCATACATCTCATTGCTGTTGATTTTTTTTAACAAATAAGCAATGCGGTTTATAAATAAAGGTAACAATATCTTTCCACTTGCCACAGGGGTAGAACCTCATGAGTGGAAAGGTTCCTGGTCCGCTTTCTCTTTGGATATAGACAATTCTCCTTCCTTTTACTTTTGGAGCTAAATCTCACTTCTATGACTCCACTCCCCAGGGCAGCTCTCTGCTTCCAAGTTCCTCAGCACTACGATTATCTATTGTGAGTCTCTTTTCAGTTTCACCATGGTTCATGGTTGACATCCTCATGGTTCATGTCATGTTAGAGATCCGATGAGGGAGGAGGAAAATTGTACACTATCTCTACTGATTTCAATTTTCTTCTCAAGCTAAAGCCAATTAATTGTTCTGCAAGTTTTCTCTTTAAAGTGTAGACATATTAATATAAATCAGTGTCAATAATAAATCTGTAAAAAATCACCAAAATAGATTATTACCTTCACTGAATGCATAATCGATGTTTACAGAGTTCACTACTTCTATCAAAATAGGAAGCACAATAATAAAAACTAATGTTAGCTATCATTGGCAAATCTACTAAGTCTCTGAAAGTCCAGCCATGAGGAAGTAGACTCATCCCAATTAAACAGGCATCAGCCCCTGTTTGATTTTAAATGAGAACTGCAGCACATGCTTCAAAACTAGTAGTTCAGTAGCTTTTCCAGGTCATTTTCTCAGCCTCTGAGTTGGCCAAACATTTGGGAACTACTGAGGAATCGGACTCCATATAAACAGCAGGGAATCAGGAGAGAACAGTGTGGCCAGAGCTGAGAAAAGAAAACAGAATGAAAAGGACTGCAATAAGGGGGGCAGAGGAAAGTGCAAAATCTGCTACCTCCAGGTAGCACCGGGGATGCTGAGGGGCTGAAAGATGTATTAAAGCAGAGGCAAAGACCCCGGTAGGCCTCACTAAGGGAGGAGACAGGAGTGAAAGGAATGTGGCAGGACGAATGGGTTCAGCTTGACCTAGACAACTGCTGGAGATGACATTTAAGAAATGACTTGCCAATCAGAACGGTCTATTGGAGAGTGGTGCTGATCTCGCAAGGAGAAATTCTTCCTGACCATGGGCCTTATGCTCAGGAAAGCCCTTGGCTGCCACACTTGGAAAATAGCAAAATAAAAGTTGTTCCAGAAATCACAGAGAAGAGGGCAGAATCCCCCAGATCATCATTCAGACATGCTGTGCCCTGAGAGCATGATCAGCTGCGGTATGGCCCATCCTACCTTGTAGAGTCTGACCCTAACAATAGTGAACATTGAGAGGGCATGTTTCAATGACTCACTGTTCCACCATTCATCAGTAATTCATCAACAAATAGTCTCTGATGAAAATGCTGGGGATGTGGCAGTGAACATCTTCACGACTCTACCCTCAAGAATGGAGTGGCTGAAACAGCACATCTTTTAACCAATTGTTGCTAAGCCCTTTTATAATGGCTTTTATAATGGCAACATGTTTTTTGTTAATTAGAATCAATTTATCTTTCCGGAGTTTAAAGACAGTGGATACCAATGCATTTCCACTGAATTCCAGTTGGAAAAGCAACAAGAGACGTGAGTTAACACCGTCTTTGCACTAGAGTTGCAGAAGTGTAGAGGTGATGCTACAAAGCTACTGACCTTAGCTTTGGAGATGATGGCTAGTAACCGGGGCATGACGGTTATGAGCATGGTACAAAGGCCAAAGATGAAGTTCAGTGAGACATAGGAAATGAAAGCCACATCTGAACTGGAGAAGATTCTGGACATCAGGTACATCCACGGAAGAGTTGCATATCTGAAAAGTAAAGTGAAAAGTCATGTTTGTTTTACCGTAATATTTATAGTAGTTTTCTCTTATCTATGGCAGATACATTTTAAGACCTTGGGGTGAATCCCTGAAAATGCAGATATTACTGAACCCTATATACACTATGTTTTTCCCATACATGCAACCTATGATAAGGTTTGATTTATAAATTAGGCACAGTGAGAGAGTAAGAACAATGACTAATATAAAATAGAACAATTACAGTAATATGCCAGCATACCTACTCTAGCACTTTGGGGCCATCTAGTAAAACAAGGGTCTCCTGAACACAAGCACTGCCAGGCTGCGACAATCAATTTGGTAACTCACTGACTCCCAGATCTGAAGTGAGGATGTGCTGGACAAAGGGGAAATTCACGTCCCTGCCAGGACAGAGCAAGACAGTACAAGATTTCATCATGCTACTCAGAACATTGTGCCCTTTAAAACCGATTAATTGTTTATTTCTGGAATTTTCCATTTAATATCTTGAGACCACAGTTGACTGTGGGTAACTGAATTCTCTGAAAATAAAAATGCAGATAAGGGGACAGCCATAAGACTGAATGACAGATGCAATTTTATTGGCCCAGAAATTTTTCCTCACTTGGTGAACAGGAATGAACTTTACATAAATACATTCCATGGTATTTTTCAAAGACAACACACTCTTCCTGGGGCTTCATAGGACTCTGCAATGCAATAGAAAGAACACAGGATGGGGTCACAACACACGGGTTGTACATGGGCCTGAACTCGTTGGCTCTGTGGCCTGGAGAAAGTCAGCTGACTTCTCCAACTTTTCTTCCCCAAAAGGAGCTTCTTTGCTCTGCTTCTCGTCAGGAAGGCAGGAATAATACTTAGTTGTTATATTGAGAATTAAAAGGTATCAAGAGTATAAAAAGCTGCAGAGCTACATAAGAAAATAAGGCCTAAAAATAAAAACTGAAAGCCTTCTTCCAGCATCCATTGCACAGAGTAACTCCTCAGTGTGACCTATTCTTCCTTTAGCCCCCAGCAACCCAGGAGACAGCACTGTAACCGTCATCTCACAGGCAAAATAATGGGGATTTGCAGAGTTCAGACACTTGATCGAGCTTTGCAGGTGATAGGTAGGTGAAGTTGAACATGGGGTTCATTTCCATGTGGCCCCAAAACTGGGGAGTAAGAAGCATTGCTAAATATTGAACCCTAGAAGCAGTCTCCACATGTGTCAGATGACATCAGGATCTAAGATACCACCCAAACATCCCTAAAAGGAAAACATCTCATTTTCCTCATTCTGTCTCCTCCATTCTAGAGCCAGGTTTCACTCATGGCAACTTCCCTCAGCTCCTTCCTGAAATAATACCACTGCACCCAATAAAGGAAACACAATTTGAATGATGGTTTCTAGTATCAGCAGAGAAGTCATTGATTTTGAATCACAACTTTCCCGAAAGATACTCATGTATCTGGAGCTCCAACAAGTTCTCTGCTCACTCAAGGTAAATGTATCACTGTTTTCTTACGCTGAATAATTGGCTTAACCTGAAACATTTCAGTGCCTGCAAAATGTCTGAGATTTTCTTAATATGTTAACAAGTTCTGAAAAGCATGAGACTTCAAAATGATATAAGAGATGCCAGGCCTTCAAGTTAACCCTTAGTCTGGTATACATTCCCTTTCATATGATATCTATGATATTGGAATGCTTTCCTGGGTTAAAAGATACGTTCTCATAGTTCATTAGATATATGTAATATGATATATAAAATCATATAGTGTTTTACACACTCAATAGCAATCTGCTTCAAAATGTGGGCATGAAGCTAATTCTTTCAAAGCACAAAATGGAGGCAAGAGCTGTTCTAAAGCAGTTGCTGCATAAGATAATCAACTAATAAAATCAAAATAATTACCAGAGTGGTAAGTCATGACTTCTTAGGGCTGTACATTATCAACACCTCTGTCTGAAATACACTATCACAGAGAGAATTCAAAACCCAACACATATTCACCCACGCCACACACCTCCCCTCTTTCCTTTATTGTTCCTTCTGAGACAAAAATCAAGTGCTACACTGCGTCAAGCGACTGTTTTGAGAATCAAATGAAATCATAGAATTGGAAGTAATTTTGCAACGGAAACATAAGCAGTAGTAGAAGTTTGTGAGCCAAATTTTGGGGCAGCTGTAACTGCCATAACATTCATTCTAAGAGTGAATGAAAACTCTCTCCAACTTATAACTACCGATTCTAACTCTACATTCTGGAACAACATGTGACAAATTGTTTTTCTTTTCCATGTGACAGTCCTTTAAATAGCTGAGGATAGCCATGTTTTTCTGCTTAAACCTTCACTACAAAAGACTGGGTCTTTCTCTGCTCCTTTAACAACATGATATTCAACCAGCTCTCTCTGTTTAATTTTGCATAGTGGGACTTAGGGGAGTTTAGGTAAGGCCACCTCACAGAGAACATGATGTGGTTGGCCTGGCACAACACACAGCAAGATTATCATCTGTTTTGATCAGCATCTCCACATTTAGCAATACAATCTAAGGGTGCAGCAGCCTCCCTGTCTTGCTGTGGAGCCTGCATACCCAATCTGCACTTGAGGGACTAATTACCAGCTCAACACTAGTCTCTACTTCCTTTGAGATGGTTCAGCATCTGTACTTTGTTACTTACTACATAAGGTTTCCATGCTGGGTTATGTCATTTAAATATTTGACAAGTGGATCAAAGCATTATTTAAGAAAAACAAAGAATCAGAGACATCGTCCTAAATGAAGTCACACGAGAGTTCCTACTGCTAGATGAATGAAGAGTCTTCCAGTGTGGTTTCCAACTGGCTATGATTCCATCACTTTTTTACTACATTTTCATTAGTTATCTTTCAAATGCTTAGCTCAAATTAACATATTCACAGCTCCAGTCTCCTTTCTTATAAGAAAAAAGTGAAATTGGCTTAGAGAGCATAATTTTTTTGTGTGAAAATTACAGTGAATTTCAATAATCTCCAGGCTTTTATTAAAATATAATATCATTTTAATGATTTTAAAACTTGCTAGAGATTGACCTACTGTTCACAACATCATGGAATTTATGGGGGAAGAAAATTCCCCTTTTGAAAATCAGCCACTTCCCCATGCTCTGTGAATTTCCCAAGACACCAAACAGGATTCTGTAAT
The DNA here is from genome assembly GCF_000951035.1 of Colobus angolensis palliatus. Lineage (NCBI taxonomy): Eukaryota > Metazoa > Chordata > Mammalia > Primates > Cercopithecidae > Colobus > Colobus angolensis. The sequence goes on from NW_012115910.1 coordinate 6,403,748, forward strand.
CTCATCTTTTGGCACTAAATATACATCAAATATGTTCTTAAGGTTTCAATTTTTATGTAAGCTAGGGTCTGTTTTCTTTCATTCAGTTCAGGTGTTACTTCCCTCTTTTGGATGCTAATTATCCCTGACTCTCCCTTTTGTAGTTTAAATAACCAACTGTCCTTGACAGAAAGAGGAAAAACAGTAAAACTGCTATTGGGCATGTTTGTCTTGTTATCTCTTAAAAGAATCAATTCGTGTATACTATCCCTTATTCTTTGTTTTGTCTTTTTTATTATTATTATATTTTAAGTTCTAGGCTACATGTGCACAACGTGCAGGTTTGTTGCATAGGTATACTTGTGCCATGTTGATGTGCTGCACCCATCAACTCGTCAGCACCCATCAACTCGTCATTTACATCAGGTATAACTCCCAATGCAATCCCTCCCGGCTTTCCCCTCCACATAGGCCCCGGTGTGTGATGTTCCCCTTCCGGAGTCCAAGTGATCTCATTGTTCAGTTCCCACCTGTTGAGTGAGAACATGTGGTGTTTGGTCTTCTGTTCTTGCAATAGTTTGCTGAGAATGATGGTTTCAAGCTGCATCCATGTCCCTACAAAGGACACGAACTCATCCTTTTTTATGGCTGCATAGTATTCCATGGTGTATATGTGCCACATTTTCTTAATCCAGTCTGTCACTGATGGACATTTGGGTTGATTCCAAGTCTTTGCTGTTGTGAATAGTGCAGCAATGAACATACATGTGCATGTGTCTTTATAGCAGCATGATTTATAATCTTTGGGTATATACCCAGTAATGGGATGGCTGGGTCATATGGTACTTCTAGTTCTAGACCCTTGAGGAATCGCTATACTGTTTTCCACAATGGTTGAACTAGTTTACAATCCCACCAACAGTGTAAAAGTGTTCCTATTTCTCCATATCCTCTCCAGCACCTGTTGTTTCCTGACTTTTTAATGATTGCCATTCTAACTGGTGTGTGATTTGTCTAATTCCCTTGGCCAGGAAAGAGTTAGGTGCTGGAGGCAAGTGGTAGGAAAGAAAGAACTTTAGGTTCACCGGTCCTCTAAGTGGGGCCAGGGAAGTCGCACGGGCGCTCTCTGGGAAGGTTCCCCAGTCCATGAGCAATGGGGCCAGGGAAGTTCGCGCCGGCACCCGCCGGCTCAGTGACTTTTATGTTCTGGACTTGGAAATGGGAGGGCAGTGGGTGGGACAAGGGCGTGCCAGGGGCGTCTCTGTAGGCGTGGCCAGGTAAGTTTCCATTTCCTCAAATTGAGGTCATGTCGCGCCTGCTCAGTTGGTCTACTTTTTCCCTGGGGACAGGCTGCATTTTCCCACACGCAGGTAAGTTGGATGATGAAGAACCCGGAAGTAGTAGGGGCTGCGTCTTTTCTGTTCACCTTCCTCCATCTTGTCCTTTTCCCCCTCACCCAGACAGTGTGAGATGGTATCTCATTGTGGTTTTGATTTGCATTTCTCTGATGGCCAGTGATGATGAGCATTTTTTCATGTGTCTGTTGGCTGTATGCATGTCTTCTTTTGAGAAGTGTCTGTTCATATCCTTTGCCCACTTTTTGATGGGGTTGTTTGTTTTTTTCTTGTAAATTTGTTTGGGTTCTTTGTAGGTTCCGGATATTAGCCCTTTGTCAGATGAGTAGATTTTCAGATTCCTGCCTTTAAGCAGCCATTAATGCCTAGACTTGCTCTTAGGTTTCAGCTCGGGATTCAGCTTTCCCGAGTTTGTCCTTGGGCTCCCTGTACCCACAGATCCTTAGAGGGACAACAGGCGTGAACCAATTCTGCTATCCTCACCCAGAGATTGCCAGGCACACAGGAGACAGTGGTTCCCCAGACCAGGTCTCTCACTGCCCCTCCTGTTACAGTGGGCGATCACCAGTTCCACTGGCTGTGCTCCATGAAGAAAGAGCTACCTTCTAAATCTGCATCCCCGTGGATGTCACCCGGTGACCCTGATTGACTTCCCTTGGGGGCTCTTCTTCCCTGGAATTAGCTGGGACCACAAACACAGTCTGAGTTATCTTTGAAATCTTCCCAGTCCCTGCAACCTAAGAGTTCTTAATCAGAAGTGTGTAACCCCTTTTGCCTACGATTGTGCTTCAACAGACCTGTGAATCTCCAGAAATTCTTTGAAAAATGTGGTAATTATGTATGTGAAGAGAATTCTTAGTTTAATTCAAATTCTTTTTTTTTAAATGAAGGTATTCAAATTCAAATTCTTAAAGGGTTTCAAAATCAAAACAACATTAATAAAAAATTCTAAAAGCATGTTTTTAAGGCTTTCTAACCATTTCATCTAAGTTTTAACTCAGTTTTTGAGATATACTCTCATAAAATTCAAAAATAATTTTACAGCAAAGTTTATTTTACTCGAAATAGAGGGAGACATGACAACACTATCCATTCAATTGGATCAATAAACTGAAATCAAACTGTGTTCTCAGAGCTGGGTACACACACATATAGATCTTTATACACAAGTCCATAAATTTCTAGTTAAATATAATAAACATATGTCTACTATAAGCATGCTTTATAGCTATTACATCTTCTAAAGAGTAAAATAATTCTAAAGAGTAACAATAATGGCTAAAATTAATTTAATGAGTACTTTGTACCAGTCTTTGTCTATATTTGCATAAACTATTTAATTTAATCTTTATAGCAAAAGATATGAAGTTTTATAGAGAAAAAACTGAGCATTAGACAGAATAATTAGTATTACCAAAGCCACAGAATTGGGGTTAGTGAGTAGTAATATCAATGTTCCCCCAAAAGTTTGTCTGTCTGTCTTGTTTCTCTCTCTCTCTCTCAATCTCTCTCTCCCTCTCTCTTAATCTCTCTTTCCCTCTCTCTCTTAATCTTTCTCCCTCTCTCTCTCTTTCTCTCTCTCTCTTATCTACATATTTCCATCCATCCACCCATCCACCTACACATTCATCTAGTAATAATATATATTTGTTTAAGTAAAACTCTGTCTCTAATTAGACGTTTTAAATAATTCTAGGCCACTTATATAAATACAAACTGTAAAAATCATTTTATTTGCAATCCTCTTAAATAAAAGCAAGTTGTTTTATCTTTTAAAATAGCCTTGAATTATAATAAATTAGTATGATAATTATTTTCTCTACTAAGTATCTCTTGTGTAGTTAGCCTGTATATAAGCATACATGCATGACAAATAAGAAGACATATATATCCTGATAGCAGGTAGATATAATTTTGAGGCCACTAGCAATGATCCTGACTAGTATGCATAAATCAGAAATTCATAAAATGACTTTTCTCCATTTGCTATTTTTTCGTCTGAGAAAAAAAGTGATAGAAATTAGACAAAACATTTTCAAACTACTAATATTATAGGAGAGGAGAAAAAAATGCCGGACAGCTTGCTGAGAGAACCTCCACAAATGCAATCTCCCAGCTAACTGGATTATGTATTTGAGCCCCTGATTAATGTCAAAGTGAGAATAATAGAGAATCCATTTCCAGCTGCACAAGTTTGTCAAACAGCTTGAGGGTCTGTCTGAGACAGGGCAGAGCTGTCTTCATCACGACCAGGTCAGCCCTTCCTTCCTCCACAGGGCATTCATCATCCTACTCAGGCTTGTTTGCTCTGTGTCCCTTGCAGAAGCAACATAATTGCTTCAAAAGAGAGGAAATCATGAAGTCGACAGCAGGTTCAAAGCCATCCTGAGGGTTTTCTTTTTCAGAAAACAAACCGTAATTCTGCAGCAGCGTTTCTCATCACATACCCGAAAAGTGACAGCAGGAGGGCCGTGGCTGCCAAGTTCTCGCGGAAAGTAAAAGCTGTTAACTGGAAGGCGACAATAACAGCAACACACAGGCAAACGGAAACCAAGTAAAAGAGCTGAGAAAATAAAAAGAAATAAGGGAGAGTTGTTACATCAGATGGTCATATTTATTATCATCTACTTATCCTGAAGTTTCCTTTCAACTTCACAAATATATTTCCCATTTTGCACATTAGGAGTTCTGTAGCCATGGAATTAGTCCTGGAAAGTCACTTGTTATAACCTGAGTTGTATCCCCCCAAAATTCATACGTTGAACCCCCAGTATTTCAAGATGTGACTGTATTTGGAGATAGGGCTTTAAACAAGTGATTAAGGTAAAATGAAGTCAATTGGGTGAGCCCTCATCCAATATGACTGGTGTCCCTAGAAGAGATCAGGATGCAGTTACTCACAGAGGGCTGACCATGTGAGGACACAGGGAGAGGATGGCTGTCTACAAGCCAAGGAGAGAAGCCTCAGAAGGAACCAACCCTGCCAACACCTTGATCTCAGACTTCCAGCCTCCAGGACAACGAGAGAATCAAGTTTCCCTGGTGAAGGCACCCAGCCTGTGGTATTTTGTTATGACAGCCTGAGGAGACTACTACTGTCACGCATACCCATCTCCTTTGAGGAGGGTCAAGAAATCCAATCAGCTCTCATGAAACACAGCCTCCTCCCACACACATAGAACTAAGGACAGACTCCTCGCACTACCTCTCTATCCAGCCTCACCTTAAGGTGCTCCCCACAGGCCAACAACAGCCATGGCATTCTTTGGGGCTGTCACACACCTGGCTCCTTCTTCTCTAGAGCCTCAAGCTGCAGAGCTCTTCCTGCATGTCATCCATGGGGAGGGCCTCTTCTTACCTCACATATCTCAGCTTAAGTTTCACTGTCTTCTTTGACCTCCACATTTGAAGTCATTCTCCATCCCATTGTTCTCTTTCATTCTATCAATAGACCCAGTCATGGGCCAACTGTATCTTGCAAATTTATTTATTTGTTTGTTTACTTGCTTGTTTTCTGTTTCCTCTCATGAGAATCTCTTTAAGGAGAGCAGTCTTCTCTGTTTTACGCATGGTTTTATGCCCAACACTGTTTGTGGGGCTGTGATAGAATAACATAGACCAAGTGTCTTATAAACCACACAACTTTGTTACTCACAGTTCTGGAGGCTGGAAAGACCAGAATCAAGATGTTGGCAGATTCAGTGTCTGGCGAAGGCTGGTTTCCTGGTTCAGACTGTGACTTCTCACTGTGTTCTCACACAGAGCTCTCTGAGGCCTCTTTTACAAGGGCACTAATCCCATTCAGTAGGGCTCCACTCTCAGAACATAATTATCTCTCCAAGATCCCACCTCCAAATACCATCACACTGGGGTGATCAACATATGAAATTTGAGGGAACATAGTCATTTAGTCCATAGCAACCTTGGACACACCTTGACCCACAACAGATCCTCAAAAATATTTATTAAATCAGTGATTGAACAGAATAAGCAGAGAATGATTGGATGAAGATGAAAAACCATCCAAACAAGAAGTAAAAAACCCTCTCTGTCCTTAATCCCCAAGCTCAAACATCACAGAGTAAAGAAAAGCCAGACTGATTGGGAGGCATAAAGAGATAATAAACTAAGGATGCAGAAAGGAAAGAAGATCCTGGGGTTTTGGAGACTTGGAAAGCCCCATGGTGTCCTAGAAGCATGGCCCCCTGTGTGTTGTGATTCTCTCTTGCCACACCCTTCTTCCCTGTTCTCTGGGAAAGTTGTGGCCCTTAGACACTGTTAAATGACAGATGGAAAAGAGTCAAGTAGCCAGCAGCACTGTGTAGCGCTGTGGACAAAACTGGACCAGGAGACAGAGGCTTGCACTGAGAAGCCGTCTCTGTACCAACTAGAAGTAAAATCTCGCACAAGTCACTTCCACTTACCTGCCTTCAAGTGTCCCTCAGTAAATATAAGGATTTAAAGACCCAGAATTTGTCAATCTTGGTTAAGATTCATAAATCACCTTGAGTACCTAGTAAAACAGAGACCTCCAAGTCCCCCCAGTCCTATTGAATAGAATCTTGAAGGATAGGCCCTTGGGAATCCTTATTGTTACCAAATGTCCCAGGTGATATCTATCACCAGGCAGGTTCAGAGAAACTTCTGATTAAATTAAATGAACTCCTGAAATGTTAGGTAACTTAGGTGTGATCCCTGTAAAGTGTACTTTCAAAACAAAACAAAACAAAAATCCAAGTTACACCATCAAAAGGAAATAAATTAGCTAAATTCTAAGTCAGCTCAAAGAAATAAACCTTACAGGAAAGTAACATGTTAACATGTGGAATTTTGTGCAGGGTGTAGTACAGCTCGGACAGCACCTGGTGCGTGGAAGGTGCTCAGTAAATGGTAGCCCTCCAGCCTTCCACTAACTTACATATGATTTTCTGTATCACAAAATGAATCATATGTATGAGGGCAAGGACATCACTTTCCTACAAAATAAAGACAGCTCCACCAGATAACAATGACAGTAGATATTGACCACTAAGAACAACTTATCATATAAGATGCATTATTTTTAGTTAAGATAAATGTCCTGAAGAATAGGGAACACCTAGACAAAGCATCTGTTATTGTCCCTAAGGACTAGAGACACTGATCTGGAGGGTTTCTACCGGGAAACTGAGTGCATTCCAGAAATGCTAGTAATACCTGCCGTATCTATTAGGCAACAAGGCACAGGTCTCACAGAAGCAGGTGTTAGACATGCAGATGAAAGATCATTTCTAGTGATTTGTATCACCTCACCTACTACCCTGTTGAAAAAAGCATAGTAAAGGTGATTATTTCCTCATCTCCTCAGAAAGAAACTTTGCATCTTTGTGAAGTTCTAGAATTTCCCAGTTCTCCAGCCTGAAGCTTGTCAGTCTTCCCATTAGGAACCAATTCTATGGTGATCAGTAAAGGTAACTTAATCTGAAATGCTCTTATCAATAAGATGACCCCTTTTTGTGGACACTCGAGGCAGCCAGGGCCCCACGCTCCCCTCCATCCCTCCATACACACACACTATTTAGATCACTATTGTGGAAGCACACAGAATCTCATTCCCAAATCATACCATGTCATATAGGAAGTTTGTGAACCAGTACATTCTGTAGCCAAGGCCACTTATGTGCTGCAACCTTTTGGCTCCAATCACTCTGTCCCTCACCACAGAGCTGCCGATGGATGCAGACAGGATGGAGAATCCCAGCACGATGCAGAGGGCCACTCCACATTGACGGATGCTCTCCAGGCTGTGGGCAGAACAGAGCAGCTCTCAGGCGCCAGACGAAGAACACAAGCCTTCTTTGCTAATAACAATCAGCAATGATGACAGCAGTGAAAACTGCTAATTAAAAATTCATAATCAGCCAAGCATGTTGGCTAAGGGCATGGATTCCCTCATTAAGTCCCCTCAGCCACCTTTTGAGACATGGATGACTAAGCTCAGTTTACAGAAGACGTAACTCAGGAGCACAGTTTGAGGGCATTTCAGTCTTCTTGTGTCAAAATCTGCTCTTCACCATTGAGCCTGACTCCCAATTAAGATGAAAGATATCCTCTGAGCAGCATCCGGGTGAGCTGTGACCTTTTCCCACACGGGGACTGCTTTGCAATGCAGTAGCATCTGCCAGAGAGGAGCCTTCACTACAGCTCCACACTGTACTGGCCCATCTCTGAATTTAGTCACATGAAATGCCAAAGAGATTTTGCAATAGATTGAGGTGCTTTGTAATAATAGACACTGTACATTTTCTTAGTAATGGTTTTACCTGGAGCACTACTACTTTCACTCAAGTCAATTGCTGCCTCCTCTCAACCCCTTCTTTAGGAACAGTCAGACCACAGATGGTCTTTCAGGAGGCCGACACGATGGAACTCCTCAGCACAAGTCATCTGCTGTGCCGTGCCTTCTGCTCCATTGTGTCGCACTCTACAACAGATGTCAGCTAGCCTACTCTTGGAATTCTGGAAGGTGTCAGACACTGTTAAAGCTAGAATCCTGAAAATCATTATGGGAATGTGAGGACAAGCTGCAACCCAACCCATGCTTCCTGCCGGTTCCTGCCAGATTAACAACCTGAGCAGAGAATGCCCATTAAGCAGATTTGCATTCTCCAACTTAATTTGGTAGGTCATAAAAAGTATTTTTAAATACCTATTTTTATTATTGACTTTTAATTAAAAGTTTGTCAACCATATCATAGAGAAGGGAGATGGGGGAGAAAAAGAGAAGACAGGTGGAAGCGTGCTACCCTTTATGAAGATAGTGAGAACTGACACAGAATTCTGTACCTGAAAAGCTCTGGCCTTATCCCCGCCCGTGTCTCCATCTGGATCTTGAGGAAAATCTTGCATGAGAAATATTCAAGGAGGCATTACTATGTTTACCTACATGAATGCAATGTTTATGATTTTAACCCCAGAAACTCTTTGGAAGGTGTACAGCCACATAAGCTTCTGGTAAATCATTCCCTTAGAATAATTTCTGCTTAGAAGTACAGTTGCATGACATAATCATCTGTTTTAAGCTCAGTCAATGCACCGCCTCTCTTAATAGTCATTTTTCTCACACATTGCAAAGAAATGCTCAAGTCCTGTGGGCATTTCTTACTAACTCTATAAGCCATCTCTTGGGGCAAATACAAAAGAGAGACCAAAGTCATCCCTAAGTAACCCACAGATTTTCTTCCATAGTCAGAGTGACACACCCCTCAGCATTCCGTCAACTCACATCTTGTCCTCATTCAGCAAGGCCCCTCCATATGGGTGGCTGTAGAGGGTTATTCCTGTGAAAGACAAATTGAAAAGTAAGCCTTCAGCCTGCTCATGGTGAATCGCGGCTCATCTACAGGCTACGCAGATTCCCTGTGCCATTACGATGTATCCTGCTTGCTTTGCCCATGCCCCGGCCAATTAGCAGAAAAGAATGGCAAATGGCATTGTGAAATTCAGCCAATGTGTGCTGGGATTTCTGTCACTGATGTTGTTGTCAAACATAACCACTATGACTTGTTCATGCTTTACATGACAGGCACTGTGTTTACAGGTTCTCACATTTTATTGTCTAAGCCTCGTAAGTATCCCATAGCCTACGTTTGCAGAGAGGAAACATACTCAGGCTAAGTAACAATACGCAAATAAGACTATTTCAGATAAATATTCACTTCTAGATGAAGCCAGGTGTAGATAGATAGAAAACTGAACTGTTCCATTGAACCAGTTTTGGTTTTGGAGTTACTTGTTTTGTTTTGCTTTGCTTGCTTTCTTGGGCTTGTGCATGTGTGTGATGCCAGCAGCCAAAATGAAGAAACTGCCATCAGCTTATCAATTAAAAGGATTTTATTATAAGAGCTGTTTATAATATCACTGAGTGGGATAGTGCTTCCCTAGAGAATTCTAGTCAATATTGTGTTAAGAAGAATTCCATAAATAAAATTGGTTTGTGTTTTCTCTTGGACATTGTGGACTGTGAGAGTAATCAGGTTTCCTTTTCCTAACTGGTTGTGTCAGTGATTGGAGTCAAATATGTGGCTTGTATGTGGAGTCCATTACCAAAGGCACAAATCCTTGCTCCATTTCATTTTGCCAGTTCTAGATTTTGCTTATTTTCCTTTTGGCTCACCTTTAATTTACCTTATCATCTGTATTTTAATTTATCCTATCACCTGCATTTTAATTTATCTTATCATTGGTATTTTGCATCGCCTTATGACAGCATATTAAATTCTTACTGAAACATCCTGGGGTATAAGTAAACATACATAAAAGGTACAGAGTTGGAACAGGCTACAGTGCTCCAAAATTCCAACATTTTTGCCACCAGGCATCTGGACTTCTGTCCCTTTGCCACCTGCTCTTCTCCCCAGCTATGCCAGCCTTTTTTTCCTTCCACTGGGGACTCAGCTACACACTAAGGCAAGTTCTGGCTCATAGAAGCAACAACAGTAGGAGCTATTGGTTCAGCAAATCCACTGTACAGTTTTCCAGAATAATTTTTTTGATTATAAATTAATACTGCCCAGATATTCTGGTCCAGGCTCACAGTGTGTGTGCCTGACACCTGCTGCATCATTTGCTGGATCCTGGACTTAACACATTCATCATGAACTGAATTATGGTCTTGATCCCTCACCTGTCTGGACCAGTAACACCCACCAGTCTTTCTCCTATGTGTCTTTCTCCTATGTGTCTTTCTTTCACCAAGCTTGACTTCTAGCCTACTCCTCATGGGGCCAGCCAGTCCTGTCCTTCCTAGCTAAAATGTTGACTCACAGGCAGCTTCTCACTTCATGTGCAGCCCAATGTCAACCAACCTTGTCAGGGGGTCGGAAAAAGCCAAGTGACATTAGATAGTGTTTATAAAGTATCAGATCCTGCCAAAGTATGGCCCATGCCCCACTGGTGCTGTGGATGGTGGGAGTATATTTGCAATGTTGTGTGCTCCCCTAGATTCTACATAAGAATGAGAACATTCTAGATTAAGAGGATCCTGAGAAATGTGGTTAGCTGAGTACATGTCTTGGAATTATATTATTTGAGGAACACAGTAGAATACTGAAATTTTGTAACCTAAATACACACACACACACACACACACACACACACACACACCCTAGGGCAAATATCCCCATCATCTTCCCAGTCACCCAGGCTCAGAAAACACTAAGTCCTTCCCATCTCCCTGCTCTTCTTCACCCTACACATCCAAGAAGTTGCTGAGTCCTGTTACTTTCACCTGAACTCCATCCTCGCAGTGCCAGGCCTCACTCACAAACACGTGCATGCCTGCTCAGCTCGCTTCTCCGCACACTCATGAATCCCCTCACCCAGAAAGTCTAGAGAACTTCCAGAAAGAAATAGAAAAATATAGAGCCCATACTCTTTACCTAGACACAGATCTCCTTTACAATCAAATCCAATCTTTGTATTCCCCCCCGCTTCCATTTGAAAAGCTGGATTGTTATCATTTCCCCAAACTCTATAGCTGCAGGCATGCGTCATCATTTCCTTATGCTTCCTGTCCAACCCTGCTGACACCCCACTCCTGCCTCGTGTCTGTCCAACGCTGAATTAAATTTCCTTTGTTTTCAATTATTATTGCTTTCATTTTGTTTGTTTTGTTTCCAGCTTTATTCAGGTATAATTGATAAATAAAAATTGCATACGTGGGGGCGGAGCAAGATGGCCGAATAGGAACAGCTCCAGTCTCCAACTCCCAGTGCGAAGGACACAGAAGACCGGTGATTTCTGCATTTTCAACAGAG
>NW_012115910.1:6420608-6433179 GCF_000951035.1 Colobus angolensis palliatus
ACTTAAAGTATAATAAAAAAAAAAAATTGCATACATTTAAGGTGTACAATGTAATGTTTTGATATATGTATACATTACAAAATCATTATCACAATTTTTATCCTGCTGGTGGGAATGTAAATTAGTATAGCCATTACGGAAAACAGTATGGGGTGTCTCAAAAAATTAAAAATAGATCTACCATATGCTCCAGCAAACCTATTTCTGGATATATGTCAAAAAATAAAGTAAAATAAAATACTATCTTGAAGGGATATCTGCAGGCCTATGTTCATTGCAGCATTATTCACAATAGCCAAGATATGAAAATAACCTGTGTCCCTTGATAAATGAATGGATACAGAAAATATAAGATAGATAGATATTCATGCACATAATGGAACATTACTCAGCTTCAAAAGAGAAGGAAATCCTGTCTTCGAGACAACATGAATGAACATGAAGGACATTATGTTAAGTGAAATAAGCGAGGCAAAGAAAAACAAACACTGCAAAATCTCATTTATATGTAGAACTTTTAAAAATCAAATTCACAGAAAGGGAGAGCAGAAGGCTGTCACCAGAGGCCAGGGAAAAGAAGCAATGGGGAGATGTTAGTCAAAGGATACAAAATTCCAGACATAAGATAAAGGCTGGGCATGGTAGCTCACACCTGTAATCTCAGCCCTTTGGGAGGCCAAGGAAGGAAGATTGCTTAAGCCCAGGAGTTTGAGGCCAGCCTGGACAACATGGAGATACCCCATTTCTACCAAACAAATTGTTTTACTTATCAGGGCATGGTGGCATGCAATTGTAGTCTCAGCTACTTGAAAGGCTGAGGTAGGAGGACTGCTTGAGCCCAGGAGTTTGAGGTTGCAGTAAACCATGACTGGACCACTGCATTCCAGCCTGGCCAACGGAGTGAGACCTCATCTCTCTCAATAAATAAATACGTACATAAGTAAATATATAAATAAGTTCTGGAAACCAAATGTATAGCATGGCAACTATAGTTAATAATGTTTTGCATACTAAAACATTTGCTGAGAAATTAGATCTTAGTTATCCTCACTGTGCACAAAAAAAGGATTAATTAAATTTTCAGGAGTGTGAGAATGGGTAAAAAGGAGGAGAGGAAAATCGCAGACTCTAAGTCCTTTCATACTTGTGAGCAGAAAGAAGGGGTTGGTAGCCAGAAACACACAAAAACTAGCCTGTAGCCATGTGCTGTATGCTGTTTAGGACATTAGATTGTTTGTATAAATTCGGATAGAGCAACTATGTCACATCAGAAATATTATGCCTGTTTACAGAAGCAGTATCTGAAGCACAAATATTTAGGAAATCTTCCTATAGACTAACAGCTGTGACACAGCTGAGATTCAGACCTTGGTCTGCAGACACCACAATCATTTCCCTGCCAGCATATCATACATCTTTCTTCAGCACACATGTCTGGTTTTCCGAAGACTATAGCCATACAGTGGGAAAGATACAAAGCTGGAGGTTGAAGGCCTCTGTTCTGTTCATTCTGCAGTGAAAAACCACCAAAAGAACACTGCTGTTTCTGTGGGGAGCTCAATAATAAAATGTTAAAATACCAAGGTTGGATCTTTATTTGATCAAGTGGCATAAATACTTTTCCTTACCTTAAACCATGACAGTCATTGCTGAAAGATTAAAAACAGTGCTCTCATATTTGCTTTCTGTATCCTAGTTTCTCTGTTATGAATTTATTGCCCTTCATTTTAGCACATTTCCTGGATTTGTGTCATTCTTTTAGGGTTTTAATCTAGGAGGCGAGAGTACATCTGGTCTCCCATCTCGCTGGTGAAATGATTGACTGCTCCTGTAGTTAGTAATTCCCCAATGTACCAGATCTTCTACTGGATGTTTTCATAATACATTTTCTCATTCAGTAATCTGATGGTGAAATTGTGTTAAGGAAGCTAGTATACTATGCACAGTTCTTTGTAAGTCAGCTTCAGCATTTTAGAATGGTAAATTATTATAGGAAAATGAAATCCCATGAAGTGGTCTAGCTTGGACAGGCCCTTGTGTTCCAGAAGCAGAAACAGAATCAGAGGAATGTAGTGACTTTTCCTGGAGTCTGGAACTTGCTCCTGACACAGGCAGAACCCACATGTCTGGAGTCCCAGGTCTGTGCCTCTTTCATCAAATCACCTACTAACATACAGAGCACTGATAATCCTGCCTTTATAGTGAGCCACAATGGATCCCAACGACAGCATAACATAGAAATGAAAACCTCAACTATGTCAGCAGAAAAGAGCAGCTGATAAATTTCACATATTGAACTTCAGGAGAGAGCCCACTGATGGCAGCCATCCTGTCTTCTCTTCCAATTTTTTGCACATAGCTATAATCCTCCATGACCTCTGTCTCCGCCTAGGTCTCAGAAGTAAAAAACAACTGGTGCAAAAACCAGAATCCCCCAAACTACAGTGGCTGCCTCTCCCTTCCTAGGTCACTTACTCATAAATAATTCAGAAGGGCCACAGATTTTCAATTTGGCACTGGCTTTAGAGTCCTATAATTTACACGATTGTCACAGAGTAAATATTTAAAGACACTTTGTTGAAGAACACAGTGATCTACAGTTCCTCTCACAGGGCCCTCTAGGGAATCCTCATGGCCTTGGAATGGGGCCTTTCTGCTCAGTACCCAGAGTTCCTGGACAATTCCTAAGCACTTTGGGCTTAACATTCCCATGTTTTCACTCTGAAATTAAAAAGTATCTTTCAAAGCTAAGACACAGAGAATGAGTTGACCTTAGATCACAGTGTTTAGGAAAATAATGTCATCAAGTAAGTAGAGAAAACCCTGGACCTGCTGTCAGTCTTGAGTTCACTCTCCACCTCCCTCCACTGGACATTGACCACCATCTTTTGTAAGACAACAGCCTGCCCCTATCAGGTCAAGGGTTAAAGAATGTTCTGACTTTGGTATGATTTTGGTGGTGAAAACCAGGGCACTGGACAGTAATTGAGTTTCACCAAGGGTCAAATAGAGATTTGATTCCTCTTCCTTTCACAGAACTGAGAATTCATTCAACATGCATCTTTTCTCTGCCCATTATGCCACAGCAGTTTGATGGGAGGGACAAGTAGGCCCTCCCTGGGAGAGCACACTGTGGTGGGGGTACTACAGCCCACTCACAGGACTATGTCCTGTATAAGGTCACCTAGGATGTTGGGTGCACCAGGGTGGGAGGAAGTCGGGGAGCTTTCTAAGGAAGGGTAGATTCCAGATGCACAGGATACCTCAGCATAGGGCTGGAGTGCAAGGAAAGTGCAATCCTGCAGGGCTGCCCTGGAGCTTCAGTGGGAAGACTGGAGGGGTGGCAGAGAGGTGCAGGGTGAAACCCATGTAATGTTTTGGTTTAGGAACACTGGGAGAACTTTTCATTTTTATATTGCAATTTAGCTTGTCAATCACTACATTAGATGTTTTTAGAATCATAGTCATTCTTTGAAACCAGCTGCATAGAATTAAACATATATAAAAATCAAGCTTGGCATAAACCCAGGAGGCAGAGCTTGCAGTGAGCTGAGATCCAGCCACTGCACTCCAGCCTGGGTGACAGAGTGAGACTCCGTCTCAAAAAAAAAAAGAAAAAATCAAGCTAATATATCTTTAAATTGGTGCTAAAAATATTTCACTCTTATTTTTCAAAAAGGAAGACAGACTTGGAGTATTTAAATAAATAACAGGTACTTTCTCAAAAATAAGAGTAATGAATAAAGAAAGAACAAACAAGACACAGGTGGAAGCTTACTCTCCTACTTAAGGATCCTTGGTTGTCCTAGAGCCCTGAGCAAAAAGCAGCAGGTAGGAGCAATTGCAACTGCATGGGCTCACCCTCACACTACCCTGCACCTTCCCATGATACCCCTTGCTCTTTAAAATGGTAAAATGTTAGAAAGCAGAGCTCTCTTCATGGATCCAAAGAAAGAGAGGATAGCTATGCCCTGTCTCATAAAGAGGAATCCCACCAGATGTGATGGAGCCTACTGTAAAGGAAGTGTAGCCGAGGATTGGTGAGTGGGTACAGGTAAGGAAACTGAGGCATAAGCATACCCTACTAACTTATCTGAGGTCAAGCATAATTGGCGCCAGAGTGAGAACTACAACCCTGATTTTCTGGATACCAGTCTAATCAATTTCCTATGAGACTAGGAAAATTATTTATAGTCTTTGATATCCTTGCTATAAAAAACACGTTATTGCAATGGACAATCTCTGTAATTGGGTTGTTGATTTCATTGTATGTTGAGCACTCAGTACTCTAGTTAGATAACAATTGTATTGTAATAGAATCTTGAGACGATGATGTTGGTAAAAGGTACAAGGCTCCTAAGTAAAAGGGGAATAGTTTCAACACCAGAATTGAGTAGAAGCAGCTCACTCAAGTCTTTACAACATTACTTCACAAGTTTTCAGAAATGACGTTTCAAAATGTACACGTTGAGTACATTTGAATAATTTTTCTTTGTTTGCTTGTTCTTATCATTTATATTCTGGTTTTTCTTTCCAGGAATTGGCCCACAGCAATGTATGAATGTACAAAATTAGTTTTCTCACTTAGTGTTCTCATTATGGCTACATCTGTTATGGTTTCCAGACTCTGTTTATTTGTCTTCGGTAAAAATGCACATCTGTGTTTTTGTCAAATATCCATTATGATAGCAAGATACTTAACATGTCTCCAATTCAAGTACTCACTTTTGGGTTCATTACTCCTATAAAATGTATATCTTTAGAAGTATTAATGCCCAGATGTCTGTAAGCATCTACATCAAAAGGAAAAAATTTGTCTTACCATCAGTATATGTGGAAAGTTTATGTTGTTTTAATTGATTCACTATGAGATATTACTAAAATATGGAAGGGTAAAAAGTTAATTCAATCTAACAAACTATTAAAAGAAATATATGAGCTC
Source organism: Colobus angolensis palliatus (assembly GCF_000951035.1). NCBI lineage: Eukaryota > Metazoa > Chordata > Mammalia > Primates > Cercopithecidae > Colobus > Colobus angolensis. The sequence continues at coordinate 6,425,551 of NW_012115910.1, forward strand.
TTCTGACTACAAGGCATTTTGATGACTTTCTCTCTCTCTTCCTCATCAATCTATCCTAAAAAAAGGTATTTTTCTCAACATTAAGATTAATTATTACTCTTATGAGTAATAGATGCCAATTGTAAAAGGGTTTTAAATTTTAAAATAGTGTAAAGAATAAAATTAAAATAACTTATAATCCTATCCAAAACCAGTCAGAAGTAATCACTGTTTGCATTTGGATCTTAATTATTTCTGTTGAGAATTTTCTCTACATGTAACCATTATTATTAAGTTTTATATTACATATCTTCAGTTTAATGGACAATTCTTGATCTTCCATTAATTTTTTACCACATGCATGCAAACATTTGCATAATCTATGTCCTTCACTACAACCGGTGCTCACCCAAGTTCTTTTCTTCCTTGTGTGCATTCAATATTTTTCATGATCTTCATTTCAGTTAATATCTCAAGTAGCTATCTCCTGGCATTTTTTTTAATGAACAATATGTCTACAGTATATTTTTGAGCCACATTCTACATGAGCATATCTCTGTGGCCTGTGTGCTTTACAGGAAACATCTTCACTAGGTGCAGAATGTGGGGAGTATAGCTTTTTCTTTCCATATTCCATAGGTGCTATTCTATTGTTCTCACCTTTGAGGTTGTGGTTAATATGCCAGAGATATTCCCTCTAGATGAAGCAGCCCCAGTTCTGCCAGGTCCTCATTTTTCCAATGAAAAACTGCTGGACATAACACAACAAATAGAAATAGGAAGATTCTGGGATGCAAACAAGATGGTGGTGCCCTGAGACTGTAAGACTTCAACAATACAACAATAAATACCCTGGCTTCCTTATCACCTCATATACATCCTGAACAAGGCATTGCCCAAGTCTCCAAATTGAAACTCAACAAGTACAAATAAGAAAGACTCCCACAAATAAAAAAACCAAAGGACCCGGAAAAGAGTAGTCTAACAAAAGAACTACTCTTTAGCAATATCTGCCTTACTCTAGGCAAACACCACCAGCAAAACTGTCCCCACTCTCTCAGGTTTCAGCAGGGCCCTTTGGGTAGTGAATCTTCCAGTCCCCACCTGACAGAGACAAGGGGTACAACGGTTTTCTCACTAGGGTCCTGAGGCAAGTTGAGTCTCCATCCCTACCTGGTAGCAAAGAGACTTCACAAAGCAGAGTGAGACAGGGCTAGCTGCCACTCTACTTCTCATGTCACGAGGGACCAGTGAAGAACTGAGCCTCCACATCTACCTGGCAGCAATGAGACTGAACCCAGAAGCACAGAATATGGCTACTCAGTACCCTGGTTCCACCACTGCCCCGACCCCAGTGTCAGCAGGGCCCAGAGGGATGCCAAGCATCCATTCCCATCTGGCTTCGATCAGATGAGACTAAGGAATACTTTCAAAGTGAGCTAGCTGGTACTTCACTAACTGTCTCCAGCATCATCAGGGCCCAGTGGGGAGTAGACTCTACTCCTCGCTCACCTAGAGGCAATGAGACAGCATAGTCAGTGCCTCATTTACCATAAATGTGTCAGTGAGGCTGGTGGGCAATCTGATCCCACTCATCTGCACAAAAGCAGTGTAAGTCAATTCTCTACCTTTGCCTAGTCAAGGTGGTGTCGTTGGGCCCACAGGGGATCAAAACATACACATCTAGGTGGCTCTCATACGATTCCTCAACAGAAGGGTTGCCTGCTAGGAAAAGGGATCCAGAGTCACATACTACAGTTTCCAAAATGTCTAGGATACAACTGAAAATAATCCTTCACAACAAGAGCTAGAATATTACCAGTTGAGAAAGATAATAAACAGATGGTAATGTCAAAATGAACTGAATGTCGGAATTATCTGACAATGTGTATCATAAAGATGCTTCAAAAAGTAATGCTGAATTTTCCTTAAATATGAAAAACAAATTAAAATCTCACTAGAAAATATAAATGATTAAAAAACAAATGAAAATTCTAAAACTAAAATATACAATGACAGAAATTAAAAACCCACTGGATATGCTCCACAGTTGAGTGCAGCTAAAAAAAAAGAGACTTCATGGACTCGAGTTGAAAACATAAAACTTATCCAATTTAAATAACATAGAGAAATAAACGTTTTTAAAAATGAGACTCAGGAAAGAGACTCGTGGAAAAACAATACAAGAGCTAATAATCTCATTACCCAATCTCAGAGGAAAGGGAAAGAGTGAGTGGGGATGAAAAAGTGTTCAAAGACGTAACAGCTGAAAACTTCCCAAGTTTGGCAAAAAAAAAAAAACCCTAAAAATCCAAGAGCTAAGTAAATCCCAAATAGGATAAAACCAAAGAAAGCCACACCAAGATACATTATAATTAAATTTCTAGAAACTAATAAGTCAACAACAAAAAAAATCATTTAAAGCAGTCACAAAGAGAGAGGGAAGAAAATACCAACTAGAGTAACAGTTGGATTTCTAATTTGAAACCATGGAGGCCAAAAGGAGGTAGCACATTTTTTAAGTGCTGAGCTTTTCTTTAATTGTCAACCATGAATTCTATATTCAGTGAAAATATCTTTCAAGAATCAAGGTGAAATAAAGATTGTATCCATTGAAAAAATAAGCAAATTTGTCATTAGCAAACCTACTCTTAAAGAACAGCAAAAGAAATTACTTAAACACAAAGGAAATCATAACAGGAAAAGGCTTAGAAATCCCAAAAGGAAAGATGAACATCAAGATGTATTAAAAAATAGTAGCATATATAATAGACTATCGTTCATCTCATGAGTTTCCTAAGTCACATTTGGTGACTTAACTAAGAATTAGAACACCATCTGATGTGGTGCTCGATGTATAGGAAATACTTAAGACAATAATATTTTAAAGGTAAACAGGGTAAAAGAACCTAAATTGAAGTAAGCTTTCTACACGTCACCCAAGATAGTAAATAACAATATCAGTAGACTGTGATAAGTTATACATATACCTAGTTTTTCTATACCTTTTTTTCTATACCTAGTTAAACCTAGAAGAACCACTAAGAAAACTAAATCAATGTATATACTTAAAAATACTATAAATAAACCATGATAGAATCCTGAAAAAAAATGCTCAAGTAACTCATGGAAAGCAAGAAAAGAGAAACAGGAAACATAAAACAAATGATGATGTCAAACTTACACCCAAATATATTAGCAATTACCTTAAATGTAAATGATTCCCAAACACCAATTAAAAGGCAAAGATAGGAAGCACAGTTTAAAAAATATGACCCAACAATATACGCTCTACACAAAACTCACTTTACACAATGAGATAGGTTGGAAAAAAAAATAATGGAAAAGATACAGCATGTAAACATTAATCAAAAGAATAAGAGAAGGAGCGACTACGTTAATATCAGATAAAATAGATCTCACAGCAACTACATTTACTAGTGACAAAGAGGAACACTACATATATGCAAAGGATTAATCTACCAGGAAAATATAATCATCCCAAATGATAAAAGGCTCAATCCACCAGAAATATGTGACTATGCTATATGGCTGTGAGGTACCAATGTGAGGTACACATTTGACGTGTACCTCAGAGCTTCAAAATACATGAAGCAAAAACTGCTGGAACTGAACAAAGAAACAAAGCCACAATTTGGAGACTTTACTACTCGCCTCTCAGCAAATGATATGTGTCAGTGATGATCTTCAGTGAAGATTCAGTAATCTTCAATGATCAGGGAAGATATGGAAGAACAAAACCACATAATCAACCAATAGGATCTAATTGACATATAATATACATTTCTAACAATGAGTAGAATACTTTTTTCTTAATCACCCATGGAAGCTTCAAGATAAACAATATCCTGACCATAAAATGAACTTCAACCAATTTTAAATAATTGAAATAACGCAGAGTATGGTCACTGACCATGATGAATCAAACCAGAAATCAGTAACAGAAAGACCACAGGAAAATCTCAAAAACTTAGAATTTAAACCACATGTTAACAATCCCTGAGTCAAAGATGAAGTCTCAAAGGAAATTATAAAAAATGTCAGAGGCCAGTCTTATTTTCATTCCTTTGAAACTAATGTGCTTTCACTAATTGCTTTGTAAAAACTTTTTTCTTTATCCTTGAACTTTAGAAAATTCACCAAATTTGTCCATCAATCATTGCTACTGCCATAATACCTAATTCACAAATTTTGATAGAATCATGACAAACTCTTCCATCCATTGGTACAGAATTATTTTGTTGTTTTGTTTTGTGTTTGATTCATTTTCTTGTTATATCATTGCTTCTTTCTTTGTGATTCATCTGCTTTTTTTCTATACCTGACTCCTCTAGATTTTCCCCTTTGCTCAGTTTTACTGTGTCACCTTTTCCCTGTGTATTCTTAGAGAATACTGCATGTTTGTTCTTTAAGTCAATAATTCTAAGTGAAGGAGAGAGGTTTGTAATCAATCAATAATGTTATTCACTGCATCCAACGAAAATTCATATTTCTGTCTTCATCTAAGCTAGCACCTTTTTTGTAACACACTGCAGCTCCGCCTGGCATTTTCTTCTTATCTTTTATCCTCTCTTTCATAGAGTTCACACATTTTTCTCTATTTATGCAGATATAAACACACCATGAGATGCTCCCCATGAAAACACCCTCTCAATATATGCAATGTCCTCCTCTCTGTAGTTGGGGGATCAGTCCTTGTTCCACGCTGGGTTTGATAACTGGCTTTGATGTCCTTTTGTTTCTTACTCCTTGATTCCAGCAAGAGCAAGCTAGTACTGATGCTTTTCATTGCTCAGAATCCTCCCTTACCAGGGTGCCCCTTTACCTTCACTTGGGTACCACCAGATCTTCTCTCTCAATATCTCCAAAGCTCTCAAGGGCATGTTGAAGGTTATGGATGCCAGCCAATTTCCAATAGCCAATGCTGTTCATTCAGTAGGTCTATTACAGATCAGAGATTTTCCCCTGTTCTCATGCTCATACTCTCTTGTTATGATTTGGAGATTTTAGCAGATTTCTCATTTCATCCAAAGCAAAGCAGGAAAAACTACCATGCATGTCATTCACTGCTCCCAAGTTCATTTCATCTCTGTCCCATCATCCAAGCATGCAACATGCACCACCCTTCTCCTTCCCCCCTGGGGTTTGCAGCATACTAATGAGTTGTGGCCCTCCAGGGGATTACAAAAGAGATATATAAATGTGGAGAAAAGAAAGACAAGAGCTCTTTCTTGTTCTAATACAGAACAGTCCTCCCCTGACACCCAGTAGCCAGGTATCTATCAAGCTCCGTCCTAGCAGTGAGAAGGTGAGTGTGGATATCTCTAAACTGACTACTAACTTAGACTTCTGTCTGTTTTCCCGCTTCAATGGTCAAAATATGGATCAGCTGGGAAGTTTATCAGTTTAACCCAGTGGTTCTCAGACTTGGTTACAATTAGAATCACCCAAAAACATTTAAAATGCCTGCTGTTAAAGACTTACTCCAAATCAGCCAAATCAGAATCTTTTTGGGTTAGCGACAGAAATCAGTATTTTTTAAATGCTTAAGTGATTCCAATGAGTAGACAGTTTAATGACCATGGATCTAGCTTGTTCATGACATTGCTGAGGTTAATTCCTCTCACACGGTGGCACTTCATTACTAGCACTCCAAGGTTTGGATGAAATTTCAGTAAGTAGTTGAAGAAGTTTAACCTTTACAACTACTATCATCACCACCCACAACCACCCCCAATAACACAAAATAAAATAATACCTATCCCCTTTCATTTTTACCCCATCAGAGGAAGATACCTTCTTATCTACTTAAGCACTATCTATTTAATCTTCTGTTTTCATTTATTCTGTTAATCTTATTAAAAGAAATTTCTTCTTAGGTTCATTACGTCTTTATTTAACATTTTAATTTAATACAATTATGCCAACTTAAAAGGTCCTAGTAATGAAAGAAGCAAGTACGTATTTTGCTGCATATTTATCTTTATTTTAGAAGGTAATTATCATAATGTAATGTACTATAGTAACCCTAAAATGTAGTGCAAAAGCAAATTCACTTAAATGACATATTTATTAAATACCTATGAATAAAGACTTTAGAAAACACAAACATCAGTAGTATAAACACCTTCCAAGAAGTGTTTACATTCTTATTAACAAAGGAATGTAAACAAATAATGATAATGTGAAGTATCAACTGTTCTAATGACTGTCTTAGTCTGTTTTCTTTTGCTATAATAGAATACCTGAAAATGGGTTATTTATTTATTTATTGAGACTGTTGCTCATGCTGGAGTACAGTGATGTTAGCTCACTGCAACCTCCATCTCCCGGGTTCAAGCAATTCTCCTGTCTCAGCCTCCCAAGTATCTGGGATTACAGGTGTCCACCAACACGTCCGGCTAATTTTTTTTTTATTTTTAGTAGAGACAGGGTTTCACCATGTTGGCCAGACTGGTCTTGAACTCCTGACTTCAGGTGATACACCTGCCTCAGCCTACCAAAGTTCTGGGGTTACAAGAATAAGCCACCATGCCCAGCTATGAGACTGGGTAATTTATAAAGGAAAAATGTTTTTTTCACAGTCTGGAGTCTGGGAACTCCAAGGGCATGGCACCAGCAATAAGTAGCCCACTCCTGAGACACCGGCATTAATTCATTCATGACAGTGGAGCCCTCATGACCCAAGCACCTCCCAAAGGCCCCTCCTCCCAACACTGTTACACTGGGGACCAAGTTTCCAACACACAGACTTTTGGGAGACACATTTAAAATACAGCAATGACCTAACACAGTGTCTGGGAAATATCTGTCATTATATGAATGCTTGCTAAAAAATAAACATATGGATGAATTTCATAAGCAAATAACTGTGGGAGAAGAAAGAGAAGCCACTAATTCATCCTGCAAGGGTGGTGAGTATTCCAACAGAGGTGATGTCTGAGATGGGCCTAGAAAGTTGAGCAGGAATGCTTAAGGTGATGCAGGAGAAGACAGCCAGTCTCAGCAGAGGCAATGCAGCTACCAGGCTCACAGGGATGGGAGGGCAGTGATGCAAAGGCCAGCCACAGATTGGGGAAAGTGAGAGGCCGTAAGGGAGAGACGAGGCTGAGATGATAGGTCAGGAGCAGCTAGCACATGCCAATTTTGAAGTGTGATCTTTATCATGAACACACATGTGAGGCATTAAAAGTCTTGAATATTGGGCAAGAAGGACGAGGTTTACAATTTTAGAAATACTTTTCCCAGAGAAATATCAACATCTTGATTGTGCCTTTATTGCTGAATCAATATAAGTGGATTCTTGACAAAAACGCTTTCAGATCAAAGCTGGTCAGAGAATGACTTTGACAAGATGAGAGAAGAAGGCTTCAGTCCATCAAGCTTCTCAGAGCTAAAGGAAGAATTACGTACCCAGCGCAAAGAAACTAAAAGTCTTGAAAAAAGAGTGGAAGAACTGATAGCTAGAATAATTAATGCAGAGAAGGTCATAAATGAAATGACAGAAAGAAAACCATGACACGAGAAATACGTGACAAATCCACAAGCTTCAGTAACCGACTTGATCAACTGGAAGAAAGAGTATCAGCGACTGAGGATCAAATGAACGAAATGAAGCGAGAAGAGAAA
>NW_012115910.1:6437484-6482657 GCF_000951035.1 Colobus angolensis palliatus
AAAAAAAAAAAAAAAAAAAACGCTTTCAGAAGAGTGCAACCAGAATAGGAAGATGCGCAGACATAGACTGTCATCAAAAAGTTACACAAGGTCATCTGCGGTGGGCACATAGAATTGGATTTGTGTTTTGTTTTTGTATTTTTAGTATTTCACCCCAGTTGGACATTGCTGGGAAAAGTTAAAAGAAAGTGAGTGAGCAAGTCATGTAAATATAAGGGAGAGAAAATTCCAGAAAAGGTAACTGTGATGTGAAATGGGAGAACAGGTGGCATACTTAGGAGCAAGCAAAGAGTCAGGTGTGGCTAGAGTTGAAATTTCAGCAAGATTGCGATTAAGTGGTTTGAGATGAAGCAGGAGAGGCTGCAGGGCCCAGACCAGGGAGGACCTGCAGATCATAGGTAGGAATTGTTTCTTTCTTTTAAGAGATATAGGAAGCCAGAGGGGATGCTGTAATCTGACAGACACATTCCATGGGTGATGGTGGGCACTTATGCAGAGATGAGACTTTTGGGGTAGGGAGAAAGGGTGGCCCCAGAAAGCCACAAAATAAGCTGGTGAAAGCATCCAGGTAGGAGTGCATGGTACCATGGGCCAGGTGAGCAGTAGTAACATACTGAAAATGTGCGCATTCAGGATTTCAAGGGCAAAAGAGATAAGATTTGCTGATTTACCATGGAATATGCAGGACAAAATGCAATCAAGATTAGGATTTTGGCCTCAACTGACTTAAATTTCCTTGAGATTCTGAAAAAATATTATATGACATGTGACTAAGTTACTAATGTAAGCATAAAGAGGGGAAAAAAGTCTCTGATATGAAAATATATTCCATGCTTTTTTCATCCCTTACATGTACTCCCAAATTCATGTCTTTCCCCCAGGCTCTAGGCTGTACTTGCAAAACGCTCCTCATCATGCAAGGAAGTCTTGGCATCTTTTGCCCTCACTAAGTAGAGAACACCCCAACTGCAGTCATACTCATACAGGAGGAAATGATTTACCTTGGAGATTCACTTCTCAAACCACATCTATTTGGTCTAGGCCAGTACCAGCCTTTTGATACTTTAAAAACTGACTCCAGTTGAATCATTATAATATTCAGATTTACAATGAGTTTTAGGTTCAAAATCAGGGGTTCTGAAAAGCTGCAGATTTACTCAACAGAGAGAAAGGGCCAGCCTGGGTTTTAAGAAAGGCCACTTATCAAGTGGCCTGCATCAGGGTTCAGAAATCTCTAATATCAGAATGTGTACATCTGCTGAAACCTCATCAAAAACCATTGTGATGAGTAGTGTGATATATTGTCCGTGTAGTACAATGATCCATGCATTCACTTGTTATAGCCTGAATGTCCCCTGAGCCTGGTGCTGTGGGACTGCAGAGACCAACAGGGAGCAAAACACAACTTCTGCTTTCATGGGATTTATCGAAGCTCCATACTGGGGCAAGGTTTGTTTCACTATAATTATAAAGCTCATTGTTCTAGCTCTGTCCATTTCCCATAGGAACAAGGGATGTAATACAATATTTTCTTCAGAGCCCTGCTTGTGGGAGTTCTTTATCAATATTTTGATAATAACTCCCAACACACTCTCCTGTGGGGCTATGTATTGTATATTCCCAATTTATTGCACAAACCTTCCTTTCCCATGATGATGCATCAACAAGTCAAATTAGAATTTATCTGTTTAGTCTCGTTTTGAAAAAAACCTCTCTCTGCTTAATTCCTTCTACTTTAATTTTCCATTTCTGAAACACCATTGAACTAGCCCTCTGGAGGTCACCAGCAAAACCTCTGCATTCTCATTCTTCTGGATGACCCTGAAATATTTCATTTTTCCTGCCCATCTGTGTGAAATTCTGCCCCCAACTGGCCTTCGTGCCAAGATCTTCTTACCTCAAGAGATACAAAATTTTGTCCTCTTCCCTCTGTTCTACCCATAGCCCTCTTCTGTTCTGAGCCTGTGTCTGACCCATGCAGGATCTCACTTTACCAACACTTTTATCTATCATTTATTATTAAGGTTAGAACTTAGGTTACCTATGACTGCTCTAGTGAACTTTTCTCTCCAGTTTTCTGAATCCTACCGCACATTTTCATCTATATATGTGAACCCAACTAGCATCTCTGATCCTGCACAAATCACCTCACCCCTTCCTTGAAAACATATCTGCTCCCTGACATTTCTTATAATGTCATCAGTACTGAACTCTAAAATGCTCAGGTTTATATTTTAGCCTTTCTTAAAATGTTTTTTATTCCCATCCCTAGTGCCTCAATCTTTTCTCCCATCTGTCTGAAATTTATCATTTCTTTTTCCTCTGGATTCATCCTGGCCTTAACCTCAAAATTATAAGCAGGATCCTTCCAATAGGTCATTAAATTGCCACCAGTCTTCTTCTTTTAATCAGCGGCTTCCAGATCATTCTTCCTAACATATTACTTATATGATGTCATTCTTATTGTCACATATTGGAGAAGCCTGTCTGTTACTTACCAAACTCCATACTCTTCATCATGTCAACCAAAGGCAAGCGGCATTTTATCTTAAACAATCTTTCCGAAGTGATCAACAATTATCCCTCTATGTTCAGCTTTATGATGAGGTCAAACTGGACTCTTCCATATAAGCTGAATACACTATGATTGTTATTGCATTGCTAAGACCTGGAATGGCTTTCTGACCTCAGTCTAACTTCTGCTCATTGTTCAAGATCCAGTGTTAATGACTTCCCCTCTGTGAACCATGCTGTATTCATGCCCAGCAGAATGACGTCTCGGTTTGATGTCGTAGAAGAGCAAGAGTTTTTTATCAGCTAGAGCTAGAATCCAATCATGGCCCCATTATTACCTTGCTCAGATGTTTTCTGAAAATCAGTTTTCTAATCAGTAAAGTAGGCAAATATTGTCTATCTTACAAAATTGACATGAAAATTAGATAAGACCATGGATGTTAAATATCTAATGAAGTTCTTGATACATTTCAAAAATTTTACAAATGTTATTCTGCTGTCCCTACTCTGTATGACTATTATACTATTTTTATACTTCTCTTAGTCTTGTACATTTTTAACTTTTATATTACCTATTATCATTCCAAAATAATTACAGTACCACAAAATAATTAAATTTACTTTGTTAAAAAATTGGTGTAGAAGGAAAAATAAATATGGAAAAATAAAGTACGATTGAAATAAAGTGAGAGTATATTAGAAAAATGGTTTAGTGTTGATGTCTGTGTGAATTAATGTTTCAACAAATATATTTTGTCAATAAATTCTGGTGGACATGGTCTGTTGCTTATACTTCTTCTTTCCTTTCTTTAAAAAAGAAACCAAATTAAATTAACAAATTATAATTTATCCCACCCAAGTGAAATAAATAAACATTTACTTAAACCAATAAGTTAACTCTGGATACCAGAAATGGACCCGTGCCATTTACCAAAATAAGAAAGCATAGATAATGAATCAATGATCAACACAAATAATTGATGAACTGAGGGCTCAGCATAAATCAAAATGTGATGTCCATCTTCCCAATGATAAGGAAGAGGGACAGTCTGTATTCTCTATCACCGTATTCCATATAATATTGTCTTTAAAAGATAAAATTTTTCTTGCTTCTGTAAGATACTAAGTCACAGAATAAAATAATTTTAGGAGAGAACTCTCCAGTCACATTTTGTTTCCCTCATCCTACAGATGAGGTTACAGGTTCAAGAAAGTAAAGACATTCAATGACACACAAATAAAGGGAAAGAGAGCCTACAACTTTGTATTGTGTTTAGACATGGATTGGCTGCCAAGTAGAAACTTTCTCATTGCTCCTCACATTTCTATTCAGAACCTTTTCTGCTTCTTTCACTTTTAAAAACATTGTCTTTTGAAAGTAGTGAATTATAATGCATGAAAAATAACATTACCGTATTGTCGCCAGTCCACAGTAGGGGGTAGGTGCTTCCACAAAATAAGGTTGTTTAGATGATTTAAGTAGGAAGGTAGGGAATGAAAACCCTTCTGATTATACCACACCTAAAAAAAGAAAGATAATTTAATGGCTCTCACAAAATTAGTTCTTAAGTCTGTTTGTCAACTATTCTGGGATATAAGGAACATATGTGTCAATTAACTTCCAAGGCACCTGAGTGCAGGATTCAAAGTAATGTTCCTGCATAGCTGACAGTGAGCAGTCAATTCCAGTATGCTAATTTTATATTTATCTCAAGCATAGAATTTACAGCTAAAAATAGATAAATTTTCCCCAGAACAAATGTGAATGTTGCTCTATAATTATATTCTCACAAGAAAAAAGGAAGCAAAGCCTATCATTTTTTTTCTTTCTCAGTTAGTAAGCTAATGAAATTTGACCTGCAAATTAAAAGTGTGGAAGATGATCAGAAAAAAAAAATGATTACTTTCAAATTAATAACTGAGCATGGAACATTATTTCTCAAAATAAACTGAACAGAACATTTACTGAGCATGGAGAATAAAGTAGCATGCCTGTCAAGAGAAAGGTGAAAATAAGAGAAAGACAATGTTATTAAAGCTGGAATAAGAATCATCATGAGGCCGGGCGCGGTGGCTCAAGCCTGTAATCCCAGCACTTTGGGAGGCCGAGACGGGCGGATCACGAGGTCAGGAGATCGAGACCATCCTGGCTAACATGGTGAAACCCCGTCTCTACTAAAAAAATACAAAAAAACTAGCCGGGCGAGGTGGCGGGTGCCTGTAGTCCTAGCTACTCGGGAGGCTGAGGCAGGAGAATGGCGTGAACCCGGGAGGCGGAACTTGCAGTGAGCTGAGATCCGGCCACTGCACTCCAGCCTGGGCGACAGAGCGAGACTCCATCTCAAAAAAAAAAAAAAGAATCATCATGAAAAACACTAATCAAACCATCAGTATCTATATTTCAAAGTATCAATATTTTAATAAAAATGAAAATATATTATTAATTTGAAAAGCAAGTGAGTGTCTTCAAGAACTATGATGACTCCAACTGATGCATCTTGGTCTTTATTCAATTGACTGAACAGCTCATTTCTCTAGAAGAGTCTGCCTTTTGTGACAGATAGTCCACTTGGTAGAATTAGAACTGCACCACAGCAAGTTAAGGCTTGGAAGAACCTATTCAAGTTCTTGTAGTTTATGCAAACTTTGGACTAGATCTCAAATCCCTTCCAACTTGAGGGCTTCCAATCTATTTTCTTTCCACCCCTTCATGCTATAACTAATTATTTTTTAACCACAGTCTTGTGTGACAGCTATTATGTTCGTGGAAACAGTTAAGTAATAAAATATTGATCATATAGTTCAAAAACCAAAAACAGAAAAAACAAAAACAAAACCCTACGACACAAGACAACGTTCCCCAATTCTTTCTCAAATAACCTACCTCTTCAGGCAATTCAGAAAGCAGGCCTCATCTTTCACACCACTCGTTTTTAAATATCTTCTTAAGTTCACAGAGAAATCCTTGCCAATCATTTTTTTAAACCCCAAGGGGAAGAAGTGCAGCTTGAGACCCACTAATTACAGAACTGTGAGTGTTCAAGGCTATGCCTAAACAGATTGGGATTTTGTAACCAAAAAGAAAACAAAAAAAATAATCTAAAGCAACGTAGACACACAATTCTCCAAAGTAGGGTAAATTCCGAGTTCCTCTGATGGAAAAGTCAAAAGTGAACTGAAGGAGTTTATGTCATATATCAGAGGTATGTCCACGTCACCTACTCACACAGCTCTGTACGGTCACCCTCCGGGGTCTCACCCATGCCACCCTGCCCCCTCACACACACACACCTGCACAAGCACTAGCCAGATTTCTGGAAATGATAGAAGCTTAGGATTCTATTGAAGTTACGGGACAGGTTAATCTGGTAGAAAAGCCCACTGCCTGTGGAAAGTAGAACCTCCCACTAGCCCTGTCTGTGACCTCCTTCTCCCCCAAGTCTTGATTCCCTTAACTGTTCAAATGTAGGAAAAAAATAGAAGACACAATGATAGTCCCTGCCCTGAATTAAGGTTTTTTAGATTTTGTTTTGTTTTATTATTTTAATTTTTGTTTTAAAAGTAGAGTATTAAAAAAAAAACTTAAAAATGACACTACAGTACAGTACAGAAACAAAAGCAGAGCTTCTTTGACAGAATGGAGCTAGAAAGACAGGAGGCTGCCTGCTCAGCCTCCTTAGCTTCACCCTTTGTAGACTCTGAGACCTCTGTTTGTGTTTGTTTTTTTGTTTTTGTTTTTGTTTTTGTTTTTTGAGACAGAGTTTTGCTCTTGTTGCCCAGGCTGGAGTGCAACGGCGCAATCTCAGCTCACCACAACTTCTGCCTCCCAAGTTCAAGGGATTCTCTTGCCTTAGCCTCCCGAGTAGCTGGGATTACAGGCATGCGCCACCACACCCAGCTAATTTTGTATTCTCCATGTTGGTCAGGCTGGTCTCGAACTCCCAACCTCAGGTGATCTGCCCACCTTGGACTCCCAAAGTCCTGAGATTACAGGTGTGAGCCACTGCACCCGGCCAAAACTTCTGTTCATGATTGAATTAAGGGCCCTAGTTCTTCACCATCCCTGTATCCACATGCTTTCCTATATGACTTTCATGCCCTCCCATTCTGATGCTGTGCTTGACCATGTGACTTGCTATGGCCAATAGAACGTGGCACAAGCAGAGGTTTGAGAGACACGTGTATGTTCCTGAAGGCTCCCTTATGCCTCTGCTATCACCATGGGAGCATGGCCAGACTAATCTGCTGGAGGATCAGACGCAACAGTGGAGCTGAGACCTCCACTGTCATCCTAGCTGAAGCCAATAGCCAGCCAACCACACACATGTTCATTCCTGGCCAAGATCAGCCCAGCCAAGTCTGTAAATTAGCAAAACCTCACAGACCCATGAGCTAAATGAACGTCCATTGTGGAGGCCACTGAGCTTTGAAATTGTTGTTGTAGAGCATTATTGTAGCAATAGAATACCAACATAGTGATTTACACTCGAATGGGGTGTTACTGTACCAAAAACTGAAAATAGTTGGCGTTGCTTTTGAGAACAGCAAGTTGGGGGACAAAGAGACAATCAGAGAAGCCTGAAAATACATGATAAAATACTTAGGAATACTGGAGAAAAATAACAAAAAACAAACTGCTATAAATAGCTGAAAAAAGGACGATGCATATTGCAGTGTGAGAACAGTGGGTAATGTTATCACCTGTATTAACTTCAAAGATGGAAATGGTGCCCAATAAACATTTTGACCTGAGTATGGAGCTCTCTAGAGAGAATGTTGAAAGACATGGTCTCAGAAGAAAGATCAAGTCAAGGGTGCGATTGTAAGAACTTTGTTGAGATCTTCAAAGAATGATGCTGCTTAGAGACTCTCTCGGGGACACGGGCTTTTAGGAACCTAAAAGGTGTTGTCCCCTAGTATTCTGGCATTCCCCAAATGCCACTAATTAATTTTAGAGAGAGCAGCATATCTCAACAACATCGTGAGAGTAGCTTGTGGATCTCAGTTAGAAAACTAGAAAGCCTAGAGTGCTTTATAGGAAGCTGTATCAAGAAGGTACCCCAGGCTGGAATACAAGTAAAATGTAAATAGCTCTCTAAGAACCCAGCTGTCCACAGGCAGGAAGCAGGCTGAGAGTTACTCAAAAGGCATATTTTAAAGTATCTTCACACGCAGCCATGGAGGGCAACGGAAGGGAAAGCACCTCGCAGAGTAGAGTTAAGGGCCAATGCAGATGATGAACTGGGGAACATTCCCAGGACACAGAACCAGGGCCTGGCTAAGGAGCATCCCAAATTCCCCACAGCTAGTGGGGCCTGGCACCATCTGTTATGCACAGCCCACAGCAGCACAATCCCACAGACTCATGAGTGAAATGCATGTTTACTCTTGATGCTACTAACGGTTTGCAGTTGTTTGCTATATAGCATCATTTTGGCAATAAATGATTGATTTGCAGAGTTCCAAGGAACAGATTTTAAAATGTTCTGGAACTCCTGATCCGTTCCTTTATACACCGGCCTTTACTTGAGAAAGGTTTTGTAAATTCTTTAAGTAATAAATGCATACTTTGTGATGATCTTAAAGTTAGCATTCAGGACATAAAAGAGTTCAAAGAAAAAGCTTTTGTTTCTTTCTTTCTTTTTCTTTTTCTTTTTCTCCTAAGAATGGTTTTCTAAAACTAGGCTGTGTTCTGGAAATAAGCTGTGGGATTTCCTTCCCTACCAGTCCATAAGTCATGAAGTGATAAAGTCCAATAAATGAAATAGGAAATTAATCTTCTTTCAGGAACATATTATGACACCCCAGAACAGACCTTTCATCTCAGGAATAACAGCCCTTCAGAAAAGTAACTAAGTAGCTATAAGAAAAAAAAAAAAAAACTCAGTGGATATTCAAATACATTAAATTCTATGGGAGAACAGAATTATGCAAAAAAAAAAAAAAGGGAAAATGTGTTTGGTTTAACTGAAGTGTGTAAGTTCTAAAGAGTGTTTTGATTAAACAAGCTAAACACTCAAGATGTGAATGATAGAACTCATAAAGGTCGCACAAGAGACATTCTACAGGATAATGAACCATACATTAAGCCTATTCATATGCAAATTTTCCATGTTTTCCTTCAGAAGGACTATGAAACTCATATCATCTGTGTTGGTGAATGTAGCCTAAAGGCTGAAAGAAAAAGCTGGTCATTAATTACAGAAAAATAAATGCAATCATTTGATGCACTATCAGCCGCCAGCAGTTCTGGCGAGTATGTCAAATAATAGATTGCCCTTTACACCCCACAACGTTGAGTTCCTTGGCTTGCTGGAGAGGAGCTCCGTCTCCAAAGGGTCAAGTATAATTCACCTGCATGCTTGTGCCTGTCAAAGGACATGTAAATAACATTAAAAACTTCAGCAATCACCACTCAAACGTGTCAGTACAGAAGATTCATCTAAACAAAGACAAAAAAGTTACAGATGTGAGGGGAACACACAAATCCCCAGCCACTCATCACTGAACAAGAGATCTGTGCCTCAAACACTTCAAAGCAAAGACACAACCATCTCCTATGGATATGTAAGAAGGGTTTAGATTGGGATAGACTACAAAGTCGGAATATTTGTAGAGGAAATGAACAGATTCCTTCTGCTAATTAGGTGTATTTTCATAATGGCCACATAATATGTTCCAAAATATGTCAGCAAATATATTTTAAGTTATTTTTCTATCAAGTTATTAATGATGATATTTTCATATTGAGCTTTAAATCTTCATGCATGTGTGTTGCCTTGAGAAGGAAAAGAGATTTGAACAAACCTCAGCTGTTGGAGAGATTCCTGAATCGTCCACACTATGACTGAAAATTTTTCCCAGGGATTACACTGTAATGCATGACTGTTAAAATTTTGTTTAGGGATTACATTGTGAAGTATGACTGTCTCGTCAGGGATGACATTGTGAAGTACCTGTAAGAATTTTTATTTCGCTGAATAAACCTCCAACATGGGCTTATCTTTATCCCAATAAGCTTCTTCAGGTTCACATGAACCATGAAAGTCCCCACTACAGAAAAGACAGAGTGCCTTCCTGGGCTCATGGAGATTGTTCTTGTTCTCATAGTTCCACAATGGGTTCATGAGTAGACACAACATCCACACACTACAGAATGAAATGTCTATACTGATGTCCTAACAAGAACTCACACTCACTCTCCCACAGTGGACTTAACTTCCTCCCACAATCTACCCTTCTCCGATTTCTCTCTCAATCAAACACAATACTATTTCTCTAGTCATGGAGACTGAATGCTTTGAATCTTTCTGCTTTCCCCATTTTAACGTAGTGTTGACTTTTTTCCTTAAACAACAACAACTCACTGTTGGGTTCACCACTTCTCTATTCCTACTAATGGATCAAGGCATCTTTCCTCTATCCCAGTCCCCATTCTCTCACATCTGAAGAATCCCCCCACCTAGCCTCTCTAATTCCAAGGGGACCTTTCCTAATTCACAGGAATAGTCCTGGCAGGGCTTGAAAATCCAGGACTCCTAAGAGTAGCTCTGTGTAACTACTGCTTTCTTTGTGTCATCTCCAGGCCTATTTATACAGCCTTCTGGAAGATAAGGCATTTACATGAATGGAAGAACTCCTTGGCCAGCAAAGAAACTAGTGATATTTCCAATTATCACAACTATGGATACTTTAAAAATAGATTTTTCCCTCCACTTTATATTTACTAGGTGAAGTCTTGTCTTAACAAAAAGCAAAAACCTATTTCCTCTATTTCTAATAAAAAACAAGTCATTTTTTTTTCAAGACAATGTTTACATTTAATTTTTCTTAATGCTTAGTAACAAATGCTGGGATTTAATCTGGTCCTTCCCAACCCTGTGCTCAAAAATATATTTGAATGTTGAGTTTTCCTAAATACTTTCTAAAACAGGAAAAAAATAAAAAGAATACGATTACCTTTGCCAGAGTTTGGGTTTTTGATATGTTTGCATTTGCACCTCCAGCTTCACTGGGGATTTGTACTCCAAAAGACCAACCTCCAAGCCTGTTAACAATGAACATTGTGTTAGTGCTTCAACCACAGAACACCAGGACTGCTAACCAGAGGGTGTTCATTACTAACCCCACCAGGTACAGCAGTCTTAGGACAGTAGTCAGCTGAGCATCTGTGATCTGTGACATGAACACACAAGCAGAGGCACTGTGCTAATGGAAGTTGCCTGGCTCTCAAGCCAGGCAAAATGGAAGGCACTGATAATTGAGAAGGTCTGGATAAGGCTGACCACATTAGAAAGTGTACTTGTCACACGTAACTGTCTTGTGAGGAAATACATGCCGTGTAACAGATAGGGCTTGATCATCACCAATTATTTTAATTAATGGTCATTCCCTCTACAAAACCACTATTCAGACTTTCTTGGGCTACGAGTGGTGGCTCACGCCTGTAATCCCAGCATGTTGGGAGGCCAAGGCAAGTGGATCACCTGAGGAAAGGAGTTCGAGACCAGCCTGGCCAACATGGTGAAACCCTGTCTTTTTCTGTATTTTGTAAAAATACAAAAAAAAAAAAAAATAGCTGGGCATGGTGGCAGGCACCTGTAATCCCAGCTACTCAAGAGACTGAGGCAAGAGAATCGTTTGAACCCAGGAGGTGGAGGTTACAGTGGACATCATGCCATTGCACTCCAGTCTAGGCAACAGAGCAAGTCTCTATCTCTAAGAAAAAAAAAAAAAGAAAAACGAAAAGAATTTCTTTTTTTTTTTTTTTTGAGTCGGAGTCTCACTCTGTCGCCCAGGCTGGAGTGCAGTGGCCAGATCTCAGCTCACTGCAAGCTCCGCCTCCCGGGTTCATACCATTCTCCTGCCTCCGCCTCCTGAGCAGCTGGGACTACAGGTGCCCACCACCTCACCCGGCTAGTTTTTTGTATTTTTTAGTAGAGACGGGGTTTCACCATGTTAGCCAGGATGGTCTCGATCTCCTGACCTCGTGATCTGCCCATCTCGGCCTCCCAAAGGGCTGGGATTACAGGCTTGAGCCACTGCTCCCGGCCTAAAGAATTTCTTAATAGTGATCATAATCTTTTGAGGCATTTCTGGTTTGTCTTCCCTACTCTATTTCTTTAATCTTCCACTCAAATCTTGCCTGGTTCAGGAAGGCATTCCAGATAATTTCAGGTGGGTTAGATGTTCCTGGTCTTTTGAGTTCCCACAATACCCTACATTTCCATCCATTGTTATCAATTACCACATGGGATTTTATCATCTATTTGCCAGTTTATCTTTATGCAGCTCTGTGAATTTTTCCTGGGTGGGAGTTACATCTTTTTTTTTCTTTTTAATATCTCCATGAGTTGCACATTATCTTGTATCTATTAAACTTCAAAAAAATAGTTAACATTTAAAAAATATAATGTTAACTATTATATAAATAAATTTTGTCTTCCACTCACTAGATAAAAGGAGACTGAAGAATAGTCTTGTCTTCTATCATAGTGTTCTACTCTCAGCAAAAATTCAGGCAAAGGAATAAGTACGCATTCCCAACTGGCTCAATTGAATACATTCATTCATTCAATAGATACTGACTGAACATTTTTGATGTGCCAGATAATATTCTACGTTCTGGGCACACAAGCTCCTACCTTCAAAAAGCTAACCATCAGCTCACGCCTGTAATCCTAGCACTTTGGGAGCCCGAGGTGGGAGGATCACCTGAGGTCAGGAGTTCGAGAACAGCCTGAGCAATATGGTGAAACCCCGTCTCTACTAAAAATACAAAAAAACTTAGCCAAGTGTGGTGGCAGGCTCCTGTAGACCTAGCTACTCTGGAGGCTGAGGCATCAGAATCGTTTGAACCTGGGAGGTGGAGCTTTCAGTGAGTCAAGATCGTGCCACTGCACTCCAGCCTGGGTGACAGAGTGAGACTCCATTTCGGGAAATAAAAAAAGCTAACCATCAGAGTTAGAACAGAAAACCAGAGATTCTAGTGTATGTTGAAAGATATTAAGAGGTGGAGCGGCAGGGCGCGGTGGCTTAAGCCTGTAATCCCAGCATTTTGGGAGGCCGAGACGGGCGGATCACGAGGTCAGGAGATCGAAACCATCCTGGCTCACACGGTGAAATACCGTCTCTACTAAAAAAAAAAGTTGAAAAACTAGCCAGGCAAGGTGGCAGGCGCCTGTAGTCCCAGCTACTCGGGAGGCTGAGGCAGGAGAATGGCATGAACCCGGGAGGCTGAGCTTGCAGTGAGCTGAGATCATGCCACTGCACTCCAGCCTGGGCGACGGAGGGAGACTCTGTCTCAAAAAAAAAAAAAAGAGGTGGAGCAGCAGAAGAGAGGCAGGCAAACCCCAGCGGGGCAGGTAGAGGGCAGTAGGGAGTCCCAGACAATAAGGTCAGCCTATGGGATGCCTTCATACATGAAGCAATACAATACATTTGGGGGACATGGGAAAATTACAGTGGGCAGATGTTATTAAGATTCAAAGCAATGAGAAACACTCACTGCTGATCTCCCTCATCTGGATTCACCCCCTTAGTCTCAAGGAAATTCAACACAATACAAAAGGTTTCTCTAAAATTGCCCAAGAGAAATTTCAAGATGCTAGTTGTACCCAGGTTCCCACATTGAATGCTGCATAATAGAGATAATTCTAAAGTAAGGCCTTGCTTTCATTATGCTGTAAACTTATCTACTCTTATCCCCTAAAGCAGTAAAACTGCTTCCGGCTCTGGTGCTTCTGCCATTGACAAATCTCAACTGATAGGATTTCCCCCCAGCACTTAAAAGAGTGAAAGTCAGCAGTAAGGAATCTTATTAAGGTCCATGGCATCTATTTGGAATTTTTATGAGCACCAAGGTCAGTCTTAGATTTTTGAGTTTTGAAGAACATTGGCATTTAAAACAATAAGTTTTCCATAGTAATGCAAATACAATAGAAAAGACCCAGCAAGAGATTTGAACACACCTTGGTTTTTCAGATGGCGCCAGCAAGTACTCCTCCACATTGAAGCCTGAGAGATTCAACAGTGTGTGGCCCAGGTGGTTGGTCAGGTAGGGAGCACTGGAACTTCTATTTGGACACTTCTGAAACTGTTTTCAAAAAGAAAAAACAAAAACTTTTTTATAACTCACAAACCGGTTCACTGACAGTACTCGAAACTACAGGTGACTTTTCTCTAGCTTTCAATTTTTAATAAATTATCTGTAGCATTTTATATGTTCTGATTTCTAAAATCTCTTTCAGAGTCACATATATTTGAGAATTAAGCCAGAATACCACTGTGACTTTTGCAGTCAATTATATCTGAGAACTTCAAATCCTTTTCTGTATGTAAGTTTGGGCAGATTTACAAAAACTAAAAAGGAAAAAAAAAATGTTTTCACTGGGGCGATCTTGCATTTGACGAACCTGAAAGAGAGTCAGAGACAACTAGTGGGAGGAAGATAAGCAGGATAACTCAAAGGCGTGTGTCTCTTTCATAAGGGTCTAAAGTAGAAATGAAACAGCTTTTCTCCAGCGACTCACCAGCATGCCAACAACACCAGCTCTGCATCACGGAATAATCACATAACAAGGTAGGAGGCAGGGGTCAACACAACACAAAACCTAGGCCACGGGAGGCTGCTCAGTGATGTGCTCTGCTCTGCCACAGAACGGCTTTGGAGTTAATGTGCTTTGTTTCCATTTCTCAAACACTTTCAGAAAAGATGATATATTAAAATAGGAAACGACTCTGTCTCTGAATCTTTTGTTATCAAGATGCCAGGGGTTTGGTCTTGCTGCACAGAAAGCCAATCACTGAGACCATGAGTGTTGCCAGGGAGGAAGCCTTTAACTGAGTTCTGCAGCTGAGGAGAATGAAAAAGTCTCAAATCCATGTCCTCAACTATCTAAAACTGGTGGGGATTATATGGAGAGGAAAACGGGAAAACAGGAATGATGGAGGGGTAAGGAAGCAATCATGATGCATGAGGCGTCTGGAGTCTCATTTTCTGAATTCAGGGATCTAATATATTTCAGTCCCTTGCCTGAGGATCAGTTTCTTGAGGAAGAAACTCGGGTGGTGAAACAAACATAAGTTTCAAGTTTTAAGACCAGGGAGGGTCCATTTCTATGTTTATTCAAAAATCCATAAATATTACTTCTAAGATACATTTGGGCCAGTTTCACATTCATTACAGCTTTGGAAGCTCGTCTGCTTATTTGCAAAATGAAAATGAAAACAGGCTTACCTAAATGCTTGGATTTGCTGTTAGGTTCAGATACACAGGAAAGAACTACAGCAAAGTAAGAAGGGTGACATACATTTAAGATACTACTTTCAGGGTCTTGAAAGAAAGGCTTGAGGAAAGATATGAAAAAGAATAATAATTGTTGTACATCATAATTCAGCAAAACTCTCACTTATTTGTGGAATCTAACAAAGTCAAACTCATAGGAACACAGAGTAAAATGGTGATTGGCAGAGAGGATGTTGGTCAACGGATACAAAATTTCAGCTAAACAGGAGGCAAAAGTACAAGAGATCTATTGTACAACATGATGACTACAATTAGTAACAATGTATTGTACCTTGAAAATTGCTGAAAGAGCCAGTTGAGGTGGCTCACACCTGTAATCCCAGCACATTGGGATTACATTCCTGAGTTTGAGACCAGCCTAGGCAACATGATGAAACCCCATCTCTAATAAAAATACAAAAATTAGCAGTCTGTGGTAGCACGATCCTGTGGTCCCAGCTACTCAGGAGGCTGAGGCAGGAGAATGTCTTGAACCTGAGAGGCAGAGGTTGCAGTGAGCCAAGGTGGCACCACTGCACTGCAGCCTGGGCCACAGAGCGAGACTGTCTCAAAAAAACGAACAAAGAAAATTGCTAAAAGAGTAGATTTTAACTTTGGGAGGCCAAGGCAGGCAGATCACAAGGTCAGGAGAACGAGACCATCCTGGCTAACATGGTTAAACCCCATCTCTACTAAAAATACAAAAAAATTAGCCAGGCGTGATGGCGGGTGCCTGTAGTCCCAGCTACTCGGGAGACTGAGGCAGGAGAATGGCTTGAAGCCAGGAGGTGGAGCTTGCAGTGAGCCAAGATTGCACCACTGCATTCCAGCCTGGGCGACAGAGCGAGACTCTGTCTCAAAAAAAAAAAAAAAAAAAAAAAAAAAAAAGTAGATTTTTAGTATCCTCAACACACACAAACACACGCACACAAATAGTAATGTTGGGGTCAGGAAACAATACCCCAAAATATGGTGTTTTCACATGCTGAGCTGAAGAAGTTTCAAGATATCTCTGACCTCCCTCCTATCCACCATCTCTCCCAAAGCACAGGATGAAGTTGAAATTCTTTACCTACCTGAGATCTAGACCCACCAAGGAGAATGTTTTATTTCTTCTCCTCCCTGTAAGACCAAGAATGTAACCAAACCTAAACAGATAATGTCTGTTCCCAGATCGATTTATTCTTTATTGTAATCTTTTATTGTCCCAGTACAGAATTCGTCTTCTCCCTCCATGATCTGATTTGCCAGGACCCAAGGCCCTATACTTTCTGTAAACTTGAGATGATACATAAACGTCTGAACTTCATTGCGGGATAGATAAAAATTCTGCAATTCTCCCCCTGTGCATTTTAAAAGAATTCATATGCCTTTTCTCCAATTAATCTGCCTTTTATGAGTTGAATTTTTAGCAAAACTACAGAGGATGAAGGGCAAGTTTTCCTGTGCCCCTGCAATATGTACATGAGGTAATGCATATATTAAATAGCTGGATTTAGCCATTCCATAATGGGTGCATGTGCGTGTATGAGAGAGAGATTTTATATATATGTGTGTGTGTGTGTGTGTGTGTGTGTGTGTGTGTGTGTGTGTTTATATATATATTTTATATATAAATATATAAAAATCATGATATATGTATATATCATATCATTTTATATATAATAGATATAATATCATCATATATGGTATGATGTAACCACAAATATAGATAACTTCTGCTTCTCAATTAAAATAAATAAATAAATCAGCCAAACTTGATGAACATAACAACCGTTGAAGTTTCCCTACCTCTAGCTTTCCTCTCTCCAACTCACTTTACCACCCCCATACCTATCAAGATACACCCTTCAAAATGGTGTTTTCAGTTAGATGATTTTCTTGCTAAAAATAATTCCAATTCTTATCAAGAATTCAGGTCTACTAGAAAATGTCCTCGGTCTCATTGTAACCATTATCTGTGTAGGTGTCCCCAAATACACCCTCTGTATTAAGCTGAATATTGACCTCCCCGCCCCCCACCAAAATATCAGGCCCCCATCTCTGGACTCTTTAAGTGCTACTTAGTATCTTGATGATGTTATTAAGTTACAGATCTTGAGTCCAGAAGATTATCCTGGATTGTGACAGTTCGCCCTCATGCAGTCACCTTGTAACTGAGCTGCTTAGCAGTTTAGCCTCAAACCTCATTTTAAAATGTTTTATCCTTTCCCTCTTCCTCTTTCCCCTCCCCAGTTTCAAGATGTAGCTCTGAGATAAACTTTACAGCCTCGAAATGTTTTCTTTCTCTTTCCTTTCCCACTTCATGTCCCCATGCCTTATGCACATTTATTTATCTAGATGCTTGTTAAGCACATGCGGTGCTCACTTATCCGGTCATATAATTCCTTAAAAGTTTCGGGGGACTAGACACCTCTGAAAATCTGTCCCCAACAAAAGATTACTTCAAGGCTGGAACTCATTCCCAGCTGAAGACTGACTATAAGATTGACTGTGATTAGTTTGTAACCTGGCAGGATCCACGATGGAGTCAGCCTCTTCATCAAATGAAACAATAATTCAAGATGAGTCATTGGAGTAAGTAATCCCTCTTGGGACCTCCTAGCTCCCCCTCTCCCCAATCCCCAACCTACCACCCCTGCCTCTTCCGCATTCCAAACCCTTTCTTTAAAAAACCCTGTGTTCCCTCCACAGATTACAGCAGAATTGCTGTAATTTCTGCTCTTCCCATTGCTGGCAGAGATAATCAAGTCTTGCTTACTTTTAATCAGCTTGTTGTTATTTTGGCCTCTTTCTACAAGCAGTGAGCAGCCAGGCCCTTTTGCTGGTTACAATCTGTGCCACTGTTGAGAGGGAGACAGAGGAGAACTAGACAGGGAAAGAAGGGGAGGAGGCACTGTGACAATGGAGATAGAGGTATGTGTAATGTCACCAGAGGCCAAGGAAGACCAGAAGCAAGAGAAGCTGGAGGAGGAAAAGGACAGATTGTCCTCAAGAGTCTTCAGACACCTTAATTTCACTCCAGTGACACTGACTTCAGACTTCCAGCCTCCAGAACCGTGTGAGAATAAACTCATGTTTTCTTAAGTCACCAACTGTGTGATAATTTATTACCTCAGCGACAAGAAACAAATCTGCCCTCCACCTATTCTGTATAAAGCCACATTCACTCCTGATGACATGTTTTGGGTCATAGTGTTGTTATCCATGGGAGCTCAGGCCCTGAAAATCCCTGTTTGTTCTTTAGAGTTAGCTCAATTCCTGTTCCCCTTTGAGGCTTTTCTAATGGTGTCTCTTCCAAATCGTTTTCATCCTCAGAAGAACTAACCATGGAACTTTTTTGTAGGTTTGGAGAGAGCCACAGCATATTTGATAAAACATGAGGAAATCAGTCAGGCACGGTAGCTCATACCTGCAATCCCAGCACTTTGGGAGGCCGAGGCAGGTGGATCACAAGGTCAGGAGTTCGAGACCAGCCTGGCCAAGATGGTGAAACCCCATCTCTTCTAAAAATACAAAAATTAGCTGGGAGCGGTGGCACATGCCTGTAATCCCAGCTACTCAGGAGGCTGAGGCAGAAGAATCACTTGAACCCAGGAGGCGGAGGAGGCAGTGAGTCCAGATCATGCCACTGCCCTCTAGCCTGGGTGACAGAGTGAGACTCTGCCAGAAAAAAAACAAGAGGAAATTGACATGCCCTTGCAGACCCAGGGCTTCCAGATAGCACACATGTATTTAAGGGGAGAGAAATATTTTTTCGTTCTGGCAAAACACAGTCAGCTTGGCTCAACATGAACACTAAAGACCAGAGAACTAGCCATGGGTATATAGGCCTTCCTTCCACACATCTTTGTGTACATCTCCTTTGAGCCAACCCTGAAGAGTAACCACACCCATTGCTTAGGACTTGCATTAATTCCACCTCAACTCCTTCTCTCCTGAGGTTCTCTGATTTCTAACGTGTGGTCCAGTATTTCTCAAAGTGCATCCCGAAACACACTGGTACCACAAAAGGGAAGGACTCTTCAGTCAAATTTGCAGAAAATGCTGCATCTACTCCACTGTCAATTCAAGGACAATTTCATTATCTCCAAATAGCTTCTTACAAGAGCTGTGGCAAAGATACCTGCTTAATACTGCTTTATCCAACATTTGTGAAACTTACTTGACTATGGAACTCTTTCATGTAAAATGTTTTTTTCTCACATATTACTGAAATCTCACAGTTCATGTGAGATGAAGTGAATTTAGGAACATAAACACCAATCATTCTGATATTAACTCAGTCTAATCCCAATAGACCTTAGGTAGCTGGTGGTACTAAAAGCTACTAGTATAACAGAATGATCAAATCAAGCCTAGAGAAAAAGAGCGTGGTGTAAAAAATTAGAGATCTCATGAGCGTTGAGGCATAGAAAACAATCTCCCAAAACATGATGCTTGTGCATGCTGGGCATTTCTATCAATTGAAAGGCCTCAGAAATAAGCCTCAGAATCAAGGTCCCTGGAACCTTGTCGTGTCCCTCCTCCATTCCAATTCTCTTTGGAATTTCCACATCTGACCAAAAAACTCCTTACCAAAGGAAACACATAGGTCCTCAATCCCCTCCCTGAAATCTCATTATCTATTTCAGAAAAGAAGAGTAAAGAATGCAACGATTCTTGGATGGACTTTTTCACAAAATAATGCCTTACTTTTGGGCTCACTCAAATTCCAGGAGAATCATCTACAAGTTAACTTCTGTCTCCCTGGCCCATTCTTTCTCTATAACAACCATTTTCTGCCCCTCAAAAGAATTATCCACACTTCCCATCTCCTCCTTCCCCTATGAAAAGGGTATAGAAATTTCTATACCTCTTCGGGGGTTTGAGGTAATTACTCTATGATATGATCCTCTCATGCACATTAACACGTTTGTATGGTATTTCCCAGTTAACCTGCCTTTTGTCAATTGATTTTCAGTGAAGTTTCTGAGGGTGAAAGGCAAATTTTCCCTTTGCCCCTAAAGTGAATAAATGGAAAAACAAGTCCAGGTAAAAAAACAATAATCATGTCTGAAAAAAAAAAAAAGATAACTGATCACTGTGAAGGATCACCAAATGTCAAATGTAGCTGAGTTTATTGACAGCTGAGGCCAAGAGGGAAACATGGAGAGTTCCATTAGCTCTTCCACAATCAACCAACACTGTTGAGTGTTCACTAAGGGTGCTGTGTCATTATCCCACTTACATGTGTATCTTTAGTCTAAGAGAAGAAAGCAGACTAGTTACTCCAAAAGCAAGCTTTCTAAAATCTCTAGAAAAAAGACAAACAAAAAGGCTTTTTATCTGAAGAATGTGAGCTCCCTTTAAATAATCAGGCCCAGAGAGGCACTGGACTGAGACAGCAGTCACACTCCACCCCATCCCCCTTGAGCTAAGCAATCATTTCTAAGCAGCTCACTATATGGACCCCAGGCTGAGTGCCACCACCAGAGCTATAAAGTAACTTAACAATGCCAATGAGAATCCCTGACAAACAACTTTTGTAATCACCCACTCTCCTGATTAATTCTTTTTTCTTTAATAAATTATGAGAGAGAAGGAAGGGAGAAACTGGCTAGGCAGATAGTTAGGGCAAGGTCCTCAGTGGCATTTATTTTCTAACAAAGAGCAGCCTGAAAGCTCGGGCTGCAAACATAGATACAGAGATGAATTCCCGCACAGAAAGGGGCCTCCCGTGTAGTCAGCAAGTTTCACTGACGTACAGTGGGCCCCAGTGAGCACATTCCTTTCCTTGTTGGACATACTCACATAAGGAAGCTTACACAGGGGGCTTGCTTGGAACATGGCTGCAACACTAGAGAAAAGAAGAGCTACCCTCGGCCAGGCACATCCACCTTGAAGGGTAATATTGTTTGGCTCTGTGTCCCCACCCAAATGTCATCTTGATTTGTACTCCCACATGTTGTGAGAGGGACCCCAATGGGAGATAACTGAATATGGGGGTGGTTTCCTCCTTGCTGTTCCCATGGTAGGGAATAAGTCCCATGAGATCTGATGGTCTGATAGGGGAAACCCATTTCCCTTGGTTCTCATTCTCTCTCTTAACTGCTACCATGTAAGAAGTGCCTTTCGTCTTCCGCCGTGATTGTGAGGCCTCGTTAGCCATGTAGAGCTGTAAGTTCAGTAAACCTCTTTCTTTTGTTAATTGCCCAGTCTCGGGTATGCCTTTCTCAGCAGCATGCAAATGGATTAATGAAAAGGGTTCTGCCCCTGATTCATGCACAGTAGGAGGAGATAAGCAATATGGAGTAACTTAGGTTAAGGATCTGCCTGTGCACTAAACAGATGGGGTGGGGACTGCCGGGGATTCGCGTCTTATGGAAATGAAACACCTCGTTCTAACCAGTTTTTTGAGCCCTATATAAATGGAGCACCCTTCCCCACTCGCTTTTTTATTAAAACCCTTGCACTTCACTGTAAAATGACAACGCTTTTTTTGAGATCCCTCTCTGCAGCAGAGAGTTTTTTCTCTTCCTTTCACTTACTACATTTCTGCTCTAAGCTCACTCTTGGTGTGTCCATATCCTTGATTTCCTTGGCCATGAGACAAAGAACTTCAGTTGACACCCTAGACAAAAAGGCCATTTCACCTGAGCTTCCTTTTTGTCCTCGGGAGCACTTCCAAAGATAACTTGGAAGTGTGTCCCACCTAGCTGTCCTCAACTTTGGCTCAAATAAACTCTCTACCTATATTAATTTGTCTCAGTTTCTTCCCTTAGGTTGACAGCTATTAAGGAGAACTGCATCTCATGAGCCACTAAATAGGAAAGCCCTGTAAACGTGTTCTCCAAGTGGCCATTTCCATTATAGATGCTCAGTTAACTTCAATGTATTTTTTCTTTTCCCTTTTTCTTATAAATTAGACCTGCCTTCATACTTGCTTATTGATTGTGGCTAGCAGGTCTATGCCTTTTATTAATTAGAGTCTGAGATTTTCTTTGAGATGAGTTCCAATTAGTTTTCCAAATAAATTTCAATTTATTCTCCTTCACAGATTAGACAGTGAGGTCTCTCACCTTAATCACCTTAATAGGAAGGCACACCTACTTCCACATGTTTTTGTATGAATCAACCATAGTCAGAGAGCTAAGGAGCATCTTAGCTGTTAATATCTAGACCAAATAAAAATACGGCAAGAGCCTTAAGATCATGCTGCCTTGAAATTTAGAAAAATTTCCTTCCATAGGGCAATTCTAGCTTCTTTATCATTACTTGAAGAATATTCATTTTCTCAATGAATGCCAGGGGAATGTTAATGACCAAAGGCAGCAGGCAATGAAGGAGAGGGGCACTGTCAATCTTTACAGCATCTGTGTTCTATAAATATTCACTTTATGTGATGAAACTTTCCCCCAGAAACAGCTAATCCAGGAAACCAAAAAGTCATAGAGACATAGGTACAAATATGAACATTTTTATAGATGGAGTAAACTCATTTTTTTCACTTGAATTTTAGATTTAAAAGGATCAAAAATGCTGCAGAGACCTACCAGGCAGCCACATGAATCCTGGAATTCTAGGTGAGAAAAGGGATGTGTGTGCCAGCATGAAGAATTCATCCTAAAACACAAAGGAGAGAATTAGAGCGGTCTTTTAGATTTACAAAGCCATTGTATTTCTGTAAAGGAGAGTTCCATCAGACTAGAACAGAGTTCACAAGATAATCATCTCCTACTGCCAAGAAGGCAGAGCTCTTACATTTGTTTTCACAGCTTGAGCTGTTAATCTGATGACAATGTTTTATTACAACGCCAGAATTTCCATTATATTACATGGGGCTCACTTGTCTCACTGTACTGAGTGTATCACAGGGCTCCCTAGGACTTTCACGGCGGGGCTAGGGCTCCTGGTGGAACCTGAAGCTAGGCTTCCAGTCTCATAACCAGGTACCAAGTAGCAATTAATAAACAGCAAGACGCTAATTCCTTTTTGTGGCATGGCACAGTAATTTAATCATCACTTAAGGAAAAACAATTTTTAAATTTCCCCTTTAAACCTTTCTGATTAAACTTTCTGTTGCAGAAACATAATGCAACGGAAACAGTTATGAAAACCATTTGTAGCAGTGGTTCAGAAACACATTTGGATCCACAGTTTCCTTATTGTTTCTATTTCCTTATGAGTCCCATACTTTAAAATATTTGTTCTGGCATTTGTAAATCAAAATTTGTTTTAATAATGATAATTATTCTTAATTACTCAAAAATTGGAAAAGATATTTTTACCACCATCCTTACTAGCCCTGCTTTTCAGAAGATGTGGGGTCCAGAGAGGTGAAGCAGCTGTCGAGATCCCAGCTCTATGCAAAATGTGTGCTGCTCTAATGAGAAAGCCAGTATGATAACACCAATTAAAGAAAGCCCGGCCCAGTGAAAAGAAATTTGCCATTTCTATTAACCAGGTTAGCAAAGTACAATGTCTATGTAATTTTTGAAGCAACAAAAATAATGTAAAGATTTCTCCACACTACTTTCTTGGCTGACTAGCTTATAGGGACTCCAGTGTGAAACCTAAGAGTTTACATGGAAATAACACCTAAGGGAGTTATGTATTTAATCAGAGTACTGTATCTGATATGTACTTTAAAAAAATAATTCCATTTATACTTCTGAAACTCAGCAGGCCTTTCTTTTTCAGATGCCTTAGATGATGGTTAACAAGTGTTTATAATTTAATATACGACTTCAAAATGTCAGTCCTCTTTTTCTCTTCCAAATCCTCCCTTATTCTTCTCCTAGCTCCCTTTTATAGAGTAAAACTACGTGTCCATGAGAGGTACACAATGGCCCATGACAGGTAGTTTTTTGAGCACTTCTCAGCCTCCAACAACTTTTGTGTTCCAACAGATTCACTAAGAAGCTGTGTGAATGTCCATAAAAGGGAGAGACAGAGGGGATGATCTATGAGAAATCAGATGTTTCTACATAATCTTTCTGTTAAAGTTTAGGAATCTAAAAATAAACTTTGACTTAGCAAAGCATTTCCCTAAAGTGGCCTACAAGACACAGCTGCAGAGAGGCTGCTGGAGCCCAGTCATTTGGTCCTTCAGGTTTGGACACACTGCGTGAAATAGCTCTACTACAGGGATGCCTGGAGTTTTCAATCACCTAAGATGCATTTTCTTTTTTCTTTTTTGTTTTTTTTTTTTTTTTTAGATAGAGTCTCACCCCATCACCCAGGCTGGAAAGCAATGGCACAGTCTCGGCTCACTGCAACCTCCACCTCCTGGGCTCAAGAGAGTCTCCTGCCTCAGCCTCCCGGGTAGCTGGGATTACGGGTGTGCACCACCATACCCAGGTAATTTTTGGTATCTTTAGTAGAGACGGGGTTTCACCATGTTGGCCAGGCTGGTCTTGAACTCCTGACCTCGTGATCTGCCCACCTTGGCCTACCCAAAGTGCTAAGGTGCATTTCAAATCTTGAAGAGAGAGGCAGAAGCTCTAAGGACCTACTGTCTTGAGAGTCACTTTCTGAGGCAGGAACCTACCTTAAAAGAACAAAAGCTCTCCACAAGAGCTACCCTGCTGTTGAGGTGACTGTTTTTTCTACAGAACTGAGAGCACACGTATGCAAATGAAGGAAGGCAGAGAGGTTCAACAAGTTGCATGGGTCACACAGCCAACAAGAGTGGAGCTGAGATTTGGATTGAGAAAGACTGGTCCCATATTACCCCTCTATAATGATCCCTGGTATGCATACGCTGCTGATCCGTGGCCTCAACTTTCATCTTTACAGGCCCCTCAGAGGTAATCTGTCACCAGCCATGACAGATTCCAAAGATCCCACCTTTTGGCTAATAATGAGCCCTCTAGATTTTCCTGAGTACCAAGATGATCTATTATATCGCTGCAATCTAGTAACTTTCTTTTTAATTACAAAAATAAACCTTACCCATCTCCCCACTTGGCTTTTTAAGTTTGATAGAAATATAAGATTTGCTATCACTTTTGTTCTGTATTAAAGCATTAACAAAAATGGGTGAGGAAAGCGACCATTTTGTGTTAGAAATAGTAGGAGAATTCGACACTGAAGTGCCACCAGATGTGCCTTGTAAAATGAAGCTAAATATGTATATCTACCCATCAGCTTCTACAAGTTGACAACTTTAACACATTTTAAATTTTAAATTATGCATCACCTACTACTGTGAGAAAACTCATATTTTAGATCAGATTTACACGACAGTGGATTTTTGTAGAGCTCTTCATTGTCTTCGTATGAGAAGGAGGTACAAATCAGAAGTTCAACATAGCACCCTTGAGTCGACACTCAGAGTTGAGTATCTCATCAGAAAAACAACCTATCAGTAGAATCTAATCTATTATTTTTAAATGTTTCCTCTAGTTAATTATCAAGTGATTGCCCAAGTCTTCCAAGGAGGTAAAATGTAGATATTATCAAATTCAACAACATTTTGCACTTACATAAGGAAATCTACAGGTTTTAAGTAAAACTTTTTGCTTTGATTTGGGGTCCTAGTGAATCAAGCCCTATTTGTATAACATGGACATAAATTATTATTAATACAAGTGTTCACAGCATCTTTTCAGGTA
Source organism: Colobus angolensis palliatus (assembly GCF_000951035.1). Classification (NCBI taxonomy): domain Eukaryota; kingdom Metazoa; phylum Chordata; class Mammalia; order Primates; family Cercopithecidae; genus Colobus; species Colobus angolensis. Next base: position 6,462,883 of record NW_012115910.1, read on the forward strand.
CCTCACTCCCCTAGCCTTTTGTTATACTGACCACAAACATAGATAGAAATGATTAAACATAGAAATGAGTTAAGGATAGATTAGGTAGATTTCACAAAGAAAAGGGAAAACACAAAAACATAAATCCAGGAAGGTAGAAGAAGAATGGACAGAGGAGAAAAACAATGAGGCTGATCCGCAGGCTGGGCTGAAGGGCAGGAGCTCGCCGAACAGAGAGAGGAGAGGAGGAGAGTTTGAGACTCTATTGCAACCCATGTAAAAGGAACTGGAAGTAAAATATGTGTCCAAACAAAATGTCCAATATGTTCTGCTGTCCTTTAATTATTGATTCCACCTTTTGTTTTTTCCCCTTGAAGGAGAAGGACTAGATAAAAGAATGTTTTTCTTTTTCTGACTGGTTCTTCTTTGATCCCAGGTTGGGCCAGGGCTGGACCCAGTGGGGCCCTACGTTACATTTCAACTTTTCAAAGGTAGATGTATTTTATACCCTGTGTATTCCATCAGAGAGGAGAAAAATAAAACATTACCACTGAAGCCTTAGTTAAATAAATTACTTTGTTTTGCAAAGACTAGAGTGAAGCAACATAATTAATTATCTATTAATTCTTTCTTACTGAGAACATTAATAGTTTTTCAGTCTCACACTAATTACCAATATTACTAATGGGCAAAATATGTCATCACAAATTAGAAAACATATTGCCAATGTTGTATTATTGTTAGATTTTTATATTTACTACTTAAAAACATACACTTCTGGCACTTAATAAATCATTATTGCTTTTATCACTTGCCTCATTTGCTCTACCCAGAACTGTAAATTCCTTGAGACCAGGGCCATATTCCACATTAATCTTGGTTCCTACAGCAGCACTTTACTTGTAGTAGATCTTCAATATATAACAATTGAGCAAAATAAGAGGGAAATAAGTGTTTATACAGAAAGGCCTCCCTTATCCAGGTTTCATAGAAAGGTCGTCACAGTAACCATGATTAAACACTAAAAGGATAATTTTCAAAGTAATTCACCCCAGATTGACGTACAGTACCGACCTTTAAATCTTTTAAGTTAAAAAAACTATAATTAATTTTTTATATGTACAAGTATTCTCTAAAAGTAAATAACAGCTAATACATAATTCAGACTTAATTGCTACTTCATTGTTTTCAGCTTTGGGTTTTATTAAACAAATTGAATGCTATTAATTATTAATTTATTTTGCAATAATATAAAGCACACATGTACAGGGGAGAAAAGGGGTAATTATGTAGCTTATTTAGGATCATTTTATGTGGTGATACCCATAAGGCCCGTTCAGTAATAACCTACTCATTAGGCTAATTTTTTTTTTTTTTTTTTGAGGTGGAGTCTCGCTCTGTCACCCAGGCTGGAGTGCAGTGGCGCGATCTCGGCTCACTGCAAGCTCCGCCTCCCAAGTAGCTGGGACTACAGGCGCCTGCCACCACATTCGGCTAATTTTTTTGTATTTTTAGTAGAGATGGGGTTTCACCGTGTTAGCCAGGATGGTCTAGATCTCCTGACCTCGTGATCCACCCACCTCGGCCTCCCGAAGTGCTGGGATTACAGGCTTGAGCCACCGCGCCCGGCCTAATTTTTATTTTTTATTATAATGTAAACTTGTGACATGAAATAACCAATCATGGAGAAAAACGATCCTCCCAGGCTACAATGTTATCAGTTGGGAGTGTTCACTTTTGCAGAGAGCACCTGATACTTACTGGTCTGGGTTTACATGTGCACAGGGCAGATCTTGATCTCTAAACTTCCGCAGAAGAACATGGGTGAGGTCCAAGTCGTCGCCCCCACTGCTGCTGTTCATTGTGAGACAAAGGAAACAACGTGGGATTATTAGTGGCTCCCAACAGAGAACGGAGAACCAGCTGCTGACCTCACATTGTGCCCTAGTCAGGCTGATCCATCTAATGATTCCCAGTAAGTAAGATAAAGTTAATTTTCCACTGTTTTTATGGTAATGCCAAACAAGCAATAAAATTAGAAAATTCATTAAAAGTATAGTTTTGCCATCAGATATGCATATTTATAGACTTGCATTCACAGTACATTATTTTCCTTAACATTTTCACTTAATGTTATAACACAACCATTTTTCACATATTTGCATGGTTTTTAAAAACACATTTTAAAGGCTACATCATATCATATTGTGTTAATATATTAAAATCTGCAAAATTATGCCCTTAAAGTTGGAGCTCCAGTTGGGTCTGAATATTTGTTCTATTACATAGTCCTGAAATAAAACAATTTCTAAAGTAAGAAATAGTGTTTGGTTTCTATACGTGAGCTACATTGAGCTACATTTTCTTAACAAGAGATCCTCAACACAGAATCCTATGTGTGCTTTAAGTATACATTAAATTTTACTGGCACGCATCTCAGAAGTCTATTTGTAGTTCAAGCAGCATTACTGAAAGCCAAAACCACCAATGCTGAATTTCCTTATTGAAGACACCATTAGCAATAAGACTATTTATGTCACTGTGGGGAGTTGTAGAAACAAACCCTGTGTTAAATTTCACACCTCAATAATAAGACAATCTTGAGAAAACATAGAGAAAAAGACATTTTAAGATTTTCTAAAAAGGACTGAAAGAGAATGAGCTCATTTAATTAATTAAAATTCTAAATTGGTATTTGGAAAAGAGTACAGATTCATTACTTTTCAGAATTTACATTGTGTTATTTATAAAATACTTTTTGAGTAAGAATCTTTGCAAACACTTGTCTCAAAAATTTAAAAAATGATGTATAAGCAGCATTACAGATTATATAGATATACCTGGTGACCTCAATTCTTTTTGGAAAGAATTCTTTATAAATTAACAAATATACATAAATGATTCCTTTTAAAGAACTTAAAATACTAGCTACATTGAAGAAATGCAAGCACCAGAGGCTGGGAAGAATAGGGGAGCAAGAGAGATTGGTTAATAGATACAAACATACAATTATAAAAAAAAAGGTACTAGTGTTCAGTAGCACAGTAGGGTGACTGTAGTTAACAACAATTTATCCTACATTCAAAACAGCTGGAAGATTGGAAATGTTGCCAAAGTAAGAAATTATAAATATTTGAGGTGATAGATATCCTAAATATCTTGCTTTGGTTAATACCCTGCTTTGGTTATTATACATCATATGCATGTATCAAAATATCACATGTACCCCATAAATATGTACAATTATTGTGAGCAATAAAAAAGTTTTATAAGTGAAAATTCCAAAAAAGAAAGAAGAAATGTAAGCAACCACAGAGTAATCTGCAACCACTGATTTCTCTAATTAATTTTTTGTTCACAGACAATAAATAAATGAACCCAAAATATTTTTCTGAATTGCTATCAGCATTGAAATGCAGAAAGATCTGAGGTGGAAATGTAGGAGTTTCCAACCACGTTCTGAAGAACAAACGTAAGCTCAGAATGAGAAGAAACTTCTCATTAGGCTACTATTCAGTGTGACCTGTGACCCTACATATAGAATGGAACATTACAGACTCCCAATTTCTCTAATTCCTTTACTGAGCTCTCTAACATACCAATCTGATGCTTTCTTTGCTCAAAATTTATCAATGGCTTCTTGTTACCTATGCATCTTGAAATAGTATTTGAATCCCTCCACAATCCAGGGCCTGTTGTTCAACATTTCTTCCTGAACACGGCACCCAGCCCAGCCTAGCCAGCACAGCCCAGCCCAGGAGAACCACTGTTTGATTGGGCAGATCTGCTTTTGAGGGTGCTGATCCCTCTGAGTCAGTATCTCCAACATCCTGGACACTTGATTGGAAGCCATCTCCAGCCTGACCTGGAAACCTTGGTTGGAACACCGATTCCACGACAAGTCCTCCCTGCCTCCTCTGCTCCACTTGTCCTGCCTGGTGGCCTTAGTACACATCTTCACTGGAGTTGAACTGGAGGCTTACCCTTGTTCTCATTACTGGAATGAAGTAATCCTTGAGGAAAAGGCACAATGCTTAGGGTAGGTGTTGGAACTCAGTAGGGTCTCATAAATGATGTGTCAAACAAGTTGTGATATGTTAAAAATACACTGAATTCATTGACCTCATCCTTAATCTCTATCCAATTATTTTACTTCCCTAAATCTGGCCCTTTCTGAACTCTTACCATTCAAACAAAAACAAAATTTAATTGAAAAGATATTGCAATGCATTACATCAAATTAGTATTATATTTCTGCTGAGGAGGACTTTGTTCCCAGAGAAACTTAAAATGCAAACACCTCTGTGGCATCCAAATCCAGAAATAAATATTTATAGTAAAACACTATCTTCCCCACTGCATAAAATTTAATATAGATTTGAAAATATTAGTATGGTTTACAACTGTCCTAATATAATTTCCTACACCTATGGCCAGAAACACACAATGGTGGAACATGCTGAAATTTACAACAAAGTTATGTCTCATAAGTAGGCAGTGTGACCTCTGTACAAACAGCCTTCAGGTTTCTAACAAATTAGGAAATACAAGCTTCTTTTTAAAGTATCTTTGTCACCACAAAATTCAAATGCTTTTTCCTAAACTATCCGTCTTTTGTTGCCTTCAAACTCCCGGCTATATTTTAAAGTACATCCCTATGTTAGAAACACTTGATATCTGTCCTTACTAGACTCTAGAAATTGAAAATTACTACCTGATTCTCGAGGAAGTTCATAAACGGAATCACTCTCTCTAATAATCATCTCTTAAAATTTAATGTGCACCAGAGTGACCCAAGGAGCTTGGCTGAACAAATGCACACTCCTAATGGGCCTTCCTGGTTAACAAGTCCCCACAGTGCTTCTGATTTAGACGAAGATCAAACCAACCTTGAGAAACACTGGGGCATCTGGGAAGACAGCAGCCTGCTCTCTCCCCTTCCTTCCTTCCTTCCTTCTTTCCTTCCTTCCCTACACTCTCACCTCCAATCTTTCAACCTCTCCTGATCTAACCAGCTTTTGGTGTTGATAAATTTCTGGTTCCAGGTGAGGCCTTGGGCTCTGTGGGATTTACTGTTGGCCAAGCAAATTCAGGGCCATCATCCCCACAGGCCAGGCCACATATGAATGCAATGTGAAGAACAGGAGCAGAGCATCCAGGGGAAAGGACCAGAAAGGACCCATTCTGGGAAGTGTGCCCCTCAGAGACCTGCAAATCTCCAGCGACCTCAGCCTCCCCTCTCTCGCTGAACCTCAGTAGTCAAGAAAAAGCTTAATTAAAGGAGCTGATGCCTTCTATTCCTAAATGAGACAGAGTATAGGAAGCAAAGGTCCCCACCTCCCTGAACAAAACAGACATTACTGGCAGCCCAGCTGCTGCTCTACATAGGAAAATGCGCTTTGACTTGGAATTTCATCCAGTTGATAGGCAACATCCTTATCTGATCTGTCAAAACAGCAATAACAAACACATGTCCTGGGGTCCCAGCAACCAGAGAAAAACCCAAACAATGCCAATACTTATGAAAAATAAAGGTGCTGCAGGAATACACAATTTAAAGTTAAAAACAAAAAAAGAAAACCCAGCGAAGCACATGCCTACACAGGACTTTCTCAAACCAAGAAGAATGGCTTCCTGAAGATAATATTAGAGGTAGAAATTGAGTAAGATGATAGCCACTGTATAGATACAAACAGTGATGTATAAGAAATATCCACACAGAAGGAGGACAAAAAGGAAGAAGAAATCCTCAAGGAAAGATAAAGAATTAAAAGATGGATTTGGAAGACCCTAACATGAGTTGTGATAGGAATTCTAAAAGGAGGTAAAGGAAAAATAGGTGTGAAGAAATTAGATTAATAATAGGAGAAAATTACCCTGAACTGGCAGGATGCAGTGTCTCACGCCTGTAATCCCAGCATTTTGGGAGGCCAAAGTGGGCAGAAAACCTAAGGTCAGGAGTTCGAGACCAGCCTGGCCAACATGGTGAAACCTCGTCTCTGCTAAAAATATGAAAATGAGCCAGGTGTGGTGGCACACGCTTGTAATCCCAGCTACTCGGGAGGTTGAAGCAGGAGAATCACTGGAACCCAGGAGGTGGAGGCTGTAGCGAGCCAAGATCACACCACTGTACTGCAGCCTGGTCAACAAACCGTATCCACCCCCCTAAAAAAATTACCAAAAAAAAAAAAAAAAAAAAAAACTACCTTGAACTGAAAAAAGACTTAAATCAGCAGTTTTGATGAGGAAATAGTAGGGGGAAAAAATCCTTTACTCCAAGGATAAAGAAGAAATCTTACACAATTCCAGACAGAAAAAGTTACCTATGAGTGGAAGAGACTCAGATAGACTACTCAAATCAGACCTCATACCTGGAAGCTACAAAAATAATCCCCTTCATATCACTCCCCAGATTTTAGAACTCCTTAATGCCTCCCTGCACTGTGTTGGCAAAATAAAGTCAGTTCTCCTTAGAATGCCTTATAGCACCTGCCAGAAACCATCAAGGCTTCTGCTAGACTTCTTTCATTACTTTTCACATTTACTCACACTTCTTCCTTTAGAGAGAGTACGAGAGAAGAAACTTTCTCTCCTCCATGTCTGGAAAACACCTATTTATCTCAGAAGAAGCAATTTAGGGGGCATATAGCCTTTAAAAACCTTCTTTGACACCCCTAAACAGATCTCATGTGGCTTATGCACAACCCCTGCACCAAGTATCTACCTATAAGACTTGCCCATCTGTTTGTATGGACCATTTCTCTGCTTGACTGTAAACTTTCTGAGGGTAGAACTTATGGCCTTGTAAGTGTTTGTGGAATGAGAATTAGAGCCAGGAGGCCTGAAATGGATTCTGGGTCCTGTTTGTGCCAACCAAGGAGTTCACCCAACATCTGTGAGTTCACTCTCTTCACAATGAGAATGTCGTCATCAGGGATTCTCTCTCTCTTTTTTTTTTTTTTTTTTAAATTTCATCCCACTAAAAGGTATGACTACCAGCAATTCACAAATTACTGAATCTCAGGTGGGTTGAGCTGAAGAATAGTTCACCCAGGGTGAGGGGCCCTGAAGTACATCCTGAATGCATGGTTGGGTAGAGCATGAAGGATATACTTTCACTCATGGGTAAACATTTTTAAAACGCCTACTTGGCGCTGAACTTTGTCCCCATATAATGTATACATAATTAAGTCAAGCAACTAGTTTCAGCTATTTTGTTTACCATCTATTTTTTCCCACGGGACTGTAAAGGGATCATGGGTGAGTTGCATTGAGAAGGCAGCTTCTGTGCCATGACTGACAGGAAGAATGTTTTTGGGGTGTCCAACTGGACATGCAAAGTCGGTCCAGTGTTTTGATGTTCCATGACCTGGACGAAGCCTGTTGTGAAGGCAGACCTTGCAGATGAGGGGAGGGCAACCAGAAAATGAGATCAGAGAGACAGCCAGCACTTTGTATGTTATTCTGCCAGAAAAAAGGCTTCCAAGAGCCTACTGGTGAGTGAACTACATCCTCTCCATCCCACTCAGAAGCACAGATGATATATTAGGTCCATCCTAGTATTTATAAGAATAAGAAGAAAAATAACTTTCATTGTATTTCTTCCAAACAATCGTCCAATTGCTTTCCATTCGTCCTCTCACTGAACTACTGAAACAAAGTGAAGCAGTCACTATCATCTCACATGATAAAGATGCCACATACATAAAAGGAAGTTGTACATATATGGGGAGAAGAATGCAAATAATTGAAGATGTTCTCTATGAATGTTAACATCACTGGTTCATCAAGGATACATTTGTCACATCCCAGTGACCATTTTGCAAAACCTGGTGGATGATTTTGAGATGACAGAACACCAATGAATATATACCAACAATCACTGTCAGTCTTCAGTTAATTTAATTTCTGTTATCCTTCTACATATAACAGAAAAGCGTGAGTTTTACAGAACACCAAGAGATTCTACTGTAGGCAAGCGGCAAAGAGATTGGTCAAGTTTAGTGGTATTTGTTAAGGAAGACGTTGGAGGAAATGCTGTGGGTTGAATGATTTCCCTCCAAATGTCATGCCCACTCAGAACCTCAGAATGTGACCTCATTTGGAATGAGTTTATCCACATATAATTAGATGAGTTCATACAGAATTAGAGTGGGTACCAAATCCAATATGACAGATGTCCTTCTAAGAGGGAAATGTGGACACAGAGACAGGCAGGAGGAAGGCCACGTGAAGATGGGGCGCTGAGACTGGAGTGATGCTGCCACAAGTCAAGGCATGCCAGGGATCGCTTGCAGCCACAGAAGCTAGAGAGGCAAGGAAGGATTCCCCCCTGGAGCCTTCAGAGAGGACATGGTCCTGCTGACACTTTGATTTCAGACTTCTGGCCTCCAGAACAGTGAGAAAATACATTTCTATTAAGCAACCCAGTTTGCGGCGATTTGCTATAGCAGCCCTAGAAAACTAAAAAAGGCACCCAGTTTCTGCTGGCATGCTAACAGGAGAAGGGGATGGTGACAGTGGGCACTTACTGGCTACATACATCCACTGGCCCTCTTGAGTTCTTAAAGAACTGGTATAGCAACCAGGACTTGGAGTCCTACACTTGCTCCTTCTAGGTCTTTTTCTGGTTGGAGAACTATGAGAAAAAGAGAGAGAGTTTGGGGGTAGGAACAAACTCAGCAGACAGTGGGCCAGGGTCAGGTCCATGTTCAAGGAGGACTCACAAGTTTTTCTAATGCAGTGAACTTAGCAGTGTATTTAGGAGCATCTCCTCTAGTAAGGACTAAGAGCCCCATCCCAGAAGATGAGGTCATGGAGTCTAAATATTCTATATTATTAATGTGTAGAGAGCTGTCTTTCCATGCTCCATTTGTTTGTCTGCTGCCTGTCCAAGTTAATTTCTGGAAGACATTTTTGGTACATTTCATTTTCATTGAGTATTTCAATTTAACAAGGATTTAATGAAAGTAACCATTTCTAGACATGTTGGCAGGAACTAAAGGTACAGATATAAAGGAGGCTTGATCATTACCCTCCAGGAAGTCTCCCTGAAGGAAGGAAGGCAAGAATCTCCAGCACTAAGTTAAGCCACAGTGACATCCACGCAACAATGACAGACATTCAGTTGAGAGAGCAGCCACAGAGGATCCCTGGAAGGGGGCATCCGAGCCAGATTTTGGAAGCATTCTTATTTTGCTGGGAACATTAGAGTATATACAGTGGGAGTGGCAGAGGACTGAGAAGAGGAAGGTAGTTTCCATTTCCTTAAACAGGGAGAGATGCAGCAACATCATGTATGATTGTGTCATTCTGAAGTTTAGAGAATGAGATAAAGGGAGTGGCAGAGGCTGCAGAGGCACCAAGAGGACCTGTAGGGTATGCTAAGATGTGCCAATATCATCCCTTGGACAATGTGGAGCTGCTCAAGGTTTTGAGCAGGTCCATCAGGTCTTACCAGCCTCAGATGTCTGCAAGCAGGCGCAGCTGTGTTCACACCGTATCTCTCAGAACTACACCACCCTCCTCTAATTTCTCTGGGGCTGCCCTATGCTGCTCACCTCCACCCTGAACAGGCACAGAGGCCCTGCCACCCTTTTCTCACACTTCTTAGTGGGGAGGGAGAATTTCTGGAGCACCCTCAAAACAGCAGTCAGAGAGCAGTTGATTCAGAATAAAACTGAGTCAGAAGCCTGAGTCATGAATGGCTGACCAGACCCCAAACCAGCACAGATGTGCTCCATACTTCTTCTCCTTCCTTACAGTCTATAAAGTCAATGTGCTGTGGAGGTCTGGTCACAAAACAAGTGTCTTTACAGCCCTGTGGATGTCACACCTTCACTCCCCACCTGGCCACCAAAGCATGTGAGTTGGAGACCACTGGGGACTGAGTTGCCAAAGCCCCAGGTTTGTTTGGGCCCAAGAAGCTCAAACCCTCTATCAGCTGGGGGGTGTCATCTGTCCCCTTCATTTGTAGGAGGATTCAGGTAGAAGAGAACCTCTCTGGTGGATTTCTTCTGGTTTGTGCTTTTATGAAGATTTGTATTCTGCAAGAAATTTTTAGCGAATTTAATGTAGATATATAATTGCATTTTCTCAACTCTAACATTTTAGAAGCATGGGGCTCTATTGAGAATTGTCAGAACACTAATGATAAGATTTATATGTACCTTCCAAATCAGCACAAAGTTAATGCGTTCATGATTTTTGAAAGCTACATGCAGGCCTGAATTATGCACCTATCAACAGGGAGTTACCCTAAGGAGAAAGCGAGGGAGTGTAATGGCAATCCTATATGCTTTCCCAAGGAGACAGTTCACAGATGTTATAAAATGCGGTTGTCCCATATTTGGAGCAGCGAGGATGGGTGCTAAGTGACCATGGGTGGCCTGTGTACACAGGGAGTCAGGAGGACTATGAGATGTGAAAATCTAGGCCCCTTTGTGAATCATTCCTGTGCCAAGATTTAGACCATGGTGCTCAGATTCAATAAAGAAGGAATGGCCACATCATTTATCACTCATACGAGGACACTTGAAAGTGGAAAGAGGCAAGTTTAATACAAAGGCAAAACAACAGGGGTTGTCTTCAGAGAAATCAAGGTACACACTCAGAGAGGATCCAGTATGCAGAAGAAAAGTTCTGAATGTCAGTGGAGAGTTCCTAACAACAGCAGTTACAGCGACCATAAAATGGTAAAATGATGATAGTTGTTCTTCTCCTCCACTAATTTTTGACTATCACTGCAAATATTACTGATAACAGCAAAAAGCAAGAAAATGTTCCATCAATGTGGATGCTCTCTGGTAGCTTTTTACTTTTTCCTCATAAGTAACTAAACTACCATTCTACTAAAATAAAAACTGAGAAAATGTAAGCTTGTTCCTTTCTCTTTAGACAGAAATTAACCATTATAAGTGGGGCACTTGCAGTCACTGATGGAGCAGGTACTATATAGCCTGTGCAGGCAGGACTCCTCTGTAAGGATGAGAAAATAAACCTCCAGATATGTGAATGCCTCTGTTTCATAATTTAAGTAACATTATGAAAAATTAGAACAAACAAATATCTTACTTTAAAATAGTAACTCTTAGAAACAGAAGAAAATATTAAAATATCTTGTTTTGTTTTGTTTTGTTTTGTTTTTGTTTTTGAGGTGGAGTCTCGCTCTGTCGCCCGGACTGGAGTGCAGTGGCCGGATCTCAGCTCACTGCAAGCTCCGCCTCCTGGGTTTACGCCATTCTCCTGCCTCAGCCTCCCGAGTAGCTGGGACTACAGGCGCCCGCCACCCACCCAGCTAGTTTTTGTATTTTTAGTAGAGACGGGGTTTCACCGTGTTAGCCAGGATGGTCTCGATCTCCTGACCTCATGATCTGCCCGTCTCGGCCTCCCAAAGTGCTGGGATTACAGGCTTGAGCCACCACGCCCGGCCAATATTAAAATATCTTAATTCTCAGACTCAAAATAATTTTGAAGTGCATTACTTCTATAACAAATGAATACTGGGAGAGTAGGAAAAATGCTTTCAAATGAAAAATGTAATCGTCAAATTAATAATGCAGTAGAGAAATTGAATGGTTATTTGAAGTCAAGTGAAAATGGTATCAGTGAAATAAACACCATGTAGAGAAATTCTCAACAGTCTCAGAAGAAAAAGACAAGAGGTAAAGTCGAGAGAGGGGAGGGGGTGAAGGAGAAGACAGTTAGAAGCAAAATATGATGTGGAAATACACGTATAGATGATGCTTAATATGTTCAACATGTAAAGTAAAATTTTAAATAACCAAAAAACTTTGAAAATATTCAACTTCAATAGTAATCAAAGAGCTGCCTAATAAAGCAATGAAATATCAGCTTTGGACTATCAAAACTATTAGTTGGAGTTTAGAGAACTGAACTTCCTTTCTCCCACTAAACTAGGGGTTTCGGTTTGTTCTAATTACACATATAACTACCACCTAGAACAGTACCTAGCATGTAGTAAGTGCACCATAAATATCTGTTGAAGAAAATAATCGATGACTTTATGAGACTGTTAGTTGGCACACATTTATAAGGGCAATTTGGCAATATCTACCATAAAAAGACTGATGCCTTTGCCCCCCAAAATTCTAACAGAAATATATGATGAGAAGAATAAGTAGGCACATAAATCTAACCAAACAAAGATTCTTATACAGCATTGCCTATAATAGGAAAATAAAAACAAATAAAGAAACCTTTATATGCCCCCAAAAAGAGATTGTTTAAATAAATTAATGTGCCTCCAACAACACACAACTAAACAATCATTCAGTAGTCAGGGTACTGCAGTTTTCATGAGTAAAGTGGTTGTACTGATACACAAAATAAGAGATACAAAAATATTATGGAGTGTAAAAGAGTTACATAGGGTATTACAGTGTAATCTTATTGTGATAAAAAACACAAATGCATGTAGATACAAGTATTATGGATATCATGCGGCAGATTATCCCAATAGGTTTACAGTATATATCTCTGGTAAAATTACGTGTGATTGTTTTTTATTTTATTTTTTGGCTAGCCTGTGCTCTGTATTATTTTCTTCAAGAAACATATTTTATAATCAAAAGACTCAAAATTAGTGACAGCACTTTTATAGTTAAGGAGTGTGACAAGAAGGGAACAAACTGAAGAGTTTACCATAGATTTTTACTTTGTACCTGTATTTGTTTAAATCTAACTCCAAATTACACATCACTACAAAAATTACACAAATATTAGTAGGCTCTTAGAGATTAGCTGGCTATTTTAATAAGCATATATATTTGACAAAAGCAGGACACTGTCCTCTTAGTTGTTTTCATGATGAAAAGCCTAGCCAGTATGCTTGTGCAGTTGTAAACCAGTCATTTGTCTCCCCATCCCAACTGTGAAAAATTATAGCAACCTTGAAGACCATTCTGCATGTTCAATGTCGTAATGTCTGGGATCACAGCCATGACCGTGTCCGGCAGGAGGCGGGCCTCCCCGACTCTGCACAGATTGTCCCGAATCTAGAGAGGAGCCCGCTAAACTAAGGCAAAGGAACTTAGGGGATGGGTTTCCATTTTAGGTTCCCAACCCTTGTGTATGAATCTGCAACCCAGAAAGCTCTGAGTTCTTTAGTTAATTCATTTGGTGGCAAAAACCCAGGCTCTTCTGAACGCACCGGCAACAGATCCTGCTCGACTGACCCTGGCCTGGGGAGGTTTAGGGCTTCCATTTCGTCCGTGCTGTCAGAGAGGTGTGTGCAACCGTGGGGTTGTTGTCCCAGAAACAACTGTGGAGGGCCTTGTGAAATATATCGCATATATCTAATACGTTCTAGAATCCTACAAATTCCGGAGTCTATCCAGCCCTCCTGTGGGGCAGGGCATGCGGGCCCTCTGCAGGTCAGCGGGTGACCACATGCGCCCTTTCTCGCAGGGACTCGGCCACCATGAGGAGGGGTCAGAGGCTCAGGATTCGGAGGCCAGGCAGCCTCATTGGCCTTAAGCGCCTGCCCTGAGACAGCCTGAGAGGAGCAAGAGCTTCTCCAATGATCTCCTCGTGAATTCAGACCTCGGAAATAATGAAAACATTTACATTTCAAGTTTTTACCTAGAATTCTCAAAAGTATCAAAGCTATTGCAATTCATAATCCACCTTGACATAATTTTGAAATCAAAGGAACGAAAACAACTTACCTGAAAAAGTAGGTCTCGGCCCGCTGGTAATGTCCAGGTGTGAGTCTGAGGGGAGGGTACTCGGTGGCTAGGGGTCTCACCATGAACAAACCCATCGCCAAGGCCACGAAGAGGACTGGCAGCAGCAGGTCGGCGAGGGTGCTCTTCCCGGCGCGCAGCGTGTGGCGGAGCCTCCAGGCCAGGAGCGCCGCCACTTGTGCACGGAGCAGAGTGAAGCCCCGCACAGGTGCGGGCCATGCTGGGGAGCCGCCTGCGAGACGGGCGGGAGGAAGGGCAGCTGGGTCAGTTCCGCATAAGTGACTGCACTTCTTCACTTGCCCTCTCAGTGGCCCTGCGGCATCACGCAGCCATGGGAATGCCACACAGTCCCACCCCATCAGGGCTCCCCTGAGGGTCCCCTTTATGCACACATAAAGTGCGGAAACTGGGCCTTGGGCGGGAAGCCTGCAATGCAAGAGGAAGTCTCTCGTGGCAACGCGTGGCAGGAGCAGGGCGCGTGCGCTCCGCTGCGCGTAGACTGGACAACACACCTACGCTGCCCCTTTGCTTCCTCCTCCCCTCTTCCACAGTCCTTTTCCTCTCTGTTCTTAACTCCAGGTAGTTCCTGGGAAAACCCCAGATTACGTGCGGGTCGGGATTCATTCAGGGAATAACCCCACGGCCTGCTTTTCCTCAGTTCCACCGTCCCTGCTCCCCTGCGCCTTCCACTTCCCCGCAGGGCATAGGAGAGCCCGGCGCCTGCCCCCTGGGCCTCGCTGCTCCCGCTTCCCTGCTCTGTGGGACACAGCGAATGTGAAAACATCCTCAGCTATCAGAGCGGTCCACAAGCAAAATTCAAAAGGAAAGCGTGAGCTGTGCATCACTGATCGGCTGATCATCCAGCCACGCTCCCTCAAGAGTGATCCTTTGGGGCTTCTACCAGCGAATCTCAGTAAATCTGGAGTTGAGGTTGCACGTTCCAAACAAGCTGTGGAGAGCAGCTTTTCTGTCCACTGTGAGGATGAGAAGCTGGGAGCAGAGGCAGACACAGCCCATGGACTGCAGTCTTAAACCACGTCCAAAGCAGGACTCACCCGGATCAATCAGCTGTGGTGATAGTTTTTCCCAGTGATTGACTCTAAAGTACTCCAGAAAATCCAGTACGAACTATTTCACAAGAAAGGCAGTCTTATAAAGAACAGATGTACTAAACAGATTGCACTGCTCACAAATATCAAACTGAAACACAGTTAATAGAGAGCAGCAAACAAGTCTGAAGATCCAAAAGAGAACATTTTTAAAGCTGTACCATGTGAAAGAGAAATCATTTGTCATAGCATTGAGAAGAGAGTTGTAGAGGCGTCATGGGGATAACAATGCATATCTGAGAAAACTCCTTCATTTGGGATATTTACTGAGTGCCCAGTGTGTGCAGGTGCTGGGCTCTTTGGTTTCTGTCCCCAACATAGGAGTTGAGATGAAAACGTAAAGAAATAACCCAGCACAGTGTAACAAAGTGTCAGTCTGGAAAGAGTCAGTACCAAGGATTGAGTCCTTGGGATGTTGAGGAAAAAGAGAAACAGGCCCAGTGGCCCAGACGTTCAGGTGGAATCCTTGAGATCCCTGGGAGTTTACAGGCAGAAAAGAAAATATGGATGTCTAAAGATCAAAATAGGGAGGTATAAATAGGCCTGTCATTCTCTGTGAATAGCAAGGGAGCAGAATGTGGCACATACGTGTAGCAAGTGGCAGGAGATGAGAGTTAAAGGTGGTCAGAAACCAAGACAAGAAAGACTCGCACACCCATTTTTAAGGATTTCAGGATTTGTGCTGGACAGAAGACTTTCAAACCCAGGAGGTGCTTGGGCTGAGTCACATGTTAGACTTCCAAATTATAAGGCAAATTCGTGTTTAATTTTAATGAGTAAAGTTCTAATGAGGATGAGGCATTAGGTGGTTAAAGCAGTGGTTTCTAAACCAGGCTGCATGTCAGATTCACCAGGGAACACTTTAAATGCTGGTTGCCAGGCAAAAAATCCCGATCTCCAGAGACTCAGAGTTAAAAATGTGTTTTTATAACTTCCCAGAAGATTAAAATTCTCAGCCAGGCTATGGAACCACTGATTTAATGCATTTATCAATGGTGATCCACATACAGCTCTCATAAAGCAGTTATTAAGTCAGCATATAGAGAGATTATACTGCTAGGAAAAAGTATGTCACTAAACTAAATTTGACATATATATATATATATATATATGAATTATCTATGAATTATCTAACTCAAGCTAAAATAACTGGGATGTTTTTGGATGCCCATCCCTGGATTTCTAAAAGTAATTATCGAGATAATTACTTGATATCTTCACAGTTCTTTGACTAAGAAGCTCTTTCTCTGACAAGGTAAAATGCCATACTTTGTTCAGGCTTAAAAGGAATTGAATAGCCACAGTTTACCAGATATCACAACCCACAAATTAGCCTTTATGTAGCAGCTTTTGACATTCACATCTAGCCACCCATTCTTAGCTGCCTGCCAAACTGTGCACTTTCTCATATTTGTGTACAGCAGGGAAATGGCTGTAAATACCTGTTTATTTGACAGAAGAGATTTTTGTTAAGTGATACAAAACTGACATGACTAAATGGGTATTGGATATCTACTTAGCAACTTACTCTGGTAACAGAAAAGGTATAGAGCAGACTCAGAGAGTGGTGATTTACGTGCACGCTGACCTGGCTCATTGAGAACAATCATCAGAGCCACTGTGGGGTGGGGAACATTTAATTTTTTAATCCTGGATTGAATCTAATCTCAGCCACCAACATATCATGTGGATTCTGGAACATTATTTAACCCTGTGAATGTCATCTCCTCACTTGCAAAGAAGAGATTTGTAATATTTTCCCTCTATGTAATGAGAATTATTATTAGAACAATTATTAAACTGCCAGAACAGGCGTAATGTTGACCTGGAGTCATAGTAAATGTTCATCAGACAGCCTCAATAAGTCTGTGGGGAAAGATGTTTCTCATATTAAGAAGAATAAATTTTCTCCACCTTCCCATATATGTTAATTGGACATAAATGAGAAAAATAAAGGGCTAATATAGTTTATGGTTATGAATCAACCACCAATCAAATATTCATGGCTTAACTCATGAAAGTATTCACATGAATAATTTAACAGACAAAATTAAAATGCTGAGCCAAATTGTTATGAATTCCTTTCTTTGACTTATGAGTGCAATTATATTCAAGGACTCTAGTTTCATCCATAATCATGCAGTCCCATTTACCCTGACCATCAAATTGCTTGGGAAGAATGTCCAAAGAATTTTTTTTTCTTTTTTTGATCAGTTGGTTGCAAGTTTTCAAACGTTAACACCTATGAGAAACAGCTTAAATATCAAAGTCTCAGCAAGCATCCAAGAATATGATCTCCACACTACCCAGTTCATCCAAGTGTTCTTCAAGATTTTAAAATAGAGCTTTGCAAACATAATGCTTTCAAGTCAATAAAATTAAGATGAATATTCCAAAGGAAAATGGGCACACAATGTTCATGAATATACAGTTAACAAAAGATTTACAAAATAGCCAATATGTAAATATTGTAATCTAAAGCAATAATTTAGTATCTAAACTCATCAATATAGTAAAGATTAAAGATAATGTTAACATCTAATATTATTGAAGGTTAAGGAAATGGATCTTCTTATATACTGCTGGTAGGAAAACAGATTCGTATGCTCTTTCTATGGGAGACAAATATGGATCACCTTTGATCTGCTTAATCTCAATACAAGAGTTTTATTATAAAAAATAACATTTCATCATATACATAAGCCAGGTGATTTGTTACATCTTGTCAGGTGCGGTGGCTCACACTTATAATCCCAGCACTTTGGGAGGCCGAGGCAGGGCAGATTACCTGAGGTCAGGAGTTCAAGACCAGCCTGCTCAACATGGGGAAACCCCAGCTCTACTAAAAGTACAAAATTTAGCCAGGCCTGGTGGTGTATGCCTGTAATCCCAGCTACCTGGGAGGCTGAGGCAGGGGAATCACTTGAAACAGGGAGGCAGAGGTTGCAGTGAGCCAAGATCGCGCCACTGCACTCAAGCTTGGGTGACAGAGAGAGACTCCATCTCCAAAAAAGAAATAAAAAGAAACAGAAACAGAAAAAGAAATGAAAGAGAAAAAAGAATATAATAACAAGAGGCAAGAAACAACTTAAATGTTTAATATGTAGGTATTAACTGAACAAATGACAATACAATGATGTAGTAAAATATACTAATCTGCTTAAGATAATAGTATAGATAAATACTCATAGAGAATGTTTATTACATTTTGTGAGTGAATAAAGCAATTTAAGATGAAATTATATAATCTTTTGAAAAATGAACATGAAAGCTGGCTCAGTAAAATGAGTGAGAGAGGGAATATGAACCAGGTATTAACAGCGTGTATTAACAAAAAACGAGAGAGGGTTAAAACATCACATATGAAATTATAGGAACATATTCATCATATATCAGATGAAAAATGTTGCAAAGTAATGCATATAGAATGAAGATAATTTGCTAAAACTACTACTATTAAACTGTAAAAATTAATATTTTGATATTATGCTTTTAGTGTAAAGTTGCATTTTATCCAATAATTCATAAAAGCTACATGCCATTTGATAAAATGGAAGCTTTTAATTTAAAAAGTGAAGGTGGTATATAAGTATTTTATAACCCACTTAAAGCTTTATATTCTTGTGGTGAGATTATGACTCCTTTAATCTTCCTCACAATTTTTTGGGTTTCTTCAGCACTGAACACTTAATCATCTTGTAAACAATAAATCACTTTGTAAAGACTGTACACTTATTCAGGAAATAAAGCATGGTTTTATGAGATAGAAACAGTATAATTCTCTGTTCAGTGACTTACAGGATTCTAGTGCTGAAATGGATCTTTGAACTAATGTAGATCAAAAGATTCATTTATTTATAAATAAATCCAGTTCAAGAGAGGTTGTGAAAGGAGTTAAATTTGGGGAATTAAATTCAGTGAGTATTTACTAGCGCAAGTGCTATGCTAGGTGCTGGGTTAACTATTTGAATAAGGGTTTTGAGAAGTTCTTGGTCTTGTAATAGAGTCAAACTAGTAAAAAAAACATGTCAGTGAAACCTGAACAATACAGTAAAATATACATAATGTCAGATCAGAGGAAGCTTCTTCAAGGAGTTGGCCAGTGCCAGCAATTCAAAAATAAAAAGATGTTTGTGACAGGTAGGGAGGGTAACCAGAGTGTGAATAAATAGAAGGAATCTCATGCAAAGACATGGATTATGGGACAGAAATGTGCTAAGCTGGTTACAGAAAGGGTATGAGGGCTATTTTCTGCTGACCCCAGTCATAATGCTGGATTTCAGAATAATTGGCAGACATGAAAAGACATAAATTATTGTGTCTGTCTCACCAAGTCAGTGAAATAGAATCAGGTGAGCTGCATGGAAACCTTAACAGTGCTACAGGTTCCTTTGGGAAATGTACTTTTAATTCAATAGGCAGACACCATTAAGATGGGTACTAACTTTGTAAATGTCTCACAGGGGAAGTCACACACTCTAGCATTAGGATGCCTGAATTCCAGCCCTGGCTAAGCCTGAATACACTGAACATTTTGGACAGGTAATTTCTTCCCTGTTAGATAGGGTACTCTTCAATCTTTGTTCTGGTATAAATATATCTATATATATTCTAAAATAAAAGAAAATACTTTCCAAATAAGAACTTATATCTTCAGCTGTGATTACAGTTTATAGATTTGCCTATTTAAATGTCAGAAATCTGTCAAATACCATGATTTATATGAGTTGTTAAAAAAAATTCCCACATGGCTTCTTTATTAAAAAACAAAAGCTACAGTTAATTGCCCATACAACAGTTTTTATTTAAAATGGAACAAAATTTAATGTCCATAAATTTAACTTATGAATGTAAATTGAAAGACATAGACCAGTAATTTGTCCTCATTGTTATAATCTACTGAAAACAAAACATTTGTAAAGCTTTTGTCTACAGAAAAATTACTCTTTTTTGTCTATAGACAAATTACTTTTTTTTTTTT
>NW_012115910.1:6483183-6521109 GCF_000951035.1 Colobus angolensis palliatus
CTACTAAAAATACATAAATTAGCTAGGCATGGTGGTGGGTGCCTGTAATCTCAGCTACTCAGGAGGCTGAGACAGGAGAATTGCTTGAACCCGGGAGGTGGAGGTTGCAGTGAGCCAAGACTGCGCCACTGCACTCCAGCCTGGGCGACAAAGCAAGAGTCTGTCTCAAATAAATAAATAAATAAATAAATAAAGCTAGGTTAATTAAATATATTCTTAAAAAGTAAAATCAATATTAAGCTTAATTCTTTAAAGAAGCTAATAAGTGGAGGCTATATTCATCTAAACTGTTTTATTGATAATCTCATAATTATATCTTATCAATTTATGTGATACTTTATCTGTTCATTTCTTATAACCACTATACCGCTTTTTCAAACGTAATTTTTCTAAAAAAAAATAGGTAAAAGAAAAATGCTACGTGTCATGCCATTAAAATTTCCAATTCCTGTGTGGCTAATTCATCATTGATTTGGTTCTTTGCAATGCCCTATGATTGTAATAGCCAAAATGTCAAAAGATCAAATTACTATTTCACAAGGGGATAAGGTCATCCCCTAAACCCAGCCACATTTTTTGAATAAAGGTTGCTGAAGCACTTTTGATTAAACCTGTACTGAAAAGACAGTGAGTTGACATTTGGGGAATCAGGGATATTGAATGGGTGGTGCAAACCCAGCAGTATCACTAAAGTGCCTGTACTACCTGGGCAAGGCACCTAAACTCTAAATATGCACCAAAGACAGGTCTTCCTGCAGTCTCTAAACAGATTCACACTTGAGTTTCCAAACCTGAGCTTCCTTCACAGTTGTCATTGATGGTTAGGGAGAGAGATACTTTTGCTACACCGTAATTATGACCTCAGCCTTAACCCTGCTCTCTGATTTCTATTTTGATCATATTTGGGAGGCAAGGTTCTACGGGGGCAGGCACGTGGACTTTGCTGTCAGGCATCTGCCCATTGGAAGTCTGGCTCAGACAGCTCCTCTTGGAAAAGTTACTGATGATAATGCAACTAGGAGCCCTTACAGTGATCTGAGCCAAGAAAGGTGATCTGGCACAAGTGAGGGTCAATAAATATAGCTAAGAAAAGAAGAAAAATTTCCCTACTATCAAATCTTCTCTCCAACCTGAGCCCGTTGTTCATCTCCCTCACTGTTCCTATCACCTTCCACTTATGCACTCAGGTCCTTGAAACCAGAAGGAGTGGAACTTAATTTAAATTCATCTCAATATCTTAGCTTAAATCTCACTCCCCAGCCCAAATGAGATGCTCCGTAAGATCTGATGAGTGATTGAATGGATGGATATTGACCAAATATTGTATTCAGCATCCCTATCTGTGTGTTGCCTTCCTGAGATGCGGCTTCTCTCTCTCCTAGGTACATTCTTCCCCTCCTCAGAAAACCTAATACCACCTCTGCAGTTCCTTTAACCTCTTGATTTCACTCTCAACTTTGACAGCCATACCTAGTGGGCCTCATTCAGGAGCAGTTTTCAAGTCACTAACAGGGGCTTCATTGCAATATGATTTTCAGAGTATAAACAAAGTTAGTTAACAAAGCAAAGTTATGATTTTGTACCATGGTCTGAAGACAGATCAATGCAGTTGCTCATAGTATTCCCAAGTATCTCTATCCACTAGGGAGAAAGAAATGAGATTATGGCAGTAGGGGGGAAGATGGAATTAAAGGAGCCAGTTCAAGATGCCCTACCCAACTCTCCTAGACTGCAGTGAGGAGGCGGGTGTTGAAACAGGATTGAAGATGCTTTCAAGGGCCTATTTATCCTTAGCTTCCTGGAGGTAGATATGTAAGCGAAAGTTGCTCAGAGCTAGTCCTGTCTGAATTACCCACTTTAGAGGCAATGACTGCATTTAAGATGAGTTAAACTCATCTTTTGTTAAATATCTCACAGGAATATGATATTCCAGTACAGAAGATGAAGTTTTGAACTACTTATCATTAACCTCAGGAACTTTATTTAGTAGCTCTGATCTGCATGGCTGCAAGAATTATACATACTTTCTTCTCTTTTCACTGCTCCTGACAGAAGTTGCTGCTTTCTGGCACCTGCCACCAGCATTTATCCCACCCCAATCTATCTCAATTCCATTTTGTTTTGGCAGACTCTTTTCTGGAAAGCACCCTGCCATTCTCTCTCTGCTGCTTTTAGCTAATGTGGAAAACAAACTTTCTTTGGCCTGTATAATTGGCGGCAGCCATGTCCCTTCCCACCTTGCTTCCAGGGAGGGTGGTTTTTGAAATTTGAGGAAATTTGGATAAAGAAGAAAAGACAGCACTCTAGCATTAGCACCATGGTTAAGCCTAGGAGACACACAAAGAATTTGGAACAGCTCTCTGAAGAGGCAGAGAGTTCGAGTAGCTCTTCATAGGATGGGCTGTGCAAACAGAATTGTCTTAAAAAGCAAAGGAGAGGTTGCAGACCCTTCAAATTAATCACTGCCAAAATTGCTTTCCATCATCAGAAGAAGCAGTAATTAGGAATGAAACACGAAGATTAAATTGTGGGAGAAAAAAGGAACAGAATTGTATGTAAAGTGGTGTGTAAATGCAATCTCAGGTCTCACGTCAGGGAATAAGGTTTCTTTTTAAAACAAGGGCATGGCCGGGCATGGTGGCTCAAGCCTGTAATCCCAGCACTTTGGGAGGCTGAGACGGGCGGATCACGAGGTCAGGAGATCGAGACCATCCTGGTTAACATGGTGAAACCCCGACTCTACTAAAAAATACAAAAAAAAAACTAGCCGGGCGACGTGGCGGGGCCTGTAGTCCCAGCCACTCGGGAGGCTGAGGCAGGAGAATGGCGTAAACCCAGGAGGCGGAGCTTGCAGTGAGCTGAGATCCGGCCACTGCACTCCAGCCCCGGCGACAGAGCGAGACTCTGTCTCAACGAAAAAAAATAATAAATAAAAAAAATAAAATAAAATAAACAAGGGCATGACAAAGCATTATATAAAGAAAACAATCATGTCTCCCAAAATCACTCAGTATTAGATAGATTTGTGATCTTTCACATAAACTTTGAGCTTAAAGATACTCTAATAGGATGTTTCTCATAATAGTGGTCACAAACCATCCAAATCAAGGAACTTGGGGTGCTCCTTAATGTAAATGCCTAGGTCTTTAGAATCCAAATTTGTCAAAGTTAGGCCTGAGAATATGCCATCTTCATAAGTACCCAGGTGATTTTTAAACCTTCTTTAAAAAGGCTCCTTCTCTTAAAACTACATTCCGAACACAGTAACCAAGGCAGTGGTACATCATTGGACCACATCAGTTGGCCACATCAGTGTGGCCAACACTGTGGGACTGTTAATTCTGTAGGTGGGACAGGGCCCCCAAAGGCCAGATATGTGCAGTGATACATGGATTCCAGAAGTCCTAGAGTAAAACCCAGGTAAGGCCAAGTGGTTACCACTTGCCTTGATATGCAGGTCTCCCTTCTCATTCAGCTGGTCTGTCAGTCAGGTAAGCAACCTGTATTCCAAGTTTATTATGACAGATACTGCATTCCCTGCCAGAAATACAGCCACACATGAGACAGCTCTGCTGGATTTGCACTCTTTCACTGGGCAAAGATGTGAGACACTTGCAATTAGCTATTTAAATACAACCTGCCACAGGTGCTGTGATGCATAAGAGGGGAGCATGAGCATTTATCAGGAGAGATCTAACTCGGTCTGGCAAGATGAAGAAGACTCTGCAGAAGGGTCAAATAAATCACATACTGAAGAATGAACAAAGATTAGCTCAGAGAAGGGGGAAAGAGGAGACAACATTCCAGGCAGGAAGAAGAGCTGTTGTAAAGATTCTGGGGGCAAGAAGGAGATTGATCTGTTTAAGAAACTAAAAAGAGTCCAACTGGCATAGACAAGGTGCAGTCAGGATCCAGTCTTTGTATCATCTTAGGAGTCCATGAGCAGAATTTGAGTCCCAGAAGATGAAAAATCATTAAATATTTGGGAGGGAGAATAATGTGATCAAATACTTATTCTTAAGAGTTGGCTAGGCCGGGCACAGTGGCTCATGCCTGTAATCCCAACTCTTTGGGAAACTGAGGTGGGTGGATCACCTGAGGTCAGGAGTTTGAGACCAGCCTGGTCAACATGGTGAAACCCCATCTCTACTAAAAATACAAAAATCAGCTGGGCATGGTGGCAGGCACCTGTAATTCCAGCTACTCAGGAGACTGAGGCAGGAGAATCGCTTGAACCCAGGAACTGGAGGTTGCAGTGAGCTGAGATCTCGCCATTGCACTCCAGCCTGGGTGACAAGAGTGAAATTCTGTCTCAAATAAATAAATAAATAAATAAAAGAAAGGAAAAGGAAAAAGAAAGACTTGGCTGCAGTGTATAGCATGCCCTGATGGAATCTAGGGATGGCTACATATGGAGGGCAAGAGGAAAAAGCTCGTGAATAACTCTGTCATTCTGGTTTGTAAACTCGGTAGAGAGTGGCAATATTCTCTAAGACCAAGAATGAGCCAGAGAAAAGTTTTCTGGGTTAAAGTCATGAGTTGGACATAAACGTGTTGAGATGGAGGTACCTGGGAGGCATTAGAATGGAGTTGTTCAGCAGGCAGTTATAGACAAGAGAGGTGATCTGAGCTGACCCGATGTGTGAGCAGCCACAGCGTGGAAACGATGAAACCTCAGTCAGGGACAAAATGACCCCTGGGAAGAATAAAGAGAGAAGAGAGCTCAGGGACTCGGTGAGCATGGTAGAACTCTAACAGATGAAGGTCAGGATGAAGGAGGAGGTGAAGCGAGGACAAGTACTCAGAGGAAGACAAGTGATGTGTCATAGGGTCCAAAGAAATAAAGTTTTGCCCAAAAAGAGGACGCTGGATACAGCTTAGAGATCAAGGATGATGCCTTTTGAAACTAGTGATGTACTGGTCACCAGTGAAATTAAAACAGGCCTTTTGAGTGGGATGGTGGGAGAATGGCACATATCTGAGTTGACCGAGGTTTAAGTGAGAGACGACGATGCGAGTCACAGCTTGTCTCCACAACTCTTGAGAAAGAAGTTTGGCTGTAAGGGGGAGAGAGCTAGGGAGGTATCTGCAAGGAAATGATTTGAAGGATGGGTTTTGTTTCTCTTATGCTGCTACGTCTCTAGCAAAAGAAGAGCCATGAGCATGTTTAATCCCTAATGAGAAAGATTCAGGACATGGGGAGGCATTGAAAACAGAGAGCAATGATTTCTTCCTTTAAAGGTGGGAAAGGATTTATCTTGGCAAAGCAATCAGCCTCACCTGGGAAGAGGGCCCTACTCTCTCCTGTAACAGGAAGGAAAGAGGATGCAGGTGGGAGAGAGTGGGAGGTGGGTGGATTTACTCACTCTTATTTTCTCTCTGAAGCAGGAACCTCCTCCTCCAATGGGAGTGAGAGGAGGAAAAACCAGAGTCATGAGGAGAGGGGACATTTGAAATTGACTTGGCACAAGAAGAGAGAGTTGGCCAGGGAAACATGGCTAGATTTCTGGGCAGTGTTGAGAGCCCTGTTACTAAGAATCTACTATAGAGCCTGCAAACTCTAAATGATAAAAATGCTAAACCTACTGGGAAAAACTGAAAACCACGCGATGAGTAACAACAAATCAGCTAGGTGAAACCTATGAGAGAAGCATGTACTAAATACTGGAGGAACATGTAGGACAGAGTAAATAACTGCTCAGAAGAGCTGAGGGGCTTCCAGAGGAGGGATGGGGTAAACAGAGGATGCGCAAGTGCTGTGCCATGGCCGGTGCCCATGGGGGCCAGCTTTTACTCTAGATCAAGTCAAGTGGCATGAACACACGGAATGCCCTATCCCATTGTCGAGTGGCTGGGCTGAGGAATCAACCAGCTGAACTCTCAAATTGCCCATATGTAAGCTCATCAAGGAAATGACTTCCTCAGTTGTATTAGTCAGCTCAGGCTGCCAAACAAACTACCATAAACTGAGCTGCTGAAACAACAGACAATCATTATCTCACGGTTGTCAGCACCAAGAAGAGCAAGGTGTGGGCAGGGTTGGTTTCTCCTGAGTCCTCTCTCCTTGGTTTGCCGACAGCCATCTTCTCCCTCACGTGGTCTTATCTCTATGTGTATGCATCCCTGGTGTCTCTTTGTATGCATAAATTTCCTCTTATAGGGATCCACCCATTTGATGTCTTTTAGTCTTCATTACCTTTTTTAAAGTCCTAACAATAGTCACATGCTGAGGTACTGAGGGTTAAGACTTCAACAAACAGGGAACACAGTTCAGTCCGTAACACCAGTGCACAGCTAGAAAGCCACTAAAAGAGAGAATAGCCCCATAACTTATGATTGTAAGTAGAATTCTCCTTTTTCCACCACACCAAAGCAGTGTATCTCCAGATGTGATGGATGGACTAAGAGCATCTCCTGAGAACTCGTTAGAAATGCAAGTTCTCAGGCCCCATCCTGTACCTCCCGACTCTGAAGATTTAGGAGTGAAGCCCAATAATCTGTGTTGTAACAAACTCTCCAGGTCATCATTCAGTTGTGAGATCACTCAATTTCTCAGGAAGCTGACTAGTTAATTCAGTGATTTATGTATATTCTAAACATTACACTAAGTACTTAGTATATACTAAACATTATAAATGCAATGATTTATGTATATTGGGCCTTGGAAAAGGCTTTTCAAAAAATAAAAATTATTTAAAAAGGGACCCAAAGGAACTGCAGTGGCAGATGTATAGCTGTAAGAAAGAGGATACATATAGGCTTTGTGCCTGGATGGGAGTTTCATGCTGAACCTGCTGAGGGTTTGGCTAAATCAGATAACATCTCTAAACCTCAGTTTAGAGGTTTACAAAATGACTGTGAGATAATGAATGTCTGTTGTTTAAGCCGCTCAGTCTGTAGTAGTTTGTTTGGCAGCCTGAGCTGCCAATACAACTACAACTTGGGGAAGTCATAATACAACTGGGGAAGTCATTTTCTTGAAGAGTTTACACATGGGCAACGTGAGAGTTTGACTGATTGATTCCTCAACCCAGCAGCTCAGCGATGGAATGGGACACTCTGTGTGTTCATGCCACCTGACTTGATCTAGAGTAAAAGCTGGCCCCCATGGGCACTGGCCATGGTACAGCACTTACACAGCCTCTGTTTATACAGTCCCTCCTCTGGAAGCCGCTCTGCTCTTCTGAGCAGTTATTTACTCTGTGCTACATGTTCCTCCAACATTTAGCACGCAGTTCTCTTGTAGGTTTCACCATGCTAATTTGTTGTTACTCATTGCACAGTTTTCATTCTTTTTTCTCAGTAAGTTTAGCATTTTTATCATTTACAGTTTGCAGTCTCTATAGTAGATTCTTAGTAACAGGGCTCTCAACACTGCCCAGAAATCCAAATCACATCTCTATAACATCCAATAACAGAGATAGGAAAGTCTGTTTGCAAACTGACTGTAATGATGAAGTGAGAAAATCCAGATCACGTAAAGTGCCTATCATAGTGTCCGATCCACTTCAGGCAGCTAATAAATAGTTTCTTTCTCCATGAAGAAGTGACTGCCACACTCTGCAGTGCAGAGACAAGGAGAAAAGTGCAGCTGCAGGCATCGGTCTTCATAACTCATTTCTACGGAGCTACTCGGGTCCCTATGATTAAAAAGTACATATTTTATATTTTATTTTGCCTTCATCAATCCCTCAGAAAAGCAAGGAGTGAGTTATTTCAGAGCTAGCCCTTAAAAGACTGTTTCTGAAGACATATGGCATCTGTAGAGAGAAGGGGTGCCCACAGGCAGGTGCAGCCCAGGAGTGGGAATCAATAACAAAAGAATAATCTTTGAGGGCACCAACAGGAGGAGAAAGGCTTTTGTAAATGGTTATTGTAGAAATTGAATTTCTCCAGCGTAGATCACATACACACACAACACAAAAAGCAACTGAATCACTTTACTTAGAAGACATTAATGAACACTGAGTCCAATATCCTGAGCTAATGTTGTGATTAAGTTATATCTACTAAGTAGCATAAACTGGACTTAGGTTGAGGTCTCATGTGGAGTTTTACAGGAGGAATTTGCAGAATATAATAAAATTGGCAAATGTAGGCAATCTCACACCAAATTTGTTTTAATGCATCCTGGACTTACTTCTTATTTGGTAATGAAATACTTAAATTGATTCTTAAATAATATACATTCCAGGTCCCAGATTTATAATTTGAATGATAAATAAAATTACATTTTTATATCATATTTTATAATGGCAATAAAAACATAATTTTTCTTTCTTCCAGGCTCTTTCTTAAATTCAAAACATCACTCTTTTTCATATAGCATTAGCTTTTATTGCACGTGTTTTATTTCCAAATTATTTACATGGGTTTTTTAATAATGTTCTCCAAATTCAGAACATAAAATTATCATTTTTAAAACAGATGTATAGGCATAATAAAGAGGATATATAGAGACAATACATCTTCAACATAAATTATGCTAAATTCTCATGTTGACAAAACATTTATGATAACCTAATAATCATATTTTCATTAAATTCAAACTTACATATAAAAGTTATTAACTAATATTTTTTAAAACTGCACACTCAGAAATTAAAGCTTTAGGCAAAATGCTAATAATCAAAAAATAAATAATGGGTATATCCAGTTTAAATAAATTTTGACATAAACAGTGGAATGTAGAGGCCAATTATTATACATGCAGGGAATATTACTACATAGAAATTACACAAGCAATTACACAGATGTATTTCAGAGACAAAATACATACGTATAGAAAAAAACACAGACTTTTATATATACTGTATGATTCCTTTTATATAAAGTTCAGAAACAGGCACAATTATTCTAAAGTAATTCAGTTACCCTTGTGGGGAGGGATTTGACCTGGAGAGGATGTGAGGGTGCCTGCTGAAGTACTGGGAATGTTCTAGCTCAATCTGGGTGGTGGTTACACAGGTATGTACCATGGAAAAATCCATCTGGTTATACAATTAACATCTATGCCATTTACTATAAGATGTATGCAATTTATGTTAGTGACAATAAATTTAGAACACTATTCTTAAATACGTAATTTATGTGTAAAGGTAAGGAACAACATTGTTACAAAAGAGGAAATGCAAATGGCTAATCAATATGAAGAGAGGCTTAAGTTGTGGAAATTCAGTTTAGCTTGTTATAATACTGTTCCGGTAGGAAGAAGTCTAAAGTTGCCCCCAGTGACACAAACCCCTGGACAATCCCCTCGTGTTGAGTGTGAGTGAGACCTTGAATACAATAGCTGTCACTCCCACAATTAAACTACATCATATGACCAAGGTGAAGACATTTTACAAATCTCATTAAGAATGCTAATCAGTTGCCTTTAAATTAATCAAAACAGATTATCCTGCTCACTTTGAAGCAGTAAACTGCCAGTTTACTTCTGATAGAGCTCCTATACAAGTGTTTATGCCCAAGGGTGAATCTATCACTTTAGTATGATTGTGCCTGTTTTTGAGCTTTATGTAAAAGGAGTTGCATAGCATTACAAAAGTCTGTTAATTCCATAAATGCATTTTTTGCTTCTCTAATTTCTATGTAGTAATATTCTCCTGCATATATCATAATTGGTCTCTATACTCTTTACGTCAAGATTTATTTTAACTGGACATACACATTATTTTCTCTTTTGGTTATTAGCATTTTGCCTAAAGGTTTAATTTCTGAGCATTCATTTCCTTTGAGATACATTTGTTAATAACTTTTATATGTAAGAGAGAATTTAAAGAAAATATGATTATCAGATTCTCATAAACATTTTATCACGTAGCTAAGACCTGAGGGTGACTTCTCGGAACTGAGAGCAGCCCCCAGCTGACAGCCAGCCAAAAAATGGGCACCTCAAGGAACTGATTCTGCCAGGGACCTAAACAAGTTTGGAAGAGAACCCTGAGCTCTAGATAAAAATGCAGTCCTAATGATACCTTTATTCAGATTTGTGAGCTCCTAAGCAGAGAACTTGTTGGACTGTGCCCAGCCCCTTGACCAAAAGAAACTGTGAGACAATAAATAGGTATTGTTTTAATCTGTTCAGTTGATGGTAATTTATCAATAGCAACAGAAAACTAAAATAAATTTTGGAAACTGGAAATGGAGAAGTGACATAAGAAATACTTTAAAATGTAAGGTTAACTTGAAATCATGGAAAGGGTTTGGATGAAAGGGTTTTTGGAAGCATGCTAGAGAAAACCTAAATTTCCTTGGTTAGATCATTAGTTTAAAAAAAAAAAACACTTAGCAAAATTGTCTCCTGCCGTTATGTGGTTATGTGGAAAATAGAATTTGTTAGAAACAAAGTTGGATATTTAGCTAAGGAGATTTCCAAAAAAGAATTGAAGGTGCTGCCTCGTTGCTACTGGAACTTATAGTAAAATGAGAGAGGAGAGAGATAAAATGAGGAAAGAAATGTTAAACAAACAAGTAAACAAAAAATAAGTAAATAAACTGATAAAATTTTGATAACTCTCAGCCTCAACAGTTAAAAAAAAGAAAAAGTAGTAAAAGTCAAGAAAAGCTATTGATAACATGGCAGAAAAAAAAAGGCTGAGTATGTGACTATAGAACCTTCTGCTCAAACCTCAAAAAGCTCACAAAATGCCAGTATTTAGTCAAAAAACTGGCCCCCTAAAAAGATTAAGAGGATAGAGTGACATCAGTAAGATGTCAGATTAGAAAGTCCAAACTCCCCTGTCCCCATAGACACACTAAATAAACAACTACAGACTGACTAAAACAACTTTATAAGAGCTCTGAAAGTTAGTCTAAGATCTACAGCCACCAACCAAACTATCAATCAAAAACAACCAAACAAAACACACTGAAAAGGTAGGAAAAATTCTGTGGTGTTTTACTTGACTTTGCTCACCTCTTCCCATATTGGTGGGGTCAAAGAAATGGCTCAATTCCTGATCTCTCCTTCAGGGCAGAAAGAGCAAAGTGCAAATCATTTTCAAAATTCTTGCCTGGCTGTAGAGTGCCCAAAGGACTGGTATCTGTCTCACCTGACTCAGTAAGCACACAAGAATAAGAGCATAGTTTAGATCTAAGATTGGAAACCATGGAGGGCATTTGGTGGGCATCAGAGCACATGAAAACTAAAGGAGGAGTGCAGGTGTATGGGTGCCTGAGGCAAAAAGATTATGGATAGGGGAATAAATTAAAACATTTGAGGCATTGGGATAAAAGGTGAAACTTTCTGAAAAGCTAAGGCATTTGGAAGTGGCCAAGGAACATTAGAAGAAATAGGCAATAACACACATTTACAGAGGCTCAGATAGGTTACATGACAATACTACCCAGAAAATAACTAAGAAGACCATAAGCCGTTACCCCAGGCTGATCTCAAGACTCAAGGGATCACTAATTAGCAGAAGTATTCCACACCAATTTGCAAAGATTAGGAGAAGTGGCTATTTTATCAAGTGCACAGCTCCCAGCAAATGATTCTTTAGACAAAGAAAAACAGGGAAATCTGACCCATTAAAGGAAGAAATAATTTCTAGAAACAGTCTCTGAAGAAACACATACTAAATAAAGATTTTAAAGCAACTGTCAAATAATCTCCAAAAGCTAAAGGAAAACACAGATGAAGAACTAAAGAAAATCAGGAAAGCAATATATAAATAATATATTAACCAAAGACATAGATTGGCAGCATTGACTAAAAATCAGGATCCAAATGCATGCTTCTATCAGAGACACATTTTAAGTCTATGGATACACATAGATTAGAAGTAAAATGATGGGAAAAGCCATTTCATGCAAATAGTAACCAAAAGACAGAAGGGTGGCTATACTAATATCAGATAGAATAAACTTTAAGTAAAAAGTAGATGCAAAAGACAAAAAACATTATGTTGACCCTTTTATAAAAGAGTCAATTCACTAAGAAGACGTACCAATTGGAGATGCATAGGTACCCCTCATGAGAGCTCATAACATATGAAGCAAATATTGGCAGAAATGAACGGAAAAATAGCACTACAGTAACAGTAGGAAACCTCAATACCTCACTCTCAAAATTGATTAAAATAACCAGACAGAATATCAACAAAGACACAAAGAATTGGACAACGCTATAGAACTATTGTACATAAATGACATAAACAGATCATTCTACTCAACAACAGCAGAATACATATTTTTCTTAAGTGTATATGAAACATTCTCAAGGATAGATCATATGTTATACAACATAACAAGTCTTAATACATTTTAAATAAGATTGAAATCACACAAAATTTACAGAACACAGTGGAAACTAGAAATCAACAACAGAAAAACACCAGAAAAATTCACAAATATGTGGAAATTTAAAACACAGTCAAAAAAACAAATGATTCAAATAATAAATCACAAGAAAAGTTAGAAAATACCCTGAAACAAATGAAGTGAGAACACAATATACCAAAATTTCTGGGGTGCAGAAGCAGCAGCACTAAGAAGGAAATGTATAGCTCTAAATCCTTCTGTTATGTAAGAAGAAAGACTTCAAGTAGACATTCTAACATTATTCCTTAAAAAATAAGAAAAGAAGAAAAAATCTAAACCTAACTCTAGTAGAAATAATGAAGTAAATACTAAAGCAGAGATGAATAAAATACAAGGTTGAAAAACAATAGGGAAAAATCAATGAAGTCAATAATTTGTACTTGAAAAAGATCAACAGAATAGATAAGCCTTTAGCTAGATTGACTAAGACAAAAAGAAAGAATGTTCAAATAACTGAAGTCAGAAAAGAAAGTTACTGCCAATTTTACAGAAATAAAAAGATTATAACAATAGCATGAACAACGTGTACCAACATACTTGATGACCTAGATAAGATGGATAAATTCCTAAAATACACAAAATTTTAAGACTGAATCAAAAAGCAATTGAAAATCTAAGTAAACCTATAGTTAGTGAGGGGATAGAATCAATTATTAAAATATTCCCACCAAAAAATTAAACTGCAGCTAAGATGTCTTCACTGGTAAATTCTACGAAACCTATAAAGAAGAATTAGCAACAAGCCTCCTAGAAGTCTTCGAAAAAATTGAAGAGGAGAACAAACTTCCTAATGCATTGTATGAGGCAATGCTAGCCTCACAGAATGAGTTATGAAGCCAAAGGAATTACCGAAATTATAATTTAAAAAACCTACCAACTAATATTCCATATGAATATTGATGCAAAAACTCTCAACAAATACTGGCATACCAAATTCAACAGTATATTAAAACAATTATACATCATGACAAGGGAGGATTTATTCCTGAAAGGCAAGGATGAGTCAACACACAAAAAAAGTCAGCGTAATACCACGCATTAAAAGGAAAAAATTTTAAAAACCTATGGTCATTTCAAGTGACACATAAAAAACTTTTACAAAATTCTGCACTTTGTTATGATAAAAACACTTAACAAACCAGAAATAAAAGGAAACTACCTAAACATAATAAAGGCCATCTATGAAAAACCCACACTCAATATTGTACTCAATATTGAAAGACTAAAAATGTTTCCACTAAGATTGGGAATATGACAAAGATGCTCACTTTCGCCACTTCTATTCAAGGTAGTACTGGAAGTCCTAGCCAGCTCAATTAGGCAACAAAAAGAAATAAAAGTCATCCAAATTAAAAAGGATGAAGTAAAATTATCTCTGTTTGCAGATGACGTAGTCTTAGATGTATAAAACTCTAAAATATATACACACATACACATAAACACAAAATGTTAGTAATCATAAACAAATTCACCGAAGTTTCATGATACAAAATCAACACACAAATATTAGTTGCACTTCTTCCATTAGCAATGAACAATCTGAAAAAGGGAAATTAAGAAAATCATTTCATTTACAATCACATAAAAGAGAATAAAATACTGAAGAATTAACTCAACCATGAGGGCAAGCAACTTGTACACTCAACACTACAAAATGTTACTGAAGAAAATGAAAAAGACACAAACAAGTGGAAGGATGTTCCACTTGTGTCTATGTTCATGGACTGGAAAACTTAATATTTTTGAGATATCAATACTATCCAAAGTTATCTAAACTAATCAACACCATTCTTTAAAAGTTTCTAGTGACATTATGGAGAAAAAGAAATATTAATCTTAAAATCCATACAGAATCCCAAGGGACCCTGAATAGCTAAAACAATAATGACAAATATGAAAAAAGTTGGAGAATTCACACTTTCTTATTTCAAAGGTTACTACAAAGCCATGGCAATCAAAACAGTGTGGAACTGGCACAAAAACAGACATAAAAACCAATGGAATAAAACAGAGAACTCAGAAGGAAATAGTCACATATTTGGTCAATTGGTTTCAACAAATGAGCCAAAACCATTCAGTGAGAAAAAGTCATTTCCATAACTGATGTGGGGAATATTGGATATCCATATGCAAGAGAATAAAAATGGACACCTACCATACACAGTATAGAAAATTAACTCAAAATAAATCAAAGACCTTAATGTAAAAGCTAAAACTATAAACTTCTTGGAAGAAAACACAGGAAAAAACTTCAGGCTATTGCAATTGCCAATGATTTTTTGGGTTTGCCACTACAAGCACAGGCAACAACAACAGCAAAATAGGTAAGCTAAATTCCATTAAAATTAAAAACTTCAGTACAAGAAAAAGCACAATTAATAGAGTAAAAAGGTAGCCCATGGAAAGAGAAAAAAATTGCAAATTATATTTCAAATATGAGATTAATATCCAGAAAATATAAAGAACTTCTACAACTCACCACCACAACAAAAACCAACCCCATTCAAAAATGGACAAAGGCCTTACTAGAGGATTCTCCAAAGAAGATATGCTAATGGTCAATAAGCACATGAAAAGGTGCTTAACATTACTAGTCATTAGGGAAATGCAAATCAAAACCACAATAAGATACCACTTCACACCCATTAGGATGATTATTATTTAAAAAGTGGAATAACAAGCGTTGGTGAAGATGTGAAGGAACTGGAGCCCTAGTTCATGGCTGCTGGGAATGTTAAATGGTGCAATCACTGTGGAAAATGATATGGTAATTTATCAAAAAATTTAACATACCATAGGATCCAGTAACTCCATTTTTTATTATATGCTCAAAAAAAGTAAAAGCAGGGGGCTTGAGCAGATATTTGAACACCAATTTTAATAGCAGCATTATTACAGTAGTTTAAAGATGAAAGCAATACAAATGTCCATCAACAGATAAATGGATAAATGAAACATGATACATATATATACTGGAATATTATTCAACCTTATAAAAGAATGAAATTCTGTCACTTGCTACAACATGGATAAACTCTGAAACTCTTACTCTAAGTGAAATAAGCCAGTCACAAAAGGGAAAATACTGTATGATACCATTTATATGAGGCAGTTAAATTCATAGCCACATGGGCTAGAATGGTGGTTTCCAGGAACTGGGAGATGGAGAAATGAGGAGCTGTTGTCTAATTGGTACAGAGTTTCAATTTTAGAAGATAAAAAAGTTCTGGGGATGGATGGTGGTGACGGTTGCCCAACAATGTGAATGTGCGTAATGCCACTGAGCTGTACACTTAAATATGGTTACAATGGTAAAATTTATATTATGTATATTTTAACACAGTAAAAATGTATATCTTATATATAATACATAAATTTATATATTTATGTAAATATATGTACTATATATTATAAATTTATCATATATAAAAACACATTTGCTAATTCATTTGATATTTTCTACTACTAATAAACGTCCTAGATGAAAAAAAAAATTTTTTGAGTACCGTACTTATTTTTATTTTTCTTTGTCTTTTAATTATTTTCAGTTGCTAAAATTCACATAGTGCAAATCTACGGGGGCTATAGAAGCCTTCAGCTACTCGGTTTCCTCCCCTTGAGGCAAACTCCATTACCAGCATCTTTTTACCCTTCCAACGACATTTTACGTGTATGTGTTTGAAGGCACTTGGTAGATTTTATTTATTTTTTTAACCTGTCATAAACTATTATTTGTTTATTATTATAGTTGACAAATAAAAATTATATCTATCATGTACAACAAAGATGTCTTGAAATATGTATACCTTGTGAAGTGGCTAAACCAAGCTAATCAACACATGCAACACCTCACATACTTTTTTGTGGTGAGAAAACTCATCTATTCTTTTAGAGATTTTCAAGAATAAAAAACGTGATTACCTACAGTCACCATGTTGTACAATAGATCTCTTGAACTTACTTCTCCTACATAACTGAAATATTGTATCCATTTACCAACATCTCCCCACCACATCCCTTCCCAGCCCCTAATAACCACAATTCTACTCTCTATTTCTGTGACTTCAACTTTTAAAAATTCTGCATATATGTGAGATCATGTAGCATTTGCCTTTCTGTTCCTAGCTTATTTCACTTAAAATAATGTTCTCCAGGTTCATCCATGTTGTCACAAATGACAGAATTTGCTTCTTTTTTAAGACTGAACAGTATTCTATTATGTACATAGGCCATATTTTCTTTATCCATTCACCCATTGATGAACACTTAGGTTGACTCCATGTTTTGACTATTATGAATGGTGCTGCAGTAAACATCAGAGTGTAGATATTTCTTTAATATACTGATTTCATTTCCTTGGATATATACCAAGTAATGGGATTCCTTGATCATAGGGTGGTTTTATTTTTAATTTTTTAAAGAACTTTTATACTATTTTCTATAATGGCTATACTTATTTACATTCCCACCAACAGTGTGGAAGAATTCCTTTTTCTTGACAACCTCCCCAGCATATGTTATCTTTTGTCTTTTTAATATTAATTATTCTAACAGATATAAGGTTATATCTCATTGTGGTTTTCATTTGCATTTCTCTGTTGACTATTAATTTAGTATTTTTTCATATATCTGTTGGCCATTTGCATGTCTTCTTTAGAGAAATGTCTCTTCAGGTTGTTTGGTCATTTTTAAACTGGGTTATTTATAATGTATATAGTTTTTTTATTATTATTATATGTTAAGTTCTAGAGTACATGTGCACAGTGTGCAGGTTTGTTACATATGTAAAATTAAAAAAATTCTTAAAAGATCAAATGTGTTTCACAGGTCTACTCAACCAAACCAGAGGACCTCTACGAAGCTTTGTGGTGTGGTTCCCTCTGCCATCTATGTAGAAGCCAAAAAATAGAGAAGTTATTTCAAAACCACCTGGCTTTTGTCTAATGGATGAATATTACTGAAACCTAAGAAAGTTTCACAAAGATTTTTGCGAAAATTGCTTCATAAGGTATAGTGCCATCACTGTCTAAAAAGACCAGGAAGAATACAAGAAGGAAAGAAGACTATAAAAGATACGAAAGAAGCCTTACATCTGGAAGATATAAAATTGTGATGATTTATGTACCTAACAGAGTCCCCAAAGACATAAAAACAGAAGACAACAGATGTAAAGGGAGAAACAGGCAATTCTACAACAATAATCAGAAATATCAATACCCAAATTTTATTAACAGATAAAATAATTTACAAGAATATCAACAAGAAAACAAAAGACTTGAGCAACCACTACACACAAACTAAATATTACAGATGTTTATAGAACACACCACCTATTACAACAGATGAACATTCTTTTCAAGGGTACATAGAACTTTCTCCAAGCATACACCATAAAACAAGCCTTAATAAATTGAAAAGAAATTTGTTGTTGTTGTTGTTGTTGTTGTTGTTTGAGATGGAATCTCCCTCTGTTGCCCAGGCTGGAGTGCAGTGGCACAATATAGGCTCACTGCAACCTCCACCTGCGATGGTCAGAAGTTAGAGACCAGCCTGGCCAACATGGTGAAACCCCGTCTCTGCTAAAAATATGAACCCATTCTGGTTTTTTTCAGGTCACAATAAAATGAAATGGGACTTTAATAACAAAAAGGAATTTAGAAACTCACAAATATGTGGAAATCAATACAACCTAAATAAAAAATGAAAGAAATTAAAAAAGAAGTTAAAAAATACTTTGAGATGAATGAAAACTGAAGATACAACATATCAAAACTTACAGGATACAGCTGAAGCAATGCTTAGAGAAAAATTTATAGCAGTAAATGCTTATTATTATAAAAAAAATCTCAAATTCATAATGCAAACTTCCACCCGAAGACACTGGAAAAGCAGAGCAAACTAAATATAAAGTAAGCAAAAGAAACAAAATAATAAAAATTAGAGCTGAATTTCATGAAATTGAAAAGAGAAAAATCAATAAAACCCAAAAGCTGATTCTGTGAAAACATTACAAAAATTGACAACACTTCAGCTAGATTAACCAAGAAAACAGAGAAGACTCAAATTATTAGAAGTGGAAATGAAAGGTGAAACATCACTACAGACTTTTTTTTTTTTTTAGACAGAGTCTTGTTCTCTTGTCCAGGCTAGAGTGCAGTGGCACAATCTAGGCTCACTGCAACCTCCGCCTCCCAGGTCCAAGCAATTCTCTGCCTCAGCCTTCCAAGTAACTGAGATTACAGGCGCCTGCCACCACGCTAAGCTAATTTTTTGTATTTTTAGTGGAGACGGGGTTTCAACATGTTGGCCAGGCTGGTCTTGATCTCCTGACCTCATGATCCACCCAGCTTGGCCTCCCAAAGTGCTGGGATTATAGGCATGAGCCACCGCACCTGGCAAACATCACTACAGACTTTTGAAAAAATAAAAGAGGCCGGGCGCGGTGGCTCAAGCCTGTAATCCCAGCACTTTGGGAGGCCGAGACGGGCGGATCACGAGGTCAGGAGATCGAAACCATCCTGGCTAACACGGTGAAACCCCGTCTCTACTAAAAATACAAAAAAATTAGCCGGGCGAGGTGGCGGGCGTCTGTAGTCCCAGCTACTCGGGAGGCTGAGGCAGGAGAATGGCGTGAACCGGGAGGGGGAGCTTGCAGTGAGCTGAGATCCGGCCACTGCACTCCAGCCTGGGGGCAGAGCGAGACTCTGTCTCAAAAAAAAATAAAAAATAAAAATAAAAATAAAATAAAATAAAATAAATTATAACTGATTACTATGAACAATTATACGCCAATAACATAAAATAGCATATTGACTGAAATGAAATGGACAGATTCCTGGAAAGACACAAAACACTGAAACTGATTTGAAAAAAAATAGACAATCTAATAGCCCTACATCAATTAAACAATTGAATTAATAATAATAAAAAAATCTACCCACAAAGAAAAGCCCAAGCCCAGAAGCCTTCACTGGTGAATTCTACAAAACATTTAAAGAAGAGCTAATACCAATTATTCACAAACATGTCCAGAAAATAGAAGAGAAGGGATCACCTCTCAACTCATTCTATGAGGTGAAGATAACCACGATAACAGTACCAAAGACATTGCAAGAAAAGAAAATTGCAGACCAATACCTGCCATAAAGATACAAAAATGTTCAACAAGATACTAGCACAATAAAATCCAGCAATATATGACATGACCAGGTAGAATTTATCCCAGGAATGCAATGTTGTTTTAACTACCAAAACTCAAAAATATACCATATAAATAAATACATAAACAAAAAACATATGATCATCTCACTAGATGCAGAGAAAGCATTTGGCAATATCCAACATCTTTCATGATTAAAAACACTCCACAATTAGGAATAGACAGAAACTTCTTCAACTTCATAAAGGGCATTTATGAAAACCTAGTTACCATTCCACTTAACTCACACAATTCTATAATTAGAAATTCTTCCAACTCTAGAAATAAAATCTGCCCAATTTTAATAATGGACAAAAAAATCTGAATATGGATTTCTCCAAAGAAAATACACAAATGGCCATGAAGCCTATGAAAAGATATTCAACATTATTAACCATCAGTGAAATGTAAACAAAATCCACAATGAGATACACACTAAGGTGTGTGTCACATCCACTAAGGTGTCTATAATCAAAACAGCAGATAATAACAAAGGTTGGGAGAATGTGGAGAAATTAGAACCTTCATATACTAATGGTTGGAATGTAAGGTGTGATCACTTTAGATGACAGGGTAGCAGTTTCACAAATGATTGAAACATAATTCAGCAATTTCACTCCTAGGTATATGTGTAAGAGAAAACATATCCACAAAAAATGTGTATATAAATGTTCATAATAGTATATTTGCTATAGCAAAAAACTGGAAATAACCCCAAATACCCATCAACTGGTGAATGGACAAACAGAAATGTGATATATTTATACAATGAAATATTTGGTAATCAAAATAAATTGAGTACTGGCATACTGTAACATGGATGAACCTCAAAAACATTGTGCTGAGTGAAAGAAGCTATCACAGAGGGCCACACATACTACGATTCCATGTATATAAATTGTCCAAAATAGGCACATCTATTAGAGATTGAAAGCACATTAGGGGTTGCATATGGCTGAAGGGATGGGGATTTTGAGGAGTGATTGCTAAGTGACACCATTTTTCAGAGTAATGAAAATGGTCTAGGGTTGATTGTGGTGATGAATGCAGAACTCTGAAGAAACCAAAAGCCACTAAATTGTCCTGTTTAAATGAGTGAATTGTGTTGTGTGAATTATATCTCAATAAAACTGTGGGAAAGAAAAAGATATGCTTAACATAATCATTAGGTGAATGCAAATTAAAACCACAATGAGAAACGACTACACATCTATTTAATGGCTAAATTGTATGTTTTTCAAATCTGATACTACTAAGAGCTAAAGAGGAAGTACAGCAATAGCAATTCCTACAGTTGTCAGGAGGATGCAATTTGGGAAACATCATAAAAGGTTATAACATATTTAATTCCAGTTATTTATTCATGAGTTCATGTGCCTGGCAGAGTGAAATCTCTAAAGGAAGTCCTTAGATTTATTACCCTCCACATCCCTAGAGCTCAGCTCAGCGATCCTTGCTGAGTTGCTGCTAATAAATATGCCAGGAATTGGATTGAACTGGAGTTTCAGTCACACACCTAGACACCAAATCCAGATTCTGTTCAATCATTAAAGCCTATAAAGGAGGCTGCATACAAATGCTGAAGCCATGATTTGGTCCCAAATGGACAGAGTTTGCATGAAGGCAAAGCCCACATCCAGGGCTTTGTTAAGCGGTGCAAATCCATTACCAGAAGGGTGCCTGCACATAAGAGGCACACCACGCAGGTAGGCCAGATCAGTTTGTGATGAAAGTAAAAGAAGATGAATGGTGGTCATTATTCTAACTGTATACATTGAGAAATTTTTTCTATACTAAGTCAAGTCCTGAAGAAAAGATAAATGTGTCCCATAAACACACAGTTGTTTTTTTTCAAGCCAAGATAAAACTCAAAAGTTTTTTGCCTCTGACCTGTATTTACTTGCCCTCTCTATACATTCACATCTCCTCACAAACTTCAGAACCTTGCTATTCAATTTTTAAAACAAGGGATGTCAAATAAGGCTGGTGTCATTGTTCCTCCAGCAGAAATGCAGGAAGCCATTCTGTACTTACAGTAGCCAGGCAGATGTCCTGCAGGCCTGTGGTTCTGCAGCTCTGACTGAGTCCCCAGGGCAACGTGAGATTTCTTGTTGGAATCTTGCAAAAGCATCAAAAATACCTTTTGGAAAAAAAAAAAAAACATGTATTATTTTATGATTCTATGCACATTGCATTTCTTTTCTACTGCCTCAATTGCCTAATCTATTGTGACAACATACGCCAAACACACCCCATATGTTTCACTTAGTCATCCATTTAATTGGCATAAATCTAAGACTACCTAGGTCTCAGCAAAACAGGCTACCCATAGAATGCAAAGATGAATGAAACTTGGCTGTGAACTCCCAGACCCTCACAGGCTAGTGGAGGCTGGTCAAATGCATAGGCAGTAGTAGGCAGGGAGGGGACAGATAA
Source organism: Colobus angolensis palliatus (assembly GCF_000951035.1). Lineage (NCBI taxonomy): Eukaryota > Metazoa > Chordata > Mammalia > Primates > Cercopithecidae > Colobus > Colobus angolensis. The sequence goes on from NW_012115910.1 coordinate 6,505,142, forward strand.
TAACACAGTGTATCCAATTCAACTTAAGTTTGTGACTCACTGTACCAGCATCTTAGGAATTCAGAGGTGAATCAGACAATAAAATGGCAGTGCTCAGTTTACTTACAGTAGATGGGATCTCATGCATTAAAAATCCCCGTTAAATGTGTGCTTTCCATGGGCTATGATATATGATGTCACTAAGGTAGTTAATTAAATAACTTGCTTGAAGTCACTTTTTGTTTAGTAGTGGAGGCAGAAGTCCAACCTCAATTTATTCAAAGCCAAAGACTATGACTAAAGTAGCAAAATTAAGGTGAGAAAGCAGAAGTGTGAGCCGACACAAAGGGAAATGAGATGGGTTGGAGACATCGAGGCCCTTGAGCTTCACCTGGATCGCTGACAGGGATTTATGCAGCGACGGAAAGAGAATCTCTAAAATAAACACTGGGCAATGCACAAGAAGCATAAAAGTCAAGGAGACATAGCCTTACAGCAGCACAGTCCTAACTGCTGGAGCTCCACTCTTGGCAAGATGTGGGCCGGCTCTGTGTCTGCAGGCATAGGACTGCACCACCCAGAGTGTTGGCTGCCTTGTTGTATTAATAAAACAGAGATGATGATCACAGTATCTAACATTGAGTAGATGATGGCTGTAAAGTGCCAGGCATAGACTCTGGAAGCATGCAGTAAGTCTTCTGTTATTCATGTGGTTAGCCAAGGTTTCCTGAACATCCTCTGTGGCCCATGCACCAAGCTAGGCACTGTGCATTGCCACTCTCTCCCTTGGCATCATCTGTGCAGGAGCTTCCATCACCCCTTCCTCTGCACATATCCATAGAGATATTGGTCCCTGGCCCTGGCCCCTCTCCAGGTGACTCCTGCTGGGCCAGTGTCACTGTCCATCCAGCTGGTACCTCCCACCCAAGGCACTGGGTAGTGAAGTCCAATACCTGCATACACAGATATCAGCCCACACTGAGCACCCTGCCTCACTTTTGATTTCTCTACACAACCTCACCATTCTGATTCCTCTAAATAAGCAAAAAGGCACTGGCTGTCTCTAGATGTTCCTAAGGCGCTCCCAACCACAGGGAAAGATGGGTGAAAGCACCAGAAAGAAGAAGCCATGAGCAAGCAAGCCTTCAGGAGAGGCATGCAATATCTCTGCACGTGGTTAATTAGCAAAATCCTACTGAGCAAAATCTGCAAGCATAGCACTAGTGAAAGGTCAGATGCAGCTACCTTCATGTGAAAGATAACCCTTTGCTGATTCCCAGTAAGACTCCAAGGAAAAACTGCAAACCTCACTACTATTGCAAATAATAACATGAAGAATAATGATAAATAACATTTCTGAGTATGCATCAGCCATGTGACCTTGGACAAATTATTTTACCACTCTATAACTTAGTTTCCTCACATGATAAATGGTAATAAATAAGACATATTATAGGCTTGTTGCAAGCAGTAAATGCATTTATGTATAAAGTTATAAAAACGATGCCTGGCATGTAGCATGCTGGCAATGTCTGGTCTTAACAGTAGCTAGTTAAGGATGAGTAAGTGTAGTAGGGTGTATGTGCTATGTTTCATCATGTAATTCTCAGATCAATCTGATGAGACAAGTACTATTATCCTCACTTAAGATGAGGGCATTGAGGCTTAGTGCAGTAAGTCTTCACCTAGTGCATTTATAGGGAATGAAATAGGAAACAATAGAAATAGTGAAAATCAAGACTTATTCATTGACTAAAGATTTTCCTTTACATCTTATTCTAAATAGAATTTTCATTTAATGGTCACGTTTAACTATGATTATATGAAGCATACCTTGATAACTAAGGAATTACTGATAACACTATTCATCTGTCCTTTTTAAATTTTCCTTTTCTAACCCCTCTCATAAAAGGCCAAAGTTGCACGTGGTGGGGTGGAGGGTGTGTGGGTGTGTGTGTGAGTGGGTGTGTGCAAACATGTGTGAATCTGTATGCACATGTTTGAATGCACACATTTGTGTGGGTGTGTGTTGGAGGAGGAAACAGAATAAGGACAGAATTTTTGCCCTCAGTGATCTCACAGATCAGCAGGAAATACAATCAATTATGGTATGGCACTAAGTATCTGGGTACAATGTGTCTGAAAATTCTGGAACGTTGCCTGTGAATAGTGAAAGGCAAGCCTAAGACAATCAGAATTTTATGAGTGCCATCAAGTAGCAGCTTACCTTAACTACAGGCACGCCGTCAAGGAGGTTCTGAGAATTTGACAAAATGTCAAAGTAGCACAGTTAACAGAGAGGGCCAATAAAGGTTACTCTTTTCAAAAGCAATATGACATTGATCCCTGTAATCAAAGATTTGGAGTCTTGATGGTAGACTTTGCCTTTGTTATTTTGCACTATAATTCTCACGCTGAATCACACAGTTAGACAACAATTGTAAAACTCCCCTTGGCAAGTATTTCAGGTAACTCTAGCATTCAGAATAGAACATTACCTAGGGATTTAATGAAAGAAAACTTATAAGAAGGCTCCTAACATTTCACTGACTTCTAGACATAGTATTTCCACATTATATCATTTTACAGTAAGTCCTCACTCAGCATCATCAGGAAGTTACTGGTCACAATGGCAACTTTAAGCAAAAGGACATACAGCAGGTCCTCAAACAACGTCATCTCATTCAATGCCATTTTGCTATAACGTTGATGAGGGAAAAAATTGTTTTGCTTAAATTTTTTGTTTCCAGGAACCCATCAACAATGTTAACTGAGGTCTCACTATATTCCTTCTTATCTGATGCATACTTTCCAGCAATATTTAAATCACTATTTCTACTGAAAGGCATTCTTCGGGTTTTTTAAAGTAATTCAAATAAAGAAACTTAAACTCTGTTTCATCTCAACAATTATGAGGAGATGCAAAATACTGCAAAAATATTCTCACTGAGATTATAAAAGTCCTGGTCAAAACATATAAACAATCCTCCAAAAGAGATAGAAATAAAGGTTAAGCAACTGCACAGGAAGTTATCTGAATGCAGGCTAAACATCTAATGTCCTGGCTACACTTTCCAGTTTAAGAAGAATGCTGCGTTTGTGCTTTTAGTATGGAATGACATTATTTATACATACGTCTTCCTCCTCTTTTGGTGGTATTTTCCATCATTGTAACTGAACATAGGCCATAGGCCAATTCAAATGGACCAAATAAGACCTACACCTTCCGACTTTCATACAAAAGAAGTAGAATATTGTTTTCAAGCTTATCTAATGTTTTGAATTTCACTGAAATTACAAGCTTCTCAAGTCAAAGGACAATCAAGTTGGTCAAACTACTCATTAATTTTTAGGTAAATTCATCACACAAAGTAAATAAGAATAAAATAAGAAATGATGAAATTAAGTCTCAAGGACACTAACTAGCATGAAAGTAATTTAAAATGCAACAAAAATATGGCTTTAAAAGCAATACCTATGGCGTATCTACTCTTTCTTTTCAAGGGACAGTAAATTCAAAAAAGTTTTGGGATTCTTCATTTGAGGATCTACGTCTCCTTAATTTAAAAGAGCTTCGAGGTCTAGGCATTTATGACAGCCCAGTGTCATCTCTACACTGACTGTGCTATCAATCCCTCAGCCATGAATCCTATGCCCCATCCTTTTGGGTTCTCTGTTTAAAGGATATTGTCAAGCAGCATGAGACCCCAGATATGATCTACACTTAAAGTGTCAGTTTGATGGATTCTGTCCTGGAGATGGTCAGTGCAAGGTACTTTTTTGCTTAGATGCTAGAGAAATTTATGAAGCTCACCAAATTTTTGTAAGACAAGGACAATGGAACCCAGCTGAGTGATGACTTGAGCAGAGGAAGAATTACCAAACTTGACCTACATGTAACATAAGATGTACTCTTTCCGTTTCCCCAAAGCAATTGTTTTTTAAAGAAGCAGAAGATGAAAACACATGGACAACTTAGATGATAAGAAACACTAGAGCTGCTACTAGCAGTTGCTCTCTCAATATGGGACCTTGGGCAGGGCTGTCCCCTAACATGCTAACACAATGCATGCAGCAAGATTTGATATTTTACAGGAGCTTGTATGATTTCCTATCACTGCTGTAACGAATTACCACAAATGTGGTGGCTTAAGACAATGTATTTAGTATCTTACAGTTCTGGGGGTCAGAAGCCTGATATAGGCCTTATTGGGCTAAAATCAAGAGAGAATACACTCCCTGGACTTTCCCAGCTTCTAGTGGCTGCCAATATTGTTTGGCCAATGGCCCCAGCCTCCGTCTTTAAAGTTCATCTCTCCAACTGCTGCCTCATCATAACATCACCTTCATCCTCTCTGACTTCCTCAATCCCCCTTAGATGTATCCTTTTGATTACATGAAGTCCACCCAGATAATTTGCGGTATCTCCTGTCACAGTCCCATATGGGTAACATTTACAGGCTTCAGTGATAAGGACATGGACATCGCTGGGGGACCATTATCTAGCCTATCCTAGAACTATCACACCGTCAACACACCTTTGAAACAAGGGCTGTTGATTTGAGGTGTCCCTGGAGACTACAGAACAGTAGAAGTTGGAAAGTAGTGTAGAAAATTTTGGAGTCCAACACAAAATGAAAAAAAATCCAGTTTCTGATTTTTGGTCAACTCATTATCTTTTTGGTCTCTCAGTTTGCTTATTCGTACAAGGGGAAGATTAAAAGACATAAGTTATAAAAGATCAATTATAGTTCACACTCAGGCTCTGTGACATCCTACAAGACCTTGTTTTAAACAGAATGCAAAGAATGGGTCACAGCACTCCAGTGGAAGGGCTGATAGCACAGTCAGTGTTTACAAGACACCAGGCTGTCTGCATAAATGCTTAGACCCTGAGGCTGCTCTGAGGTAAGAGGACCTTAGCCCCCAAATGTAGAATCCTCAAAATACTGAATGTATTGTTCTTTAGGAAAAAAAAAAAGAAAACAACAACAACAAACAGGATGTCACATAAAAGAAAAAGGAAACAACTTCTCAAAAATTACCTGTTTCTTTCTCTTCCTTTTCCTTCTTCCCTTTCTTCCTTCTTTCCTTTCCCTTTTTTTTTTTTTTTTTTTTTTTTGGAAGGAAGACACCAGTTTAGGGTTTGGGGCCAACATAAAGTGGCAGCTGGAGTGGGGCAGGTTCCCACAAGAGGGCATGTGACCAGAGCAGCAAGCAGCGTGGAGGCCTTGGAAGATGAGCTGCACACAGGAGGACTGAGGGAAAAGGTAGCATAGGAATGAGTAAGTTGAGTTTCTTGGTATCAGAGAAGGACAGTACCAGTTAGGCAAGAGGAAACACTAAATGAATGCTACGTAATTGGATTGGAATTGGAGATGCCATGTGGAGTTGAACTCCTAGTTTTCTATTTATGGGCAGAAAGAGAAGCAAAAATAGAGGTGGATCTTTTACTTTATCCATGAGGGAACCTCAGAGCAGCAACACCCCAGCCATCATGAGTATATTGAGCAGCCAGGATTTCTTGGAGAAATGGCTGATTCTAGAGCCAGGGCTGGGAAAGAATGGTAATCCTAGAACATCTTGTTTTGTCAGGAAGCAGGAAAATGCTCAAAGAGTAGGAGGCATGAGTTAAAAGGCACAAAAACCAGCATGAAGGACCTCCCACTGGCTCAACTTGGTATGACATGAGCCTCAAAGTAAATAATGACTCTACTGAATTGTAACTCATTGAATAGAATAGGATGCTATGAGTGGCTCCTGATATAAATAGGTCAATGGAGTAAAGAGAGAATTCTTTCTTACTGGACAATGCCAACTAAAACACATAGAAGGAATGATGGGATTAGAAAAATTACCACTTGGCAAGTGCCAGAGTAATAATTTTTAATTCTGGCAATGAACATTAGAAGATGCTGAAACAGGTGGGTGAGAAAAGTGGAATTTAGAGAGTCTCAAAATATATCCTCAAGAAAAAAAGAGAGAGAGAAAAGGAAATTAACTTAAGAGTGGGAAAGCCTGGCAAATACCACTTTCCACTTTACCTGGGATAAAATATCACCCCACTAGCCATGGCGCAGATCAGCCTTGTGCAGCAGGCAGCTAGGAGCAGTAGGGCACAGCATCACCCCTGGAGTATGCCAGCTAAAAATGCATAACCTGAACAATCACAGCAAAATAGGGCAAACTCACATTGAGGCTCACTGTGCAAAATATGTGCTCTGGACTCTTCAAAAATAGTAAGGTCATGAAAGTCAAGGAAACTGAGGAATCCTTACAGATTGACAGTGACTAAAGAGGCACGCAGCTGAGTGCAGCTGGTGATCCTGGACTGGATCTTTTTGCTCTTAGGGACATGAGGGGCACAACTGAAACTTAAATGGGCAAAGATTGTACAGGAATTCTTTTTTCTTAAAAATCATTCTTAAAAAAAAGTCAAAAAAAAATAAAAAAAGATCAAGCCCTACATCTGAGGCCCAGGCTTGACCTCTTAATGCTGCGTAGGATGGTGCAGCTGAGTTCATGCACCCGAGGAACTAGCATCCAGAACCTCCTTGGCAAAGGTACAAAGGGAACCCACTAATCGTATTTAGCAAGCTGGAAGGAAAAAAACTTCCCATCTCAGGCAGGCTCACCAACCTTTCTAAAACATTACTAAAAACTTCAAAATTATTTTAAAAAACACACTGCAAAAATTTACTCTGTTTGCATTATGCCAGAAAGTTGTCTTGGCTTCAGAGATTGCTGCAAATATATTCCATAGGCAAAGCTAAGTCTTCTAGCTCTCTATGGTCCCATCCCACACAAAGTAAACATTGTAACTTGCCAGTATTGTCCTTAGGTCCAAGCATTGGAGTAGAAAGTACAGATGCCTTAATGAAACTGGTAACTATCGTGATTCCATTTTAAATCTTAATTTCACTAGCTTGTAGTAAAGTTTTGGAGATAATAATTTATAGTAAGTGTATTGCAGTTTAGAAATAAAATATGCTTTCTAGCTGAAGAGCTAAACTGGAGAGTTAATTGGCAGGTCCTCCTCACTCCTGTTAAGTCATCAGGCAAAATGCAGATGAAGGAAGAGAAAAGCAGCCTCAGAGGTACAACAGCCATGCTAACTCTGGATCAATAACAGACATGAGAAAGGAAAGTCAATGCCCGCCAAGTGTGAAGAGACAAAATTGGTTGAGATAGACATTTTATAGCCTCTACCAAACAAAAGAAGGTTCTCCAAAAGCCCCAATCTTTATCCAGTTTTAGATACCTTTCTCAAACAGCTCTAAATATACTGTTTATATTTTGTTAGCTCTCATATACATTGTATATATTCCTGATTCTTTGTCCATGGTTGCCCTTAGATAATTTCTTTCTTAGCATCCGTGTGTGTGAGATATGTGGAAAAAGAGAGATACGTAAAATCTAGTAAATCAATATTTACTTACGACCTATTATATGCAAAGCACACACTAAATGTAGAAAGTAGAAATTACTGTAAGCAATTGAAGAAACACGTGCTACATCTCCAAAGTAATTGAACAACTTGTTCTGTTGCTCCTCCCTGACTTATGAGGAGTTCTTGCTGTTCTGGGGGTGACTAACAGCAAGAACATGAATCCTGAATTTAAAAAATTGCAGAGGCAGGTTACATGGAAGAATTATTCTTTTCAGAAGGTAGTAGGGATGAAACTCCTCTGTACTTTGATTGGAGTGGTGGTTTTACAACTCTATACATTTGTCAAACTTGTAGTGGATTTTACTGTAGGAATTTTACATAGGAAGGACATAAACACATATTTTTTAAGAAATGAAGGCAAAGAGGAGAAAGACTGAGATATTTCTGAAAGGAATATGAATGGGTAAAGTACAAATACAAATATTTTGTAACAGAAAGGTGACTATTAAACAGAAATAGAGATATTTAAGGAATATAGCATAATATGGTTTGGATCTGTGTCACCACCCAAATCTCATGTCAAATTGCAATCCCCAACGTCCAAGGTAGGGCCTGGTGGGAGGTGACTGGATCATGGGGGTGGAGTTTTCATGAATGGTTTAGCCCCATCCCCCTTTGGCCGTGTATAGCAAGTGAGTGAGTTCTTGTGAGATCTGGTTGTTTAAAAGTGTGTGACACCTCCCTACTCTCTCTCGGTCCTGTTCCTGCCATGTAAGATGCCTGCTCCCTCTTTGCCTTCCACCTTCCATCCCCAGAAGCAGATGCTGCTATGCTTCCTGTACAGCCTGCAGAACCTTAAGCCGAGTAAACCTCTTTTCTTTATAAATTACCCAGTCTCAGGTATTTCTTTACAGCAATGTGAGAATGGACTAATACATAGCATAAAAAGAATTTTTAAAAGTTATTCTATAATGCAAGGTATACTGTAACATTAAAATATAGACAGATTAAAATACAACAATGTCTAATCTGAAAATATACCACTGCACATATGTTTTGGATATAAATAGTAGAAAAATATTGATCAGTCCTCATATTTATGTCACAGTCTAGCAATATGTAACCTGCACTCAGTGTTAATCATATGATTTGACCTAAACAAAAACTGTGTGTGGAAGATAGGGAAGATAAACCTACTGTAGGGAGGAGAAAAATGAAGTTAACAAAGAGTTCTTAAAACTCAACAATAAGAAAACAAGCAGCCCAATTTTTAAAAAGTGGGCCAGAGACCTAAACAGACACCTCACTAAAGAGTATATTCAAATGGCAAATAAGAATATGAAAAGTTGCTCCACATCATATGTCATCAGGAAAATGCAAATTAAAGCAGCAGTGAGATACCTCTACACACCTATTAGAATGGTAATAATCCAGAACCCTAACAGCACCAAATGTTGGCAAGAATATGGAATAACAGAAGCTTCCATTCATTGCTGGTGGAAACACAAAATGGTGCAGGTACTTTGGATGACAGTTTGGCAGTTTCTTACAAAACTAAAGACACTCTTACCGTATGATACAGCAATTGTAGTCTTAGGTATTTACCCAAGTAAGTTGAAAGCTTACATCCACACAAAAATCTGCACACAGATATTTACAGCAGTTTTGTTCGTAATTGCTAAACTTTGGAAGCAACCAAGATGTCATTCAGTAGGTAAACAGATAAATAAACTACGGTACATTCAGCCACTGGAATATTATTCAGTGGTACAATGAAATAAGCTATCAAGCCATTAAAAGACACAGAGAAAATTTAAATCCATGTTACTAAGATAAAGAAACCAAATTGAAAAGGCTACAAGGGTTATATGATTCCCGACTCTGCAACATTCTGGAAAAGGTAAAGCTACAATGACAGTAAAAATATCAGTGGCTGGGGCTGAGGGCAGGAAGGAATGACTAGGCAGAGCACAAGAGATTTTTAGGGCAGTGAAACTGTTCCATATCATACTATAATGGCAGATCCATGGAATTATACATTCATCCAAATCCACAGAACATACAACAGCAAGAATGAAGCCCAGTGGGCTGGATGGTGATGTGTCCATGTCGGTTCATCAGTTGTAACACATGAGCCATTCTGCAGGGATGTTGATAGTGGAGGAGGCTGGAGGCAAGGGAGGTAGAAGGACACAGAATGCACAAATTGTGCAATTTTGCAATTGAGCACAAATTGTGCTCAATTTTGCTGAGAATCTAAAACTGCTCTTTAAAAAGTTTTTGAAATTAAAATAAATGTGGTGCAGCCTAAGTGATTTGTTCAGGTTGCCCCTGACAGGAAGTGATGAAACATAAATGCAAGTGTCAATGTTCTTGTCCTGACTCCCAGGCCCTTCCCATGGCAACCATGGGTTGAAGAAGATATGGGGCAGCAGGCCAGTTAGGAAATCCTAAATGTGACTAGAAGGCACTGGGTTTCTTTTGAAATGATGAAAAGATTGAGGCACATGAAAAAAAAAGCATCTAGGACACAAATGCATGTTATCATTTTGGGACTCTGTCATTTGACCCCGTCACAGATCTTCAGGGTTATCCCCGTGAACCCAGTAATTGCACTTCTGGGAATCAGTCTATGGAGAAGCTGGAGGACCCTGTTCTTCGGTCTTGTATGGTCTCAATGGCAAAATCAAAACTCTGGAAACAACCAAAGTGCCTTAAAGCAAGGAGGAGAGGAACTACATAAGGACACATTTTTATAAAAGAAATTATGTCACCATGAACATCATGACTATAGGAAAAATAAAAACTGTTCAAGATAAATATTGTGAAATGGGTAACTCAGGACTATAGGAAAAATAAAAACTGTTCAAAACAAATATTGTGAAATGGGTAACTCTTGTTTAAAAAAAAAAAAAGGTATATGCAGTGAGATTTCAAGACTGGTTTAGAATTGGGGGCATGGAAGGGCCGAAGTACAGCAAGCTCTTAACAGGCCCGAGCTCTGTAGAGATGAGAGTGGGGAAAGGGCAGACATCAGAAAGAGAAGCATGGACATGGGTCTGGGGGAAGTGGGAGGCTGGGCCTGTGGCTGGTGGGTGAGGAAGCAAAAGGGAGCAGTCTCTAAACCCCAAGACACACCCAGGTTGCAGCTCCAGCCTTGTCCTCTGTGAGTGCTGCAGGAGGCTTTCCTTGGTCCCAGGGCACTCCCGGGCTGGGGCTCCTCCCAGGGCATCTCATGCAAGTCCCTATCAAGCGGAACGAATGTCGTCTGTCTGTGTGTCACGCGCTGCACTAGAAGTTTCTTCCCTTCAACCCTATGTTGTGGTTCCTTCCACAATTCCCAACCTACAGGTAAGGGTGCCAAGGTAGGGGAGTCATTCTGCAGTGAGAGAGCACCATGCATGATCAAGAATGCAGAGCACTCCCCGTGGCCCTGCAGACTCTGTCCAGGCCCAGCTCTCTCAGCACCCCAGAGGGTGCAGGAGAAAACATGGAAATCCCAGTTTCTATTCCTAGGTGGAACCTATCAGACATAAAGAATTCCTTATATTTAAGACTGGTAGGAGTAATGGTGGCCTCTGTGGCCACAGTGACAGTTCTTTAAGTTCCAACAGGTTGCAGCTTTGTAGAGGCCTAAGTAGATTTTTACATTGATTTATCTAGTTTTTACTAAAATAACACTTATAAAGGAGATAGTGGCTTTAAAAGATTCTGCAGATAATATGAGTAACACAAGCACAGCAAACACGAAACAGCACAGCTGACACTTTCTTACTTCTGTGGGCTCTTCATTTTAGTCTCAGATGTGACTAAGAACTCAGACAGACCTAAAAATTAGGGAGGAAAGCAGGATGTAGGCAGGAAGGAGGAAGGGAAGCAAAAAGAGAGAGGTAGAGAAGGAAGGCAGGAAGGAAGGGAATTACTAAGAAGAATACTGAAGAATCTTATTTACACGTGCTATGGTTATGAATAAGCCTCTCCCTAAATATATGTTTTACCTTGAGATATTATTGATTGGTCATATATGCCACAATAATTAACAAAACATTTTAAAGCTAAGCATCTACGCAGGACATAAAGGCTCTCATCACCAGTTTTTTTGTTTGTTTGTTTGTTTTTTCTGTGATGTTTAAATTCATAAAATATTCAAGCAAAATGTTCCACAAAATTTCACTCTTCTTAATAATAAAAATTAAGAGTATTACCAAGGTTTTCTCTTTTATTAGCAACAAGCAAAATGCCACTTATGTAAAGGGAACACCCACTCTTCCTGTCGCATGTATTCAATTGGAAATCAGTAAATATATTGGAGGTGAACACTCATTGTTTCACTGATAAGTGTGCTTGGTCCATATTCCCACAGGGTCTTCCTCCCTGCCCTGAGAGTCCAGTGAGCTTATGAATATGTTCAATTTATCTATACAAGATGCCATACAACTAGTAAACCACAGGATTAACCTGGTGAATGATTAGAGAGACAGACGCGAACATAACAAGTCTGGGCTTTTTCGTCAATTTCTCTTTATAATCCAAAAAAATATTATTTTATTTTTCTTTTCCAAGTGACCCAGGATGGCAAAACTATCCTCTGGAAGCAGCACATCCTTCTGTCTGTAGGGAAACTGACTCATGCCAGCTGACAGCTCTCAACTATTCAACCGATTAGCTTCCAATATCATATTTGGACTTGTTATTCACATTGAAGAAGACAGTGACAACTGTGGTGCCTGACATAGCTGCATTCAAGTACAGTGCTTTAGTTAGCGGCAGGTCTGTAAACCTACATCTGACTCATGCAATCTGGGGAAAAGAGGCTTAGGAAATTCACTCTTGTTCTACATTGGCCCAGGGAAGACTGCTGTCTCCCAAAAATTCCTAGAGGAAAGGTATCTTTTGGGGGTATAGATGTTATTTAATTCTGTGGTAACGCCAAAGCTACGGCAGCAACATCTCATGCAATCCCACTATAAGTGAGAAAAGCCATTACCATTTTTGACAGATTTGTTCCAGGAATTTAACCATTATTGTTACTCCTTGGGAAACCATGCAAATTGTTCAGATTTTTCCATTTTAAAGATCAAAAGCCTGGTGCCAGGTGCAGTGGCACACACCTATAGTCTCAGCTACTTGGGAGACTAAGGTGGGAGGATCTCTTGAGCCCAGGAGTTCCAGACCAGCCTGAGCAACACAGTGAAACCCTGAACATATATATATGTTTTATTAAATATCTGTATTATATATAATATATGTATATGTGTATATATTATGTTATATATGTATATTATGTGTAATATATGTGTTATTTTATTAAATGATAAAATATTATTTATTTCATAATAAAAATATAGCTGGATGAGTCTTTGGAAAGGTCCAGCACATCATTCACTTAGAAAACATTTATTAAGCAACCACGAGTGCCAGCAACTGTCCTGGGCACTGCTGGTACAGAGGTGGGCAGAAAAGATACAAGCACTCACAGATCTCAGCTTCCATGGGAGAGACAGAGATGCATGCATAACAAGTTGGGAGAACTGTCATGAAGAAACGCTTCAGAGTGCAGTGAGGGCGGGTGGGGGGAACACGGAACAGAATTGATGCTGAGGAATCGGAATCCGCTGCAGAGGCGCCGTTCATGTCGAGACTTGAAGAATGAAAATAGGAGACAGCCAGACAAGAAAAGATGCAATGATCGCATCCTTTGGCTTTAGAAAACAGCTCATATTCATCATGTGTGTTTATTAGGCTGCTTTTTGTTTGTCTCTTGCATTCTAACTTGCTCTATTAAAACGCAGTGGGAATTGATGGACTCCAGTTCTGATGATGCATGGAATACAAAACATCAAACACAAAGGCATGCGCTCATTTAGAGAACTTGACTAACTATCAGAAACCCTAGGTCTAAGCAGAGCTCACCATTTATGACCTTCGTGATTTGAGATAAAGAAGTTAGCCTATGTGAGCCTCAGCTTACTCAATCTTAAAATAGGAATAATAAGTTACAGAGTTTTTGGGGAACCAAATACATTCTATGTATAAAAGCATTTTTGTAATTTTTTTTTATGTTTCACAATCTTTTATGACTATTTATTCCAGACAAAACTTGTGATGGGGGCTATCTACTTGGGACCACACTGATTTATCACACGGAAGATTGCCTTTCCTTCTGCATCACTAACCCAAGGAATCAATTCCAAAACACAACTGAATGTTTAGACTTTGACTTTGCAAATTTTTTAAAATTTTGACTTGCAGCACTTGATTTTTTAAAAATCTGCAACATTTTATATAAATAATAGTAATGCAAAATTAAGGCTCAAATACTGCCCACAAAGAGAGCCAACCTCAAGAACCCTAAACAAGGCTTGCCTTACGTTGGGTCACACAACACAACAACGTTCTCCTGGAGGAAACGCCTATTTCTGCCTGTCGTTAAGTGTACTCTATGAAGAACCTACATGGAGTAGTCTCATCCACCTCAGATCCAGGTAGAGAAAAGTGGGACCTGGGGGATAGGAGCTCACCAGGCATCTGCAGTGTTCCCGTGCTAAACCCGCTCACATTACGGATACCCAGCATGGGGCCAGAGGCTTCCAGACAGAAGCAGAAAGAGGAGGGCAACTCTACATGAAGAATTACAACCAGCAATCATCCACTACTGACAACTGTTTAAACACCTCATGATTCTGAATTAAAGACACCAAGCTTCTTAACTATAAGAATGCTAAAAGAGGCCGGACGCAGTGGCTCACGCCTGTAATCCCAACACTTTGGAAGGCCAAGGCAGGTGGATCACGAGGTCAGGAGTTCGAGACCATCCTGGCTAACATGGTGAAACCCCATCTCTACTAAAAATACAAAAAAATTAGCCGGGTGTGGTGGTGGGCACCTGTAGTCCCAGCTACTCAGGAGGCTGAGGCAGGAGAATGGCGTGAACCCGGGAGGAAAAGCTTGCAGTGAGCCGAGATCGCACCACTGCACTCCAGCCTGGGTGACAGTGCCAGACTCCATCTCAAAAAAAAATAAAAGAAAGAAAGAATGCTAAAAGAACGCCACTTCACTTAAAGGACAATCGTCACCTGTCAAGCGTGTTAAGTTCAGTTATTGGTGTCTACTATGCTACCAATCAGAACCCAAATGTAAATAAAAGTGCACACTTTTCTCCATCCCCTCCCCTTTACCCACATCTCTTCATTTAATGTGGAATGGCCAAAAAAGCATAAATAATTAAAGCATGCTTCAGTTTTCTCAGTACCTCTTCTAAGGTGGTGTCTGAGATCCCATAGCCCATCAGGCGCAGCTGATGCAGGTTCTCATCCAGGGCCTGGAGGAGCCCTTTGAAGCAGGCCTTGTCTGCGTCCTTTGGAATGGCGTAGGTCAGCTCACTTCCACTGCTGTCTTTGAGAAATGCTTGTGGAATATAGATCTTTATCAGGGATGTAACACGAGCCATGTCTTCCAGATCATGGGCCTCCAGAAAAGAAAGCTATCCATAAAAAAAAGAAAAATGAAACCAGTAAGGAATGTTAATCCATATATACATAAATTGATTTCATGTATATCCATAAGCAAATTATTTCAAAACTCCATTTCAAAGCTTAAATGAAATACCACATTTAAGCAATAAGCAACTTCAGACATCTTGTATTTTTTTCTTTCTTTTTAAAAAATATAAATCTGCAGTGATAAACCTGGTGAGGTCACACCCATAATGCCCCCCAACATGCCCATCTTAGCTACTGGGCATGCCATGGCCAGCCTCCAGGGGTTTGTATTCATGAAGTGACCCCCATCCCCTGGGAGGGCCACAAAGAGATCCTGGGCCTAGCATTGAACAGCAGAAAACTGGGTTGAAGGGAATCTTAAAAGGGAGACAAGAATTCTCAAAGAAGAAAGGAGCCACCTGGGGATGATGACATTCATGCTGAATTAGAGAGGAAGCAAACAAGAACCTTGACTCAGAGGTGAGGGAAGACTTGTCATGGGCCACCAAGGGTCAAATACAGTCATCAAGAGTGGAGAGGTGACTTCCCACACACCCTGAATCCCAGACACAGAGTCACTGCTGCCTGCCCCCAGTTGACACAGTTAATGATGACTACAGAAGTGACACAGGTTTGGCCTCCCAGGCCAGACTCCACTTGCTCTATCCCCTCACTACTCTCTTGTATTCTGGCAAAGTTTTAGCCTCCAGGAGGAGAATATCATTATCAAAAAAATATTTCTAGGTCAGGCACAGTGGCTCATGCCTGCAATCCCAACACTTTGGGAGGTCGAGGTTGGTGGATCACCTGAGGTCGGGAGTTCCAGACCAACCTGGCCAATATGGTAAAACACTATCTCTACTAAAAACACAAAAATTGGCCGGGTCTGGTGGCATGTGCCTGTAGTCCCAGCTACTCAGGAGACTGAGGCAGGAGAATCGCTTGAATCCAGGAGGCGGAGGTTGCAGTGAACAGCGAGACTCCAAAAAGAAAAGAAAAGAAAGACAGAGAAGGAGGGAAGGAGAGAAAGAGGGAGAGAGAGAGGGAAGGAGGGAGGGAGGGAGGGATGGAGGGAGGAAGGGAGAAAGGAAGGAAAGAAGGAAGGAAGGAAGGAAGGA